>NC_045482.1:8642863-8943020 GCF_009650955.1 Corvus moneduloides
CTTACTAACACTTAATAAACAAGCAGTTGTGTGGGCTCACTAGAAGGAGTGGGTTTTTTTTACATTGTTTAACTTTGTCATGGACTTGGCTGAAAAAGTCGTAAGCTGAAAGTGCCTCACAGCAACATTTAGGCATCGAGACTTTTTTTATCATATCCGGAATCGCAGCTTTCAAGAGACAGACAAAAGTCAGATTAAAGGGACTCTATTACAGTTGTTGACTTAAAAAAACTGACCTACCTTGGCAAAGGTCCTACCTGGAAAGATTACAAGGATGTATTTTCTGGTTGTGACTTCTGCTTGTTTGAACAGGAAGTAGGGTGGAAGCGTCTGACTCTCACTGCTGCTCACAGTAGACCCCTGATCCCAGTGTCAAGGAGGGCATGGTGTAAAGCCAATGGTCATGTCCTGTTGCATCCAGAAGCCTTTTTAGGGCCTGGCATTGCACACAGCTACCTGTGGCTTGTGACAGCTATGAATTCCTAGAGAAATTGAGATGTGGAAAAGTGTTTTGTTTTCCGTCCCTTGCTTTCAAGGACTGGTTGGCAAAAGAAAACACATCTGTAATCTGGAAAAAAGTAGTTCTGCTCTGTAAATAGACTATGAAAATGGCATCTTCAGATGTTTCAGGTCTGTGCCCAAATGATTTACATAACACAGTTTCACAGATGCAGTCCCGAAGAACTGCGGAAATCTGAATCTGTTTGGTTTGGCTGGGGGTGACTTCTGCTAATAGGGCTGTTGTAGACTACAGAGGTATGAAAGGAACAATTCACTCAGTAATGCAGAGTAAAGTTCAGCTCTCATATTCTTGTACTTATCCTGACAGTGATGAAATGGGAAAAATAGTTAGAAAACATATATATAATACATGTTCATCTGTGTTTAAAAAAATCCATTTCAATACATACATGGAAACCAGAGCTGGAAAATACAAAGGAGCCATTTTAAGAAGTCATTCTGCAGATCAGAATCACACTTTGGGTACTACTGCCAAAGTAGGTCTGTTTTTATGATTTTAAAACAAGGATATGTCCCTCCTGAGAACTCAGAGGCTGTTTTATATCAAACAGTGGCATTTAAATGCAAACTGATAATTCCAAAACCTTTAGGGTGCGTTACAGCAGGAATACATCTCTGCAGTCTGTGGCATGGTTTTTGGTGAGTTTGTTAAATAGCATAAGCAACATTTCCAATTTCCATCTCACCTGAAATACACAGATTTTTCTGAATAAGACCATAGTCTGTCATTCCAATACATCACTGTTACCACAGGTAGTTTGAAGGCAAAGTGTTTTCACCTGTGACATGCAAGGCTGAAGAATTGAAATTGATACAAACAGGCAAGATTAAACCATTAAGTTGTGAAGATTTTGTTACTTGTTGGTTTTATTTGATTATATGCCGAGTAGATTTTAATAGCATTTGTGCTACTTTCCAGATTTAGGCTTTTCTGGAGCAGCTTGCATTTCTCAGTGCTTGCTTTGCAGCTTCCCTGCAGCACCAATAGGATGTCTATTAGTCCCTTTCTTCCAAATTAATTTGCCCACCTTGCAGCTCGCAAAGAATAATATAAAGCAAGATCATTAGGGAGAGTCTATGAGAACATGGTGAGATTTGGGATGACTGTGGTTGGAGTGGCTTTGAGCGTGTTAATTACCATCCCTGAATAATTAATAAAGGATGTACTCTAATTATAGAGCACTAAGCCTTGCAGAAAATGAGTGAATAAGAACTCGAATATTTTTTTCTTATAAAGTGAGGAGGAAAAAATTATCCGCTGAATTTGCATAGAATGATGACAGCTGAATGCTGCCAGTTTTGTTGATGCATCTTAATGTGTGATTAAGCAAAACTTGTTTACTTGTGGGGTGTTTTTAGTCCCCAAATGATGACAGATTCTTGCTTTCCAAATGCTGGTTTATCTCAAAATGCATGAGTCACTATGAGGCAGAAGGGGGTGCCAGGGTAAATTTTTTTCTGTAAGTTGGTGGGGATTTTATTCTTTGGGTTTCCCTTTATATTCTGGTAACACAGAAGCCAGCAACACACAGTGAGTTAGCTAAAACCACTAAATTTTGCTCTGGGGTGAATTATGCAAAGCCACGATGTTTTCCCTGGGTTTTGCCCAGAACCCATAACAGGTGTGTTGCAGGCTGTGCCAGAGTTTGCAAAAAAAGTTGGGGGATGTTTCGGCTGACTTGAGGTGAGCCTGGGTGTCACATAAAACTGCAAACCAGTTGGGCCTTCTCTGGTTGCCTTTTCTGAATTTTGATTTATGCTGATTAACATTGATAGAAAAGGCAAAACAAGTACTCTGAAACTTGCACTTCTAAGGACATATTAAAAGTTAATGTCACCAGCAAAAATTGTTTCGATGATCACTTTTTTGATTTTTTTTTTTAATTGTATTGGTTTTTAAATAAATTTTGGGAGCAAATATCAAGTTTGCTGACATTAAGCAGTCTTTGTGTTGATTTTCTGCTCTTACCAAGCACCAAAATCTTATTTTTCTTTCAGAATGAAGACTGCTTGTGTGAAAAGAGTTTTTTCATGCAGAAGTGTGCTCTGAAAAAAAAGAATTCCCTTTTTATTATTGAAAACTCTGTGTATTAAGAATTTTAATGGAGAAAAATCTGAAAATTTCTCCAGTTAACTCTGTAATTAACATCAAATCAGTGTCACTTCAGACACAAGAAAATTGTGCCATCGCTGGTGATGCCTCACTTTTTCCAGTCCAGCTTTATGCAAAAGCTTATTGAAAATAGATTCATGCTGTGAATTTGACAATATTTGAATAATTTGGCTTTTTGGAGGGAAGTATTTCAAATTCCTTGTTAAATTTGCAAATAATTGCACTCAGGTCAGCCGAGGTATCTTTCAGACATCTTGGTCCATGGTCTGTTTCACATATTTTAACTGTGACCAGGTGATGTTCCTATTTCAGGAACTCTTTGCAGTACATATGCTTGTTTTAATGTTTTCTACCATAGAGCTTTTTAAAAGAATACCTGTGCAAACAAATACTTTCTTTTTATTAATTTTGAAGGTTTGTTTAACTTTCCAGGTCCGTAGAGAATACAGGAAATTCTTCAGAGCCAATGCTGGAAGAAAAATTTATGAATTTACCCTTCAGAGAATTGTATGTATATATCTGTACAAAGCACATGTACACTTTCTGTGTTTTAAGTTTTTATTTTCTATCAAATACAACAACTGTGTTATGGCCTTGATAGTCCTTGTAAGGAAATGTCCAAGATAAGCACATGGAAAAGTGACAAATTAATATTCTGATATTGTAAAGAAAGGATAGTGATAGTATTTGGTGGTGTAGGAATGGTATGAAATATTTGCCACAGTTCTGTGATATCTAATCTGCATTTCCAGTATACCTGGCTTTTAAAATCCATATTCTGGCTTATGAGAGCTGAGAGTTGCAGTTTGGTAACTGTGCTTTTTAATCACAGAGCAGCTGCTTTTCCTTGCGTACTTCAATAACTCTGATATTTGAACATTAATAAAACATCTTGCTTCAATTTTATCACAGATGCAAAAATACTTCTTGGAAATGAAGAATAAGATGCCTTCTTTATCACCAATAGATAAAACCTGGCCAGCGAGGCCTTACCTTTTCTTGGATTCAACTCACAAAGAACTAAAGAGGATTTTCCATTTGTGGAGGGTAGGACACATTCTGGTCCAGTCTGTGCAGAACTTCTTCCCATGATTCTCAACAGTTTTGTTCACAAAGGGTCTATTTTTAGGATGTATTTCCTTCAATTCCAGCCAGGATAATTTTATTTCTTTGGAAGGAGTATGTTTTTTGGTCATTGCCTTTGGCTTGCAAGGGATATAACTATCCTGGCTACTCCTTTCTGGGGCTAGGGGGAAAGGTTTGCTTCCTGCCATCCGCCTGTTAATTAATAGCTTGTAATACTTGTGTCCATGGCCAGGACTTAGACCAATGCTGGAAGTGCTGGGTGGAATTTTTTGCTTAGGAGCTGTGGTTAGCTGAAATTTGTTTTGGATCTTTGGACGGAGAGAACAGCGAGAATCTGTACAAATGCTGATGGGACTGTTTTACTGATCTTGTGGGCTGTGTTTTCTGTGAATTGTCAAGGAACAGTTTTTCTTTCTGAGCCTGCAAAATTCACCCTCTCAGCTATGGTTTTTTTTCTTTCTCTCTGCCTATACAAGCTTCCAAATCCGTGGAACTGTATGTATGTTTCTGTGAAGCTTTTTAGCACAGTCTTCCAATAACTGGTATCTCATAGATTAAGCTCGTGTTCGAGTGCAACATGCTTACATTAGATGTCCTATATATTGTTTCTGGTGTAATTCAGAAGTATCTAGAATGGGTGAGGAGAAAACTGCCTCTCCTGTTTATTACAGTGGCATGTAGGATGGAGCTGAGTCACTTTAGAAGCATACAAAGAATGTGCATCTTGAGCAATGAGCAAACATTAGTCTGTGGTGCTGTGAGATTGGGAAAGATAATTTTATGGTTTGTTTAATATATCCTGTTTTGTAGTGTAAAAAGTACAGAGATCAGTTCACAGATCAGCAGAAGCTTATATATGAAGAAAAACTGGAAGCAAGTGAACTTTTCAAGGACAAGAAGGCTTTATATCCAGCCAGGTAATGACTGATTCTGCTGCCTTTAGTGTACAAGAAATTCTATATCCTTCTGTAGATTTGGGAAACTAAGTAAGATTTTGCGTTTTACCTTAAGCAGGAAAGTGTATTTTCCTTGTTTGACAACATCCCTCCATCATTTGACTTTATCATCCTGAAAACTGACCTCAGTTAGAAGCAAACTTAGCTGTTGTTACAGCCACTAATCCTGTGATACCAAGAACTTCTGTTCAGAATCCATGGTGGTTTGTTGTTTGAACCCCCCATGACCTGTTCACGTTGTAAAAGTTTGGGGAACTTGCAGAACCCTTTCCCCTCGTTTCCATCAGGCTGTTTCCTGCAATGATAAAGGCAGAGTGAGCTGGGAGGCTGTAAGTGACAATGTCACTCCCTCCCAGATGAGCTGTGCTGGGGAGCTCTCCTGTGTTCAAAGTCAGCACATTTCACCATCATGCTCTAAGGTGAAGACTGGGTAATTTAACAGTTAGATACACTGGTGCATATCTTTTTGCAAGGATACTTTTAAAAAAGTTCTATTTCCATTTTAGGTTCTGTTTTCTTTTTTTTCTTTTTAATCATGTGAAATCTCTTCAAATAAGTTCTTTGGTTTCTCAGATTATTGAGTTCTCTAAAACTGACAGATTCTTGTCATTGCTATCTACAGAGCTAGCATTACTCAAGAAAGTACAGTAGTATCTGATTTTATTTAAGGAATGCACTTCTTTTGGTATGCAATAAAACTGACAAAAGAGAGATGTCCTTGAAATAAGTTGGCTTACACTTTTTAAGTGAATATGAGCTTATAAATTGTATTTTTTTCTTGAAAACAAACATCTTGTCCATCTCAAGAGAGTTTTCTTGTAGAAGCTGAAATTTGAGCTGAGCAGGAGCAATTTAAATGAGAAGCAAGGTTCGGCAGAGGGAGGAATGGGAATCTGCAAGAGTTTATGAGAACAGTTCCATGCGTGGACAAGCTCTGCTTGTTGTTTGTGTGTTTCCTTGGGTTTATTTTGTGTCATTTTTTTAATTGAGACATTTCCTGTTTTCCTGTAATGGGCTCAGTGTATGTTTCTCTTTTTTTCCCTTCAGTAGATCACTTATTTAATGGCTATATATGCTAGCTTGTGGTTTGTTCCTTATTTGCTTTGGGATGTCTTTTTATGCTGCTGGGAAAAGAGAAAGATTGTGCCTTTGGACTTTCCTAGGGACAAGCAGGTTGTTTTAGGTTTTAGTCAGTATGCATCTGATCAGCAGAGAGCTCATTGGGAAGGAAGGAATTCTATTTATATCCCTGGTTTGGTACTTTTTACACCAAGGCTGAACAATGAAATAATATACAGCAAAATATATTTATATTATTTATATCTATATTTGTATTTATGTTTATATTTATATCTAAAACTCATATATATATATATATATATATATATATATGTATGTGAGTAGTTTTTATCCAAGACATTCTTAAATAGTATACATGATAGAGGAACTGTTGATTCATTTCAGTTTTAGTTGTAACTTGTCATCGTTTGATCAGGGATGAAGTCCACAGGGAATGTACTGTTTTGATGACTATGATTTCATAATGCTAATTAATAAAAACCAAAAAACCCTGAAGCTCCAACATAGTGGAAAGTTGGAATGCTTCCCCCACCCTGCATTCATTTAGAAACATTTCCATCTCTTTTTGTCTGGTATTCAGAGCTGATTAGCTCCTACTGTTGTTTTGTTGGGGTTTTTTTTAATAGGCCTAAGGGTAGAGAAAATTACTGTATAAAATTTCTGATTAATTAGTATGATAATGGTTCATAGGATATGGCTAATTTTCTGTGTATAGTATAATTATTTAAGAAGAGAGAGGGACTTGTGGGTACTAAAATTCAAGTACCCTTCCTCTTCTTTCCCATTTATCTGTGTGCCAGATTGCAATTGCAAAGGCAATGCTGTTCCACATACTGTACTGGTTTCTCTTGGGCTCCAGTCTTGGCAGGGCTTTGCTTGAATACTTTGACTGTACTTAAAGTGATTATTTAAAGTGACTTCCAAACAAAGCAAGCAGCGACTGTATTCACCAATTCTTGACCTGTAGTGAAGCCCTTACTTTAACACCCTAAAGTGTATAAAGGTGGGGGGATTTGGAAGTGGAGCAGATCTTGACAAAGAGCTGCTCCATGCTTCACAAACAACAGCAGATCTTGAAGGCAAGTTCATGTCTGTCACTGAAGTCCTGCCTGTCAGTATCAATACTCTGTCAGTCCTACTGAGGTTTTATTTTCTGTTTTCACAGGGACTCTTACTGGGTGATTTTAAATCATAGTTGGCTGCATATGCAAGGATGTCCATGTGCCTGATATCCAAAGAAATTTGGCCCATTTAATTGGAAAATGCTTCCAGAGCAAGAAAAAACCCTATTCTGTCTTTGGTGATAACTTTCTCTTCATTCACCATCGCTGGGCTGTTAGTGTGTATAAGATTCTGTATCTAATACACATGCCATTTCTTACCCCTCCTCCTTTCTCCCTTCCCCTGGGATGATGTGCTGGGGGATACATCCACACAACTTTGCAGCAATTCCCATGTTATTTTCTGCTGGCACGCTCTGCCTGCTTGGCACAGATTAATGCTGGCACCAGTGTGCTGAGTGAACAGGTACAAAAGGTGGGCATTGAGAGTAGAGGTTTCTGGCTTGTTAAGACTATTCCCTCACTAAAAGTGAAGCAGCAAGTAACTTCCCCTGGAAGAGGGTGTGCCAAAGCTTGAGGAAGTTTCTAGCTGTATAGCCAGAAATGTATTGAAAATTATATTTGGGGCATCTCCTCATGAAGCCTGTGATGGTGTCAGGTTTGCTTCTTCCTCGAGATTCGTATTTAACTCGTGTTTCCTTTGCCTTTCTTTCGGGCAGTGTTGGGCAGCCATTCCAAGGGGCTTACTTGGAGATCAGCGAGAACCCCAAGTACAAAAAACTCACAGATGCCGTGGATGAAAAGATCATTATTGCAGAAGTTGTGAATAAGATCAATAGAGCCAATGGGAAGGTAATCAAATGGATTTGATTTATCCAGAAGGGTAGATAATTTTTGTTATAAATACACTGGAAGTGAGACTCGTAATAGTCTGAGGATTTTTTAAAATAATGTGTATTTTTAAGGGTGCAGGACTGGAAATGTTGGTTTTATGTAATTGGGTGATTTTAACCACCTCTTTTAAACTTACATGAAGATTACTAAAATACTGTTTTGTAGTTTCCAGTGACTTTTCAAAAAAAAAAAATTGTATCTCATCAACTGGTAACAGACTGTATTGTGTCACAACTAAATGTGGTCTCTGTACTCAGCTAAGGTCTTCTATTTGCCAATTAAAGAAAAACATTTAGAGAATATTGTTCTTCTTCAAGTATTTAGAAAACTTAACTTTTCAAAGTCCACGCTGTCAGTCAAGCTTCTGATTATCACATTTTATTATCTCTTAAAATTATGAGTGGTATACTCTGCTAGCTTTGCCTGTCTTCCAAAGCTCTTTGGAATGAAGAGGCAAGTTTCTTGTATAATTTGAATAGAATTGTTAAATATGGTGGGTACTTTTTTATTCGGCCAACACAGAACACATTTTGCATTTAAATTGTACTTATTAAAACAGGAAGTATTATTCTACCTTAGTACATTTAATAGCTTTCACCATATCTGTCTAAATATTAGAAGTAGTAGATCTCAACTTCTCAGATGTAGATGTCATTTATGCATTTGTAGGAGTGAAATTAGGTTGCCTGTTGTTGATGCCGAGTTAATTTTCTGGTTTAGAAGAAACTAATTAAATGAAGACAGTATCTTTCCTGTACTTGCACAGGCTACAGCTCTCAAGATGGAAAAAAAAAAAAAAAAAAATTAATGAACTATGGTTCTATGTGCTTAATGCAGCTACTTCTTAATTCTAATAAAGATTTTATTATTTAAAAGTTTACAGGAGAAAAAGCTGCATGTGGATTAAGTTCTCATTTCTCTTTCTTACTATTTTCTAAGACAAATTTAGGAACACACATTTCATGCTTTAAAAATATTTGTCTTTTGAAAATATGAATGCTTATCCTCCTAAAGGGTAATTCCAATAGATAAAGGGAGGAGAACATAATTCTGAAAAATACTTATATGATTTGTGTTGCTCTGCATCATAGTTTTGGTGAATAATGGTCAGTATAGAGACTTAGTGTGTGATGATTTTCCTGGAGATTTTAAATTAAAGAGCATGAAAAATTAGGTTATCCCGATTTGCATAGTTTCAGAGTTTCACTTTCTGAATTTTACAGCTGTAAGCTAGTAATTAGAGGAACTGTTTATACCTAAGCATATGTGCCAAAATGAGCTAAGCTTCTCAATCTATAATTAGACACATAAATAAATTTGACCTGATTTTAACTGATCTGCAGCTTTTACTGAACATCAGATGTTCACGTGTGCTAACGTGGGCCAAGCTTTTTAACTCTATGAACTCCTTGGAGTCTTAGTAGGTGCTTAATGAAAACCAGTTCTCTCCTCATGTAGACAATGTTCTGCATTTTTGCATTTTCACAGGCTGCGTCCAGGATTTTCTTACTAACCAAAAATAATGTTCTTCTTGCGGACCAAAAATCTGGGACTATCAAGTCAGAGGTTCCATTGGGAGACGTTACCAAGGTGTCCATGAGCTCCCAAAATGATGGATTCTTTGCAGTGCACCTCAAGGAGGTTGGTTACCACTCCGTCACACCACGACGACGGTTTTACATGCAGTGATGTAAAACCTGTTTGTTAATTATCCTGTAGCATTAAATCATACAGGTTAGCTCGTAGGCTTAGAAATTTACTGAACTTTGCCATAGCTGAAAAAACTTTGATTTAAAGCTACTGAAGCCAAATGAGAACAGTTATTACATTATGAACGATCGCTTAACTGTGAAAATCAGACTTCATTCTTCACTTCAGCCTCTTCAGGATCAGAGTTTTCCACTTGTAATATGGTTCAGGTACTTTGTGCCAGTGTTTTCCTTACATATACTGGTAGAATATTTCTCTCTTCTTTATGGGATGCCAAGAAGTCCAGGGTGAGGCACAGTTAATTTGTTACTCAGTTCTAAAGAACTTAGCTCAGTGCTATATTTGCCTCACTGCACTGTAACCATTGCTCTGCTAAAATCATTAAGCTGGCATCTGTATTCTAGCCTAAATGGATTTGAAGACTGTTATATACAGTGTCTTTTCATACCTGCTGCCATCATCCTCAGCCTGGTGTTGGTAATTTGCTTTTGTTCCTTTCTGCACGTACTGGAAGCTTGCTGTGGTGTATCCAGATGAGGGAGACAGAAACACTACAGTTTTGTAGGACAAATGAAGATGATGCTCCTTTAGGACCAGAAGGGATTTTTTTTACCTTTCTCAACTGGTTTGTAGATTATTTGGGAGCAAATGGCTTTTTGATCCTATACACTGCACTGCATTCCCTGTTTAATTTGCAGGACAAAAGATTGTTGTTTCCTTAAACTGGGAAGAGAAGACTCCTTGTAAATCCTCCTGCTTGGCTGCCATTTAATCGTACTCAAGGTTTTGGTAGTCCTAACTACTTTCTTTCCTGTTTCAGGGTTCAGAAGCTGCCAGTAAAGGAGATTTCCTGCTCAGCAGCAATCACCTTATTGAAATGGCCACTAAACTTTACCGCACTACTCTCAGCCAAACCAAACAGAAGCTCAACATTGAGATATCTGATGAGTATGTTTCTTGTTTGTTTAAGAGTACATTTGCTTCAATGCAGCATGCTAAAAAGTCAAGTATCTAGTGTCAGAATAACAAAACACTGTTGTGTAGCTAATACTTCTTTTCTCTTGACAGAATACTTGTAAAGAAGGATCCAATTTTCAGTGTGTGCTCGTTATAGTATTCATTTTGGCTTTTATGTCCCTGAAAGTCATTACAGAAAATGTGCTTTTGTTAAAGTAGTTTCAAATAGGGCTGTGAAGCAGAACTGCTGCTGTAGAAATAATCAAGAGTTACTACATTTAAGAGAACAGCTTTGCATGTGACTGAAAAGTTCACCAATTTCTATGAGATATTTATAGATTAGAGTGGACACTAGGTGCCAAGTTCTCCTGAAAACAACCAAAACCAGAATACAAAACCCCTCCCCAATTCAATGTAGGTTTATTAAGCTCTACCTTCTCTCTTGTGAAGGTGAAACAACCTATTGTTTTTTTGTTTTTTTCATTGTTTAAAAGCTTTGTGTGATAAAAAGTTTGCATCTCAAAATAGTATTTCTTTCTGCTTGGTACAGTTTCATATTTTGGCCTTAAATAAGAACTGCCCTTGTGGTGTTTTTAGCTATGGAATAAAGGTGTTTGTGTGTGTGTGTGTGAACTCCTGAAGTTTGCTGAGGAAGAGTCCCTCACTTAGTCCACCATTGTCATGCACTCCTTTTGTTCTGTGAAGTGACCCCTCTTTTCAGCAGTGTTGATTTGGTGGGTTTATTCATTTTGAATAAAGAAGAAAATTTGGAACCCTTTAACAACAGTGAAATAAATTTCCTGTAGGCAAAAATGGAACCTTTTTATCTGGCTGCACCACACTGTGTGTGTTCTAGAGTCATGGTAGTGGGTACAGTTTGTTCAGATTTGAGGATTTATTAAAAGGCTAATTTTGCTCTTTCCTTGAAAAGAAAATCTGCCATTTTCCTTTTTTCTGTTACCAGGTATCATTTAATTTGCTCAAGGGTGTGTGTTTTTCAGTCTCTAAGAGTGTGGCTATTCCCAGTAAGCTTCTAGTTTAAGGGGAGCTACACAGGAATAAACTAAAGCAAAGTTTAAGCATGCATTGCACTAGTCTGGAGTGCCTGCTTACCTTAGGTCTGGAAAACAGCCTACTTTCAAGGAGTCTTTCTTGCTTTTCGGGATGTGGTTTTTGTTTCTTCTCTTGCAGATTAAAAACATTCATGTGTGTATTGCTATTGAGTTTATCCAGACTAAGTAATTTTAAGCTTTGCAGAGTCCCATCTCTGTTGATGGTGAAGCAGGAGTCTCTTCTCCTAGAGTTTAATCTAGAGTTTAGACACAAGTGCAACTAGGAATTAAGAGGAAAATGTAGCCTCATTTTGATTATCCTGCTTTTTGGGAAGAGAGCTGATACAAGAATGCTGTTGATGCAGGGGTATGTTTAGGAAGAGACACACCATTCACATGTATAATATTGGAACAGTGGGTGTAGGAGAATGCAGCTCTGGTGATGAGACAATGGCTGTAAGAGCTGCTCACGTTTTTGGAGTGCCTGCATGGCTGGGAGTACTGAGCAAGCTCTGAGTGTCTGGGCTGTGCAGCAGGAAAGCAGGACCGAAGGGCAGCTCAGCGCAGCAGAGGCCACTTCCTCCCCTGAGCTCTGCCGTCAGCTTGATTTGTGGTTTCCGGCTGCAGAGCAAATTCTTTGAAGTTTTTGGCCTCTGCTGGAGGACTTTTTAAGGATGCTAAAAGGGAAAATCGGCTGTATTACAAAGGACTTTTTAGGTCAGCAACCACTGCATGTGAGCCAAGAGGCAGCACTGCCTTGCTTATTGCTTTTAATTTCTCTATCCAGATCAGTTAGAGGTTAGAGGCTCCACAAGGAGCCTGTTGGTTTTTTGTGTTTTGGGTTTTTTTAGGCAATTCTCTGTATTCAGTGAAATTTCCCTTCCAGTAAAAAGTGAAGAGTCAAATCCAGATTAATTTACCCAGAACTTTAGAATTTAGAAAATGTCTAAATTTGGAGATTGCTGGGCAGGAAGTGAATTTTCCCAGTTGCCGAGCAGGGGCCTATAAAGGCCAACTAAGGATTAGACGTATGAGAGGTGCTAAAATACCAGATGTACTAAATTACATGTAAACCAGAAGAAAAGCACTCCCAATGTTGCTATAGAAGTATTGACCTTCCTTCCATGAAAACAGAGAAGTCCCTTTGGCTGACAGTGAAGTAGTTGGAAATAGTCTTCGCTGCGTTTCTGGTACATTAGAAATTCTGTTTCAAACTGCTTTTTTTTCTAAAGGAATATCAAACTAACTTCTTGTAAAATGTCCACAGTTATAGGCAAAAAGCAATACTTAAGAGATACTACCTGAAGGAGATTCTTGCCATTCCATAACCTATGGCTTTTTAAATTTATTCCCCAACTCTTTATTATTAATACAGAGCTGAAAATGACATCTTTTGGAGTGATGCTTAGAACCAACAGGAAAAGACTTCTGCTCCTCATGTGTCTTTTTTTTTTTCCTGCCCTTAACTAAAATTTTTACTATTCCCTCTCTTAGGTTCCTGGTCCAGTTCAAACAAGAAAAAGTGTGTGTGAAGTTCATACAAGGCAGCCAGAAAAACGGCAACATCCCAACTTGCAAGCGAAAAAACAATCGGCTTCTTGAAGTGGCCGTCCCTTAACTGCAGCTGGTGACTCTCCCTTTCATGGACTTGTTTCTTTGTAATAGTGCAATTTTAGTTGTTTGGTTTTGCTATTTTTATCCCTTTCTGGAGCTGTTGATGGCTAAATAGCTTTAGAAACCCTTGGCAAAACATTTGATCGATCAACTTTGAAATCTTTTTGTCCATGCCAGAGTTTTAACCCTCGAATCGCAGACTTTTATCCAGTGAGGCATTTTTACCAGCTGGCACATATCTGTCATACAACAAATCATTCTCTTTGTTTAGCAGCCGTATTTTAGTGCAGCATAGCATAAACCCACATATTAATGATGAAGTACTCATATTCCTTAGTGTAGAGATCCACTTAACCGGAATGACACGTGGCCTTGATGCTGGGTGGCCATTTGTGCCCGGTGTCCTTTTATCCCGACCTGTCCAGAGGGCTGACAGAGGCTCCTCAGGTCCCACCCCTGTGCAGACCAGTGGAGCAGAGGCTGATACAACAACTCCTGTAGCTCACACTAGGACATATGTAACTCAACCTTCCCATCAATGCAGCACAGAAACATCTAATCCTGCAAAATAGGAGGAATAGATGATTACACAAGCAGCTACACGCATCATTTTATAGAAAAACATGTGGAAATTTCGAAACAGCATTTTTAATTAGGTCAGATGTTTTTAATGACTTTATAAAGTAGAATTCAGCAGAATTAAAGAAGCTTTTTCTTTTTTTCACAAAAGCTATAAAGTTCAAGGCATATTTTCTGTTCTGCTTTTTTTCTTTTAAATTATCAGTTAAGATTAGAGCCTGAAAAATGCAATAGTATTCATAACACAAGTAAATGCTAGTTATTTAAACAGCTAGTTATCAAGTGAAAGGTTTGAGCCTTTCTTTTAAATATTGGCATGTACAATGTGCAATAAAACATACGTGACATTTTGTGAGAATTATTTATAATACACTTTTGTGTGGAAGAGAGAGGATTGGTGCAGACTGCATAGACAATGTAAGGGTTAAAATAGATCTGTTTTGTTAATTTGCAGTTTTTAGAGTGTACACTACAGTTGTCAATTTGGGAAGAATACTTAGAATTTAAAAAAGAAAAAATCCTTAATTTGGGGGTCTGTATATAAATTGGTATTATGATAATAAAACTGTTCTAATTCTGTGCTGTTTGGTACTCCTATGTTATAACCATATTTTTGTACTCCAAACTATTTTATATAACTCGTGTGCCTGATGTAAATGCGTGCACAGAAAATGCAATCAAGAGCCGCATTATAAATCTTCAGTGTAACTGATTGCACTTAATCTTTTATAAGCCACAAGCATTAGCTGAAATCCTTGAGAGGAGAGATGCTTTGCCAGAAGGAAGGAACCGCTCATGTGAAGGGTTTGTGGGATGTGACTGTGTGATTTGTTGATGCGAAGACAGCGGAGAAAGCGCGTTGTATTTTTGCAGTCTGATATAGGACAGATTAAGGCCCTGGCTATCTGATGTGCAGTGCTGGAAGTCTGAGCATAAATAAAAGAAAGATAAAGAAAAGTTCAGAGTCTCCTTCCTGTCCCGGTGGGTATGTGATGTAGCGCTCACAGCTGTGAAGGCTCCTCTGGGTAGTTCAACGTTAAAACAGTGTTCACTGCAATAGGTGTTCAAGTGCTAGTGGTTATTAGTCTGAACAATACAACTGGTTTGGGTTACACCACACTCTGCTTTGGGATTAAATGGTTTTTCTATGATTTGGACACAAAACAATTGTTTTTACAGGCTGCTTCAATGTTGCTGCTAAAAGTCCATACATGTGACCTTGAAAGGTGGGACTAATCAGAAGATCTATTTCCCAAACTGACACAAAGGTGCCTCTTCCTCATAATTGTAGTTCAAACCCTTCTTCAAATAAATGAGTCAGGTTAATAGTTTAATAAAATTTAAATAATTTTACATGTATTGTAATTATAGATGCTTGTGAAGGAAATTTTAGGATAGATTTATGATGCAAAATTATGATACTTGAAAGGAATTGTTCCATTGCCTTAAGAAGACAGCACATAATAATAACAATGTGGCATTTAAAACTCCTAAATCCCGTATTAGAATTTCTGCTCGGGAAAGATTGGAGAGTTTGTAAAACTGTTCACTGTCTTGGAAACCTTTACAGTAAGAACCACACACAGCAAATTCTGAAAATTAATACAAAAGTAAGAAAAACAAACATTTGAAATCTGGTGTAATTCTGTAGTTGTTTGTAGTTAAGAAATGGGAGAGTTTAGATTAAGAACATCTTGATATTTGGCCCATGAAACTAGGGTATTACAGGATAATGTTAGGATATTTGTCCCATCCCAGCCAGGTCCAGTACACATCCCTTCTAGTTTTTGATCTTTGCAGCAAGTCTTAATAGCCATACCTGCAAAAGACTGGAAGAGGGACAAACTCCTCACCTTGGTTTCTCTTGTTTCCTTTCTTTTTTGGGACTTCTGCAATTTTTACCTTACATATTAGCTGGTACTTTGTGACAATTACCTTTTGACTCTTGAATACTTCTCAATGGACAGAGCAAGTTTTGCAGAACATGAATTATTAGATATACTAGCAGAACCATGGCATCTTGATGTTTAGATTTAAGTATCTAGGATGTTGAAAATAAAAATGCAAGGTCATCTAGCCACCTGGACTTTTTTTTTTTCTTTTCCTCTGTTTTCTTTTATAACTGTCTATCAAATGGAGTTGTAAAGAGAAGAGTATTCCTCCCATGGTGCTAACCTTACTTTTGCATCCTTTTACTTTGTAAATGCTATTCTTTCATCTCAAAGCTGGGCAAGGATCATTAAGAAAAAAACTTGTTGCATGATGCTTTCTAGAATCAAATAAAATTCTGTTTCTATACCTATATTTTCTCTATATCTGTATTTTTCTTACTGCAAAAGGAGCAGGTGACTGGTTTTTAGGTTAAATATACACAACACTGGTGTGTGACTTGAAGAAAAAAGAAATTTTTATTTTGTATGTGATTCCTTAAGAGTCATCCTCGGTGATCCACAGTAATATTTTTCAGTCCTTTCCTCATCATAGTTTTTGCTGAAAATTCTACAAACTCAACTTTCCTAACATTGGGCTTTAGACCAATTGCCTGAGAACAGTATTACAGCCAGTTAAACCTGATTTTTAAAAATGGCTTTGTGCCCCAAACCTATCATACTGCATATGTTGTCTTGTGATCTGTTTCTCTCCTTTTATGCTTAACAATTCTATCCTGATTTTTTTTCTATTTTTGTTCAAATTATGGAAGAAAAGAAACTAAAATGTAAAATCAGGAAAAGCATATTCAGTTTTGTGTTTCTTTTCTTTGCCAAAATGAAAGCCTTTTTCTATACATTTCTGGGGGCAAAAATGAAGACTTAATTCAAATTTTTGATGTGAAATGAGAACATTTTCCCCAGTCTGTGTAAAGGTCTCTGTTAATTCTTAAGCTTTTAGATCCTTAATCTTGAAGAACAACATATTTTCTGTATTCTGTAGGAAATGGGCGTGGTTATTTCTAAAGGATTGCTCAGTAGTGTGATGGTGATAGGAGATGCACACGTTATGTGCTGCTTTGGACATAGAACTTCCCAGCAAACATGTTTCAAAGACAGAACTGGAGGGGACTCTGGGGATGCTGACAACTACACCAATATAGAGCAGTGTGAGTTTGAAGGAATCTCTAGTATGACCAAATGAGTTCCGACTCTCCTCCTGTCTAACTTCACTCCTTATTGTAGTACTTTTTAGCTTACACAGACATATGACTATGAGTGGGAGGGACAATTGTTTGCCAGTGTTTGCAAAACCCCTCAAAAGTGATCAGAATTTTCTGGATACTGCTTTTAGTCATGTGGTTTAAAGTACGTGCTTGGTATGTCACTGTGACGACCTTCCAGTTGAAATGTAGCTAAAGGTTGTTGTCATGTAGTGTGATCTTGCAGCCATTCCAGCACAGGATTTGGTGATTTGTCTGTCTGCAGTTGTGTGATCTGCTCAGTAGTTTCAGGAGACTTAATTGAGGCAGTGGCATCCTCCTCAAAGAGAACACCATTCACGTGCCAGTCCCACTTACAGTGAGACTTTCCATGTTCTGACTCACTGGAGTGCTTCCTCCTGGACATGAAGGTAAAGGGAGGTTTAGTACATGGAAAAAAAAAACTTAATTGGCAGAGCAGAACTTGCTTCTGCCGAAATATTGTAGGTGTGAGCAGTGGCTGCTTTAAGCACAGACACTGCCCAGAACTGCCACGTTCTGTCTCACAGGGTGACTCTGCCCACAGCTCTCCCTCAGCAGCGCTGGATCTCTCCCTTCCCCTGCACTTCTGAAGCAAAGTGGAAAGAGGACTGTGGTGAATTTACAGTTGCTGTTAGTAATTGTTGTGGAGAGGTGTATTTATGTAGGTTGGGGCAGATTTGCATTGGGCAGTCTTGAAAAATTAGCTGGAATGCGAAGAGGAAAAAAGTACTCCTATGACTTTGCTGGTTTTAAATAAATGCATCGCTATCTTATGTCTGGCTGTGTTTGTCTACAGTAAACTAGTGTTATTTAAAGAATTGGGATTATGATATCAATCTCATTATCAGCTAGAATCAGTTCTGCTCCTGTTCCCTTCCGCCCATGAGATGAGTATTCAGACTGTAACTCAAAATGAGAGGTAGGACAGTCTGAGACCATGCAGTTAACTTTGATTATAAGCAATTGATGAAACTGAGTCCTAAAACTGTTAAGAAACAGATTGCATCTCTCCTTCATTCTAAACCTTTAAACCATTGACATCTGGCTGTGAACTGACTAGGTGAAATTATGAAGTACGAAGCACAAAAGGCTTTATACATGAATGAAAAAATAACCTCTATCTGAATCTCTTCTCTTAATAATTCAACTGGTTTCCACGGCTGCACCCTGCACTTAGCCCAAGGTAAGGATCTCTTTGATGTGTCACATTTTACTGTTTATGGTCTCCAATTATTAAAAAAGACAAACCCAAACAACTAAATATTCTTCTGGTCAGGGAATCCTCTTCCCTGGAAACATGGGAAAGTGCTGGGGATCTGCAGGGAATCCTTCTGTAGGAGCCTGGGACTTCACTGCCGACTTTCACCTTTACCTTCTGAAACATTGAATGCCTTTGGGCTGTTCTCTGAAAGTGGGACATACTGGGGTTTTGCCACGTTGAATGGGGATTTTTACTGGCCTGGCAATGTCCTTTCTGGATGTTATGAATTCTTTCCCCACCAGTATCTTGATACTGGGTGGTCTTAGAGATGCCAGATGACGTTTCCTGCTCTGGCTCACATCACGTTCTGATTTTCTCCTGCCCCCATTCCCTCCTGTCTCTGATGTTCCCTGCAGTGATAAGGGGAGGCAAATATCTCCGAGACACAGCAACAATGTGTTCCTTCAGGCTATTCCATTATCTACTGCTGCATCTTGGCACCTTGGTTGCAGCTGAACATACAGGAAATGTTTTATTTCCCTTCTAACCAAGAGCTGTTTTTAATGAAAGATGCTTTGTTCCCTTTTGAGTTACTTCGTTAGCTGTATGGTATTGCCAGTGTTTCCCAAAACTCTGACAAAATCCAAACCTGAAGCTTGAAGCATGAAAAGCTGCTGCTGCTATGTGCTCTGTCTCTTCCTGTTAGAAGGGAGATCTCCTCCAAGCGATGTTGTGAGGAGTCTCTGCTGGTTTGATTCACTGCACGAAGCCGTCAAGGTTGCTGTGTGTGCTTCTTGTAGCCTGGAAAAATGAATCCATCAGAATACCAAACAGGCAGTTTCAAACTGATGCCAGAAGGAGGGAACTCATTTTTAACTGATGCAAAGGAGCATTAAATAGCTGTGAATACATCTGAATACCTGAAGAGGTATCTCTTTACTTGCCAGTCTGCTGTATAGCTATGGGAAGGGATCTTGGCATAAGTTTAAACATGAAGACTCGAATTGGAGGCGTTCAAAGCAATTCTGTCTGATTAAATTCCCCAAAAGCTATTGATTGTTATTAAAAATTAAATCTTAAAGTCCAAAAGTTGTGGCTGAGTTTGCAGAAGATCCTAAATGTTGATTGCATCGCAAACTTCTTAATATCTTATGGGGATTGTGGCCTTGTGATGGCAGGTTCCTGAGTTTTCATGAACTGTTCTGGGGATGATTTAAAAAAAAAAAAAACCAATTCAGCTATTTCTGATAAAGAAAACAGGCATTTGTTCTAAACAAACAGCAAACCTATAGCAACATAAGTGTAGACATGTTTCCAGCTCATTGTCAGCCCATTACTGGCACAGAGATATTCTCCTTGACCCTTTATTTGAACACTATTTATGAACTGTTGTGTTGATATCACCTGCTGTCCTGTACGTGATTAGCTCCAGGGATGTGGGGTTTGATCCTACCTGGGTGGTTTTCTTCCTACTGCTGAGGAGGCAGGATTTCTCAGGGTAAAACAAACAAACCAACAAGAGAACAAACTGGAAAAGGAAAATGGGGACTGTGAGCCATTCCATGCTTCAAGTTTCAGTCCCACAGAATCACGGAACAGTTTGAATTGGAAGGACCATTAAAGATCTCTAGTCCAATCCCCACTTTGATGAGCAGGACTTGAACTACATGAGATTACTCAGAACCCTGTCCAGTGTGACCATCTTCAGGTTTTTCTGCACAAAGATGGTGAGGAAAACCTTTTCAAAGAGAGGAGAGCATCCTTACCACCTGTCAGACCCTGGGATGCCATGGGTGGGGGTTACATCCAGCCAGGGTGGAGCAAAACTGGATTTGATCTGGTTTTGGTTACTGTGCTAGTCCCAATCCATGGTGTTATTTGGAGGCTTCCCTTGGCGTGGCTTTTTCCTCATGTTTTGCGCTCCCAGGTGTTCCCTTCCCTCACATTGCCCCAGTGTGCCCTACAGCTCCTTTTTGCTCAAGACCTCTGCCTGTCTCTCCAGGGTCTTGGTCATACTTGCAGGGAATTTCCTAGAATCTGATGTAAGGAGGGGCATGAAATTCTCTCAGAAAGAAAAGCAAATCCAAAGCATGGTGTGGGTAAAAGGCACCTGGACAAGGTGCCTGAGCTGCCAGGCATCAGGAGCTTTCAGTGACTGCTGAACTGCAGCCACCAGGGTTTAGCTGCTTTGGCTCTTCAGTCTTGAAGACCTGGGGCTCCAAAACCCGCATATCAGAACAGCAGCCATCCTACTGGTGCCTCAGGGAGCTCGTGAGGTCTGGCAGGCAGCTTTTGGAGTGCCATTGCTCAGTTCAATGCCAACAGCAACTTGAATCAGTGGGAAATGCATTTGGTGGCAGGGCAGCACTGAGGAAATGCTGTGCCTGCAGTTCCTGGGAAACTGCTTTTGGTGTCCTCAACTGGAGTGTGTGAACATATGTGCTTCAAGGAAATGAAAATGTGCAGGGAATGTGGACGTCTTCCTCCTGGCACATCCACTGGATGCCACTTCTCACCGTCTAAGGGAACTTGTCACTTTGCTCCTTGAAGATTGTGCCTGGGCTCTTGTGGAAACCATACTTCAGGTTGAGTTTCTTTGTCCTTTTTTTTTTGGATTGTTGCACTTGCAATATGGCATAAAGGTCACTGTGGCTTTAGGGATGCGTCTTTTTTCTTGTGAAAAAAAGGTAATTTTACACATTTTTTTTCTTTTTGAGTGAACTGGCTACTAATGGAATGGAAAACCATTCTCAGTCTTGGAAAAAAAAAAGAAACAAAATGGATCCTAGCAACTAGAAATGAGACTTGTATTTATAGCTATTTCTTTCCTAAAAATGGCTGGAAAAGTAAGATTGAGGCTGCGGTTTCACATTTCAGCATGAGCTGAACCGGCACGTTCCCTGTCACTGCAGCACCATGGTCTGGTCCTTCCTGGACCCTTCAGTGAGCCAGGACCATGGGCTGCAAGGGCTGAGAAGTCAGCCGGTGACAGGAGCTCCCTGGGGGCCACAGGTCCCTGCGCAGCCCCACGGGGTGGGACGGGGGAAGAGGACATGGGGATCTGTGGCTCCGGCTTGGGCACAATGCACAGCTGTGCACTGGGATAGCAGTTGTGCTTTCTGCAGCCATAGCAGGTGCCAGGGACTTCATAAACTCTATTAGAAGACACTGTGTGTCAAAATCCCAGATTTTCTAACTGAAGACAGACAAACATCCCTGAATTTTTCCAGCCGTTCTTTGAAAGCACATAAAGGAGAGGAAGCAGTGGATACAGATCCTGCTCCAATGTCACCGTCTCGTCCCAAAGTGCGGTTCAAAGACTCTCTGTGCCCTGGTGTTGACTTTGTTGTTACAAACCAGACCAGCATTTGTACAGGACAGGGCTGGGGAGTGCTGGGAGCAGCACAGCACATGTGCTAATGAGCCCAGCACTTGGCAGCCACACGGGGAAGCCAGACGTGCAAGGCAGCAGGCGGTGTGAATGCAGCCTACTGTGTCACTGCACCACATCCGCATGGGTCACTCAGGGAAATTAGAGATGAGCACGAAATTAATGACTGGATGAAACCTTTCCCCCTCCCAGATGATGACAAAATTCTCATCGGCTTTGCGGGGGCCAGAACCTCTCCCCGTTCTCATGTAGGTTTTCTGTGCAGACACCAAACAGTTCATTACAGAGCTTCCAGCTGGGATCATAATGTCATTTCCTCTGCTATTTCCCTGGATTCCTTTTTCGTATGTTCCCATTCCCTCCTCAGGCTTGCTGAAGAACTGCTTTGCTAATTTACAATTTACCTGCCAGATAGCTCTGGTGGAAAGGTTGCTCTGGGTTTCCGAAAAAGTTATTGCGCTAATCAGAGAGTTGGTGCGTACGGCTGGCACAGAGCAAAGCACGCGCCTCCCTTTGGCTCTGTGGATGCAATATCCAGTGTGCAAGCTTTGGCACGAGTCCTCAGGCTGGCCTGCCTCCAGGCCAAGGATCACATCTCCTGTCCCTAGGGAATGTGAGGTTTAAATCACTGCAGCTCAGCGATGCGGGGAATGTGCCACCAGGAATCCCTGACTGTGCCCTTCTTCAAAGCAGGCAGTGCCCGCTCTCCCCACATGCTCATGGCAAACATGAGCAATGTGCACTGTCAGTGCTCCAAACTTGGCTTCTCCAGCCTGCTTTCTATGCACAGGCTGACGATGGAAGTGTGAAGATGGAAGGAAGGAGAAGAAATGTGGGGAGGCAGCGCAGTGCTGGCACGCTTTGAAAGCTGACTCCTTCGTTCCAGATGTTCTAAATCACATGTGGAGAAGTGTTTGTGGTCAGATGCTGCTTGAAACTGATTGTTGATAATCTCCTGAGACAGCCTGTGACAAATTGAATAATAAAAATGCTGAAAATAGCATAGTTATTCCCTGGAAAAGCAAAGTTCCCACAATCCAATGAGCTGGGAAAGTTGTTGAACTTTCTTTGGACACAATGTGCTCTTTTTTTGTGTGTGCATGTTCTTCAACCTTCCATGGGTCTACGGGCTTTTTCCTTATGACCCTTCCTCTTCTTACGAGCTCCAAGCAACCACGCTTCCAGCCTCCCCAGCAGCAGCTGAACTGATCACCAGCCTTCCTCATGAAGAGCAGTCTCCCGCACTCCACGGACCTCACAGTTTGCTCCCTGGTGTCATGGGGTGTTGCGGGTTTGTCTTTGTAGAGCATTTTTCTCAAACTGTATGAAAGCTGGCTCACAAGACACCTATCACTGAGATCTTCATCACAACAGCCCATCCTGGCCAGCAGCAGTCCTCCCCTGGCCATGCCTGGCCTATGCCATTGTTGATTCTTTTCCCATGTTGTCCCCTTGTGGCACTGCAAGGCACAATCCTGACCTTCCATCCTCAGTGCATGGGCAACCAGGGGGCAGCCACCATGCCAGGGTTTGGTGCTCCGTGTGTTTTCCCTGAAGCAGAAGGCTTGGGGTCAGCCAGTGCCCTGGGAGTGCTTGGTGAGGGCAGGTCCCTCTTGAGAACTTTGTAGTTTAATTAGTGGAAGTGGAGGTTTTGGTGGTGAGAGGGAATTTGCTACAGGCTGCTTATGCTGCAGTAGTGAATTGCAAATCTGGTGGCAGAGGTGATAAGAACCATGGGTAATGACAAGACATGGAAATGTTTGGAGTGCCCAGAGTGAGACCGTGTGTGCTTTGCCAGCCAGCAACTGTCCTTGTCATTTGATGGATACTAAATACAGACAAGTGACCCGAGTCTGTCTGCTACTGGAAAAACATCACCATTACAAAAACTACCCTTCTGTGTGCTGATTTCTGTATTTCTCTGATACTGGAATTAGCTATAGATCTTGTCCTTTTCTGGTACGAGTTGCAGATCTATGGGCATGTATAGTTAAAATTTTCTTGCCAATAGATTTAGGGGACGGTCTTGCAAACATGGGCTCATCTTAAGTGATGCATTGTGATGATCTTTCTGTGGGTGATGATTTCGACCACAGCTCAACATAGTGATTTGTTTTAGCTGACCATTCATTCTGGACACTGGCAATGTTTGGACTTCCAGCAGAGTTCACAGCTGAGGTAGTCAGCTTTTTAACGTATGCATTCAGTTAAAGTCCTGACCCTACATGCCAAAGTCTCCTCTGATGCTTTTTGCTCAATGGAATGTTCCACTAACCCACCAACCTGCTCATCCAGACCTCTGCTGCTCCCCTGATGTCAGGCAGGTCACCAGCTGATGCCCATTTTTATGTCCTCCCTGACTGCTGTGGGGCTGTGGAGCTTTGTTAGCAAAGCGTCCGCAGCGCAACTCTTCCTCCCCCACATAAAAATCTGAGGCGTGCAGAAAATTCAGAGGTAGAGTAAAACCAAAGAAATGGAGCAGGGTGCAATGAAAAACACAAATGTTTTAGGAGTGTTATAGCCAAAATATGAAAGGCTCCAGTTTCGCAATGAAATTAAGTTTGTGCTGAGCTGTTGGTCTGAAGTTTAGATCCTGCATGATGTGTTGAGAATAGCATTTGCAAAAGATTTAATCTGCTGACAGACTGGTGCTCTTTCCCAAAACCACCAGCACAGTTCTCTCCATGACTGTCGCCCACCAGGCGCTGTCTGAAATAGAGTAACAAAAGACAGAAAACTGGTGGTGCTTTTTCTGCCATGAAGATGAAATGCAGAGGATGATGGCTGCAGGAAAGGCTACAGTCTCCACTGTAGTTTCTCCTAGATAGCTACGTGCCCTGAGTAATGGCTTGCACTCACAATATTCATAGTTAACCATGCTGCTGAGTCAGAAACTATTGTGTGATCAGCTCAAGAAGTACCTAAATGAGTGTGCTGCTTCCCCAGGATGGCTGAACCCCACGTCCCCCTGTGCCACCACTGCTGTCCCACCAGCTGCCACATCATTCCCCATTCTCCCTTCTTGGGCTTGGAAGCTCTGTCCCTGCCTGGGCCTGAGCCACCCCTGGGTGCTTCCTTCACCAGTTGTAGTTACCTTCCACTTGGGCATAGTGATTTGTGGATCTGTGGTTCGTGGGGAGTTGCTTTTGACATTTCTCCCCTTATTTATTGGAACGTGTGTGTGTTTATTTGAAGGCTGGTGTGTTTTTATGTGAAGCTTGCTAGTGGGTACAACCCTCCCACAGGTCCTTCTTCCAGCAATTCCCTGGCTCCATCACTAGTAAATAGAGCTCTCAATATCGGAAAAGATAATTGGCTATGTAATGCACAGAAAGCAAAATTGCTTTCCTCAAGATTTATTAATCAATTACAGCTTGCCCCGGATGGCGCAGATTGAACCATTTTCTGACAGGGAGGAATATGTCAAATAGAAGGGAAGCTGCTGTTGTAATGAATGACTGGGTGCATATGTGCATGACTGCGTGGTTTAGCTCTTCCATAACAGGTATCCTATTAACATGCTAATGAACATGCAAACAAGAAGCCAAGGATTATCATTATTTTTGAGGCAATAATGTGTATTTTGGGGCTTTTTGCTTGTAATTAATGAGAATGTTGTCTGGTCTGTTGGTGTCCCCTGGGCTGGCTGTTGCTCTGCCAGAAGGAGGTAGCAGCCCATGTGCTGCACAAACCCTGCCTCTCCTCTTGGCAAACTCCGGTTTGCCTCCACCCACTAAGCCCTGCCACGTACTCGTGGAGGAACTCCAACATCTTACCAGCCTTCAGGCTGGGCATGCCGAGGTCTGAGTGAGCACTAAAGCCAAGTCAGCTGCAGTGGATGCTCCATCTGTATTTTTAATGAAGGTTTTAATGGAAATGGGATGTTCCTCTGGAGAACATAATGATATGACAGTGCTGTGCAGAGTATTATGAGGAAACGATGCTGCCAGTTACGGTTCCAGTGGTGACACTGAACCATGCCGTAAATCAAATCCCTCTGGATGGGAGAGAATTTGCTGAAAGTCCTTGAAAGGAGTTTCAAAGATAAACCAAGACTTTTCCTGGAGTTTCAATGCTTCCAGATAGTTGTTTATTAAGTCTTATCAGAGGAACAGAGCCACCAGTGTGACCCAGGTACAGCATAGAGCACAGAAAAGCAGGAGTGAGGCTCCCCTATCAAGATTTACACAGCCTTTTAAAGATATTTTAACCAATAGTTACTAAAAACGTACATTATTTTCACTTTCCTACCAATTACTCAGTAACACGGGCAGGAACTGCGGAATTCTCTATCCAATCATCCCAAACTACTTTTACTGCAGAACATGGAGTAGTAGAAGAAGGAGAAGAAGGTTTAGAGAACAACAACAATCCCATTTTGATATTTTTTACTCTTATCTATTTACTACAAAGAGAAGCCCAAAACCTCTAAATTTTTCACCCTATGACAATCTTACATAGTAGTCTATAACCTAATTCACACCACTGTATTTTCTAGTTCTTGTCTGACTGTTGGTAATTTTTTCCAAGGTTTGAGGCTAAAACAGTGTTGTTCAGGGGGGTAAGAACCCTTCAAAACAGGCAGAGAAATATTCTCAGCACTCTGGGTTCCTACACAGTGGGTTGCTACAGTACATGGAGAATAAGCAAAGTGACCATATGGAGGAGGAACGGTCAGGAATTCCTGAAGGGCTTGCCCGGAGGTGCTCAGTTCCCTCAGCTAATACTTACTTTAAAACAGTTTAGTGGGACTTGAGAGCTCTCAGTTTTTGGTGGGATCTGGCTTCTCTGTAAATATATTCCTGTGAGGATACAAGGTGGTCTGTGACCCTGTCGCTGGCCAGGTGACTCTGCTGGTGCTGTGGCCATTGACCTTGTTACACTGTTGGTGTTAAATGGGTCTGCTAAGAGGCATTTAATTAGTTTCCCTTTTTTTTTCTTTTTCCCTCAAGAATCACTTGTATTGTAAAGCACACTGACCTGTGCTGCTCAGAAATGCTTCCCTGATGCTGGGTGATGCAGGAGGCAAACATTCCTGCGGTGTCTCAGTCTCTGCTCTTTGTGAGGACACCCCCAGACTGCACACTCCAAGAGAAGATTTCGTCCTGCGACCAAGGTGCCTCTCATTTATGAGGTGAGATCTTCTGAGGCAGAGATGATCAATTAAAAAAAATAACAACACCTGTACACAGGATCTGTCCCAATAGGGTTCCTGTGACATTTAGGTGCTACCTGAATATAATGAACATCTGCCAGCTGAGAGGAAGAAATAACACCACAAATGTCTTTTAGGGAATCTGTTGGTTGCTGCTGTGGCTGATAATAACATGAGAGGGAAGGAAGGAGCACAGACACCCCACCCACCCTTGTGTAGCTCTTTAACTTCAAAGAGAAACACCTAACAACCATGCTCAGGTCCCTATGTCCTGTTGCCTCCTATAAGGGCAGTAATAACCAAAATGTAATTAGCAGATGGAGGCACTGCTTGCTGTCCCACATTTTAATGGGACTAGAAAATACAGTTATTTATGTCCCCTGCTGTCAAACTCATGGAGAAGTCTGTGTATCTCGGAAACAAAGAACAGTTGTCACCTTGTAGCACAAAAAATTGTGTGTTTGTGGGATTGCAGAGTAAATCATGCAGGAGGGGAGGCTGGAGATCTCCAGCCCAATGTGCTGCTCAAGGCAGGGCCAACTCTGAGATCAGACCAGAAACTTTGTCCTGCTGGCCCTTGGAAACCTCCAAGGATTGAGAAGCCCCAGCTGAGGGCAGCCTGTGCTTGTGTTACATCCTGTGGTGTGAGTGCTGCCTTGACTCTTGTAAAGGGCTGTTAAATGCAGTTAGGATCCCTTATTCAGAACACGGAAAAGAAGCTCCAGCCATCTGTGTTTGTAGTCTATTTCCTTTCATTCATTTACGAGATAAAACGAAGTTGATTTGGAAGCAGTTTTGGGAGAGGAAATTCACATGTCTTTCCAAGCCATCAAATATTGTTGAATTTATTATCACTTGAAGACAGAGTCATGATCTGGCCAGAGGACGAATGGCCAGGGAAGGTTTGAAATGTAATGTAAAATGAAATCCCCTTGGCCTGAGGTAAGCCCCTTAGGCTGCGCACGGTAACACGGGGAGAATAATATTTACCACTTGGTGTAAGAGCAAGGATTAATGTTTTCTAGGCACTATGAAAATGAAAATATTATTCATAGAAAGCTTCTCGTTTGCAAGGAAAGTTATGTGCGCAAAGACCCCCTGGATCCTCTCCTTTGGTGAGGTCCTCTTGTTAGCTTTTTTAAAATTATGCTTAAGATAACCAAAAGGCTCAAGACAGGAAAATGTTTGTCCCCATTCTCCCTCCATATCTCTTCTGGCAGAGAAGTAAGCGTAGTTCACCTGTAGAGATGGTGAAAAGAGAGGATGAGGACATCTTCAGGTTGACACAAAATCATGGAGACCCATAACTCTGTGCAGCGGGGTCTAGAAAAGAGCCAGGAGGATTCTAGGTCACTGGAAAAAAGGCTGCTGGCACTGAAGGCTGCAATTATGCAAACGTTAATGTATTCAAGCAGGGCTGAATTTGCTCAATTGCCTGTTGGAAGCTTTGCCTCCGCAGCGAGGCCGGGTCATGCAGGTACGGTGATCTGGTCCTGCCCGACCTGCCGCTGCTGCCTGGGCCCGGGGTAATTGGAGCAGGTCACTGGGAGCCCAGCTCGGCTGGAGGCAGAGATGGAGAGCCCTGGGAGAGCCAGCCCAGAGTTAGTGCAGGAATACGTGAGGTGTTTGATTACCCCGCAGTGTTTTCCCACAATTCATGAATATACTTATCTCCAGAGTTTTGTAATGTGTAGACTTTTAAGTAGCTGAGTCCTGAAGCTTATCAGACACATCAGCTATGGCCTAAAATCTTGAAAGCAAATTTTGCTTAGCTGAAAAGGGAGCTTTAATGTCAACGTGCAGTGAATTACCTCCCTTCCTTTCATTCTCCTGAAATAAAGGCTGTATTTCAGGCAAAGTGATGCAGAATAGGAACAAAAGAGCAGTGGGAGGAGAGCTATACTAAAGGTCTGGAAGACGTCTTTGAAATTTATAATGCTCTTCCGAGATTAAATGGGGTAAAATTGCTTCAAGATGATCTCAAGAAAACACTAAACACTCCATTCTGCTGAATGTCCTTCTAAGACTTCCTCTAGCTGATTTCAAGACACACATTTAAAAACCTGAAAGATTTTCCAGTGAGCCTGTTGATGGCACAGGGCACCATGACAACCAGCGAGAGGGCGGTGGATGGGGTAATGCTCACAGCATGTAATGACCCAGCAGGAGCCAGGTGCTGGCACACCACACAGCTGCCTCATACAGGCATTGACCTCCTTATCCTTGGAGAGGGACTAAATAGCACGTAGTTATTAGTGTACCGTGCATGGTGATCAGGTCCCCCACGGAAAGGTATTCGGTGCTGGTATCACACAGGACCCTTCATTTCCAGACTGCACTGCACCAGTATGTTCCAAACAGCCCGGGGAGGACAGAGTCACACAGCAGAATGAGTCTGGTGGGACTGATCAGGATATTGATAACCCAGGGTGGCTATTTGTGCCTCCAACACGTGCTTATTCTAAGTTCAAAGGCTGTCCCATAAATACAGGGCACTGTGCTTCGTGGCTAGGACACTGGGGCTCATCTGCAGGAGTCAGGGAAGCGGCACTTCCATCGACTGTGCACCTCCCAGGAAGGTTAAAAAGCATTTCTACCCTCCCGAGGAGGAGATAAGCTTGGGGAAGCAGCAGGTTTAGCACATGCAGAGCCCTCTGGAAGGGAGGGGTGCTGGCAGAGCCGCGAGCCTCTGCCTCGTCCTGCTCCAAGCCTCTGATCCTGCCCTCCTTCAAAACTGACATCCCCCTGGTGCAAATTAGATAAGAATTGGCCCAGGGTCTTTAATTGTGATTTTTATTTTAAATTTGCATAATTAGACGTGTAATGGACTATCTCCGCAGCCTGGAGACGGCTCTGAGGCCGCTGGTGCCGGCCCTGGGAGATCACCATCTGCCTGCGGAGGGCGAGGCCACGGGCAGCCTGACGAGCCTCCTGTGGCTCGTTCCAGCCTCTCCCCGCTTGAACCCCAGCTGCTTTCCCAAGCCACCCGAGGGGCTTCAGCCTTGCAAAGCATTAGTCATCCGTCCCGGCTCGTGTCCTCAACAGATGCAACCGTTTAGGAGAATGTGGTGTGAGAGGAGATTAATGGGGTCTGGGTTTTAGAACGACCCCCTCTGTATTAGCTTTGTCTTTAATGAAAGAGGATTACGATAGAGCAAAAGGAGAGGCAATACAGCAGCCCCCAGGTTGGGGGGAGGTACCTGGAGGCAAGCAAGGGCTGGAGGGAGGCATGAGATGGAGATGGACAGGTGCCTGGATGTCCTGGGGCATGGATTGGGATGAGACTGACAGGGTGGCTGGAAGGCGAGTAGGAAAAGAAGTGTTGAGCCTTGCTGAAAATTTCACTACCCTGAAGTCCACCTCCTTGCTTCCCACATCCTTATGACTTCTCTCCTTCCTTTCCATCCCCTTCCTGATCCTTCCCAAGTCTGTTTCCACAGTCATGGATGGCCACAAGACACCCTTTGTATCCCATTACTCTGTCTACTTTGGACTTTGCTGCTGCAAGGTTTATTTTGCAGCTGTAAGGAGAAGAACAAAATAAATCTTCATTCTGGGGGTGGCAAAATTCCCTGTAGCCTGAATGCTGAAAGGCCTTGGGCTGGCTCTGCTGCCACATCCTGTTCTACTTAAACTGCTGCTTTTAATAGACCCAAAATGTTTGCTTTGGGAAAGGTGTTTCCACCTCCTCCAGCAGAGTCACGTGCACTGGTTTGTTCATGTCAGACACAGCCTGGCCACGGGCTGTGCTGCCACGGCTGTGCTGTGTCAGCTCACAAGGCACCAGCAACACCATCAAAGCACCCCACCGGACGTCAGTCCCAGTGGAAGATGCAGATTGTTTAGAGGGGGTTGTAATGTCTCATGAGAGCACATTTCAGATGCCAGCTCCTACCTTTAGTTAACCCTTTGAAAATGGGACTTGCCCATGGGGACCCATAAAAGATTTTGGGGGTTGCATTAAGAGTAATTGGTAATTTTCCACCCTGAAGCGGGACAGCAGGAGTTAAAAAAGTGGTTCTCCTTTATACCTTTGTCACTTTTCCCTTTCAGGTTCTCTACGGCCAGTGGCATTTCTCATCAAGGATCTTTAGGCAGACATTTCAAGTATTGCTAAGAATACACATCTGAAAGATGTTCCATGTAAAGTGGGGATCTCAAAGCCACACCAAAACTTTTGGCTGGGTAATGCTGTCCAGCTGCCTGCAAAGATCCTAGTGTGAATTTGGGCTGTGACTATCACTGTGAGACTGCAATAGTGGCACACAAAACTGTGACATTTTCTCACAGCAGTGATTTGTAGGACCACTGCTTCTCCCCTCTCACCTGCTCAAATACACTTTGGTGGTGAACAAAGCAGAGAAGAAGCCAAGACCCCTGTGAGAGCAGCTCTCCTCCCATAGTCCCTGTACCTGCAGCAGCGGGGGGTGGGGAGCAGCAGATTGGGGTGGCTGTGCCAGAGTTTTAGTGTTCTAGGGAGCAGGCACCATCATGGGCTGTGCTGCTGCACCTCATCACTCTGCCCTGGCAGCTCTCCGTGGCTGTTGTGTCTCAAAACCCAGCCTGCAGCAGGCTCCCACTGCTGTTTTGGGATCTGGCCACCTCCTGAGAGCATACGGCCTTGCTGGTGCCTGAAGTTCAATCAGCTCCACATGCAGGCGCCCCTGGGCCTCAAAATAATCGATAAACCGCAGAAATGCTTTTTCACGACAGTATTTATTGCATCAATGTGCTCTTCCAGAATGTTCAGGGAGGGCTCTCTCCTTCAGATGTCCCCGTTCAGCCAGCGGTTCTTGGCTATCTGCCCCGCGCCAGGCCGGGAGGCCGGGGTGTACTGCAGCAGCTGGTTGATGAGGGCTTGGCAGGGTTCCGGCAGCCCCTCTGGGTACACCACCCCCTTCTTCTGCAGCTGGGGCATGCTCTGGACGTTGGTATCATCAAAGGGAACGCTGCCGACCACCATCATGTAAAGCATCACCCCCAAGCTCCAGATGTCGTACTTCTTGGCGTCGTAGGGGATGCCCATGAGCACCTCTGGGGAAGCGAAGGCCGCTGTCCCGCAGAACGTGGCGCTCAGGTCTGGGTAGCCATTGACTTCCTTGCTGAAGCCGAAGTCGCTGATCTTGGCCCGGCGGCCGTCAGCGGAGAGCAGCACGTTCTCACACTTGAGGTCCCGGTGCACCAGGTCGCGGTCGTGCAGGTAGCGCACGGCCCTCACAACCTGCACAAAGATGTCCCGGGCGTTGGGGGTGCAGGGCAGCTTTCCCAGATTCTCCAGCATCTGCAGCAGGGTAGTGTCCATGGCCTCCATCACGATGTAGAGCTTCCTATTGCAGACCTCGATGAGCTCGAAGACGCGCACGATGTTGGGGTGCTGGATCTTGCGCACGATGGAGAGCTCCCGAGGCAGAAACTTGAACACAATGGCTCGGGATGCTTGCTGCCGGTCCACCACTTTGACGGCCAGGGGGCCCTTGTATTTGTTGGAGGTGGCTGCTTTCACCTTGGAGAAGCTGCCTTCCCCTATCGTCTGACCCAGCCTGTAGCCCATCTCACTGAGTACCCTCTCTCCTCCGTCAGACTTCGGCATGATCTTTGATCCCGGTTGGCTTAACTGGAGCTGGTATGCTCCAGGATCTGGAAGCTGTAATGTCTGCTGCATGGCAGCTGCTCACCTTCCCCTATGGCAACCCTTGCTTCCATGCCCCACCCAGGCATTGTGATGGGTGGAATGTTGTATGTGACAGCACCTTTGGGACATGATGTGGACGTCTGGTGGGTCCCCTCTGCTCACGGGTGCCCCTGGCATGACTGCGCACACACAGGGGACAACTCTGCTGGGGCTGGATATTCTAGAGTTTTTACCCTTTCAGCTTCTTCACTTGAGTTCTCAGCATAGGGCTGTGTGGATGAAAGTTTAAATGTCAGCTTTCTGGAATCAGGGACCCATCTGGGGACCTGCACCAGTTTTCTGCAGGGCATTAGTTACATTAAAATCCAAACTACACAGAGTGGTTCAAAGGAGTGACTTCTACTGGCACTGTGAACCACCTTGGCTGGCTATAAATATTGAGTTCTTTGGTGATGGTGGACAGAGCTACTGTATTACTAGGGAGGCTTTCTGACTGTGTGGGGTGGATGGGGAACTTTAAATGCATCTTTCAGAAGAAGCAGCTTTTTGGTTTCTTGAACTTGTAATTGCTCTCTGTTTTTATCAAAATGGTATTTTTGAGACTTACAGAGAAGAAGTGAGACCAGAGATCCTTCAGAGACCTTCTGTAACTAGGATTTTAAAAGCTTTTAGTCAGTTTTAGTTGCCATACTGTGGCAGTCAAATTGAGCAGAGGGCAGCTGGGCTGGGCCGCAGCACCCACTCCAAAGCAAGGCATCCCTCCCATCACACGCTGCGTCTCAGGCTGGTGTCAGCTCCTTCTTCCAGGTGCTGCATCCTTGGCTTTCACAAACAGTTGTTTCTGGTTTGCGCTGGGTTTTTTAAGCTGTTTGAGGATCCTGTCCTCCCTGTGGAGCCCACATTTCCTTTCCAGCTGTACAAAGAAGCCTAGGACCACAAAACCCCATCTTCCTAAATACCAACCCAAAAGCTATTTTTAATTTTTGAATATATGTTTCATTTTGCAAGTCAGTTATAAAGAGGAATGGTGATAAGCTGAAGATGAAAGAAAATCTTTCTTGTGCATCCATCTTGTCAGTATCCTGAAGTCACTAGAGGAAATTAAAATAGCTCAAGGCTGCAAACACAGGTCTGTATGTGCTGCAGCGGTGCTTTGCTCTGAGCTAAGAGCAAGTAATGCAGTCACCATGTCGAGTTTTATCTGCTTAGAAGTCGTGGGTCCAAACCAAACCCCTTTCCCACTTCAGATGTTATTTCTACAGGCCAGTTGGAAGTATGGGAATTCAACATGCCATGGAAATGTGGTTGCCAGGCACATACCACCAGGAATACCATCAGGCTGTACCACCGGGCATGTTTGGGCCTTCAAATAAATGCCCCCAGATTTCTTATTTCTGAAGTGGATCAGCAAGAAGCCATTTCCAGAAGTTCCTGCTCAGAAACTGTGGTTACTAAACAGAAAAAAAATCCCACCTAGCAATCAGCAGGCCAGATGCAGAAACCCATTTTGCTGGACATGCATGATTTCCTGACAAGTTTAGCCCTTGAGTCATAACCACAGTGACTTCAGCAGAGGTCTGAGCTGGACTTTCCAGAGGAGCTGGGAACTTTGAGATGGCTAAACATAACTGAACCAATGTGGGCATTTTTATGAGGGAAAATGCTTAGACCAGGCTTCCCTTCCCCACTTACTACCAAAGCACCTCTGGAAAATGCCACTGCTGCTCCTGGGAATAGAAGGATGTGTGTGCAGACATCTACAGGGGCTTGGCTGGTGCTCAGCATGTCTTTTAAAACAGGAATGGGCAGTCACATCACAGGCACGTTCCAAAACCTACAGGTTAATCCTCACTTACGGGAAGCCCCTTTGAAGCCCCTACAGTAACATCACCAGGAGGAGGAGTGTCCACACAGGTGTGGAAAAACCAAAGTGGCAGCTACAAATCAGGTTGCAATGGTAAGGAGTAATGTAGTGGAGTCCTGCACTGCTGCTAGTTCTTCATCTGCTGAGGGAGCAGGTTGCTTTTGGGAAGTTTTCTGCAAGCTTGGCTGAAGTGGGCAGTTTCAGTCTCAGTAAGCGCTCCCGGGAGCCCAGAAAAAGCCTTATGCAGTCAGATACTGCTGGAGCATCCTGGGAGCGGGAGGGCTTGAAGGAGACAGGGAAGCAAGCCCTGGTTTCCCAGGGAGGAAGCAGCTATCGAAGCAAACACTCCCCCTCCTGTACACTCCAGGCTGCAGCTCTGCGAGCTGCCTTGGCTGCAGGCATCACTGCTGTGCATCCCTGAGCTCCTGCCCCACAGCCAGCAGCATGACCTGGGACTGCTGCAAACAGCTCCAAAGGCAGGCAGTAAGAGGCTGGGATGAGAGGGTTTGGTTTGGCAGGGCACTGCCAGGCAGAGGAGGAGGAATGACAGCTGAGCTCAGCTTTCTGTGCTGTCCTTGGATCTCAGAGAAACGGCTTTTTGCTTGGTTGGCTGCTGCCTCAACATTTATTGGTATAAAAATGCACCCAAAAATCTCTTTTGCTTTCAATCCCTGCACCGCTAGTACTGCTACCTGTGGTATAAATATTTAGGTCACTAAATATTTATGTATACTTTAGTAGTGCACTCACTACCAACACATACAAAGAAATGCTGACCTTTGGTTCTTTCTAGAGCATTTTTTGCATCAAAGCTGTATTTGTAGAACTGACTTGTTCCATTGCTCTTGTTAGTGAGAACAATTAGAGATCAGGCAGCAATTACTGTTTTGTTAAGTGTGGCATGTGAGCAGGAGGAGCTGGCCTGCAGAGGTATAAATTACTGGAGCTCACTGTCAGGGTTTTTGTTATGGGATGTTTCTGACTCTGGTGGCACAGCTGTGCATCAGCCTGGTGGGCAGCTAGCACCTCTGGCCTGGGGCTGATTTGCCCAAGGGCTCATGAAGGATCGTCCCTCTTCCAAAGGGCTGACAACTCCTGAAGGACCATCCAGGTAAGTCAGCCTTGCTGAGAGGCAGATGCAGCTGAAGCTCTCTGGCCTTATGCACTGTGTACAGCTACCTTCGACTGGAGAAAAACGCACAAGCCATCACTTCTAACAGAGGGACTTTTTCCTTTCTGCATCACCCCATAGATTTTTTAGCTAATAACGTGCCTGTGTGATGCCTTTTGGGGGGCTGCCCTCTTGCTGAACCTCATGGAGGCAGCACTACCTCAGTGCAACTACTGAGATCCCAGCTGAGATGCATGTGGCAAACCAGGCAGCAAACGAGGGCCATTAGATCATGCATGCTTTGTGAACTTCCCCCTCTCCCTGTGAACCCATTGCCCCCGACCCCTGGGGCAGAGCTGAGTCTCAGATGCCTGCCATTGATCTGATGACAGACTGACACCTCTGGAGCAGGGATTTCACTTGTGAGTGGACACTGCTGAGCGTAATATGGGGCCTGCTGGCCCAAGTGTACCAAAATATAACTCCTGTGACTGCAGATGGCCAAGAAGCCATAACAAACCATATTTTTATACCTTATGCCATGAGGCTGTAAGTTACAATGTGTAGCATGACCTCCTCACTTGCACAGAACCCTTGAGATTTCTTTAAATACCTCTATTTCCATACAAGCAGAAATACTTTGCCCAAGGGCTGCAATGTTCAAGACCAGTCAAGGAATTCCTAGGTGTCCAATTTGAGGCAAGTCCATGACCAGACATTATTTCTTAGCACTCTGTGAATATGGGAATAGGCAAACTTCTGCGCAGTAAGTAAAAATAATGTTAACATTTTTGCTTTACTAAGTCATTATAGATAGCAAAAAGGATAATCACAGTTTTTTCCCAGCAGATGCTGAAGTTACTAAGATCTTCTTGCCAGTAATGGGTAAACAAAAGTTTTCTGTGTTTTATCCTGTATTTTATTTTAGTACTTTTTAAAGTATGATTGTTTTACTTTCACAGAGAATGCTGGCCTGAAAAGAAGCATGCTGCTCACAGCACTGTTTTCCATCTATGTGGGTGCTGCAGGTGCAGAAGGCTGGTGAAAATTCTGCACATAAGGATTCCTCTGTAGTCCCATGGATCTATGGTACACCCTCTAGGTATCAATACCAAAGGGAACAAGCCAAGCTGAGGCCACCTTGTAAGAGGTGCAGCCACTCATCAGCTAAGGCACAGCCAGTGAAGAAAAGGACACTTGGCAAGTACTCCTATTTCAACAGTGATGTTATTTGTACCTTTATTGCCAAGAACTCTTCAGTGTGGTAGCTGATCACTGGTCTGTGTGATATCTGAGCAGCTGAGAAGTGGGGCAGATCCCATGAAAGTGTACTGAATCCAAGCTGCCTCGGGAGCTGAATTGCTGTCATTGTCCTAGATCCTTCCCTGCAAAATCAAGACGTCTGTGCAGTTATTTTAGGCACAGGTGTTGAACAGACCTGGGGAGTCAAAGGTACAACCCTGTCTCTGAACATCTGATGCTGTGTGTCTGCACAATGGCACCCTAAATTTGGCCATGGTCTTGTGGCTCCTCGCTGGCAGCAGCAGCAGTGCAGACAGGGAGAAAACCAGTCACAGGTAGTCAGAAAGCTGTGCTTGGCAAGGTGCTGTTTTTGCTTCTTCTTTCTTCCCTCTCATGTTTCAAGGATTGGTGTCTGTTTCAGGTACTCAGGCTATGTTGGGGTTTTTATCCCTCTGGCAGTTAAGGAATTTTGGGACCTCACATTCCTGGCGTTCAGAAGTGGCTGTGACCCTCACAGCTGTTTACCATCACATCTTGCCCTTACCCTCTTTTCAAACAGAATAAACCAGTGAAGCAGGGCGTGTGACTAGTACAAAGTCTCCCAGAAATTCAGCAGGGTGAGAGGAATAACACCAAACAGCAAACTCTGTGGATATCCACTTGATTAACCAAGGTTGTTCAGACACCAGAGAGAAACCTGAGGCTGGCACTCCTGTGCCAAAAACATCACTTCATGTAAATTAAACTGTGTGAGGGACATAAAATGGGTTTGTAAGCCGTCAGAGGGACTAGATTAATGGCAATAGGCCATACTATCACCTCTTGGAGCAACCTGTGAGCACCTCAGTAGGTGCCAAAGGAGATGAAAGGTAGAAGGGCTAATGGGCTGCCCTGCAAAGAGGATTTTGCAGCTGGCATCGTCAGGCCGCACCTGCCAGGAGTCTCAAACCTGAAGACAAAAAGCTAGAGTGGAGAGGGAGACAAAAGGGGCTAAGCAGGCAGTGACAAGTGAGTAGCTGGAGGGGCAGGAAGACTCTCTTGGCAGGCCTGTCTCTGAGAGGCTTTGTACCAAAATTCTTATGGAAAGAGGAAGCAAAGTGAGATGATATGCCTCCATCCTTGTAGTAAGTGGAAAGTCACGCCTGGCTTGTCAGAGCAAAGGAAAACCAGCTGCACAGGGAAGTGAGCTTTGCTTTTTCGTACTGGAATGCCTGCTGAGAGGGCAGGCATGGCTGCAGACAGAGGGGAGCACTCGGCCTCGGAGCTCACCACACCCTTCCCTGGCTGGAGGTGTTGATCTCCCTGTGTCTTTGTTCAGAGGGCTCCTTCCCACCACCTCCCTTCCGAAAGCTGAGAAGCTGGTTCTCTCTTGGCCCGTGCTGCAGACACTTGGCTGGGCCTTCAAGTGGCTGATTCCTGAGCGCTTACCAGGGAGATCCTCCAAACAGCCCCACAAGCCAAAGGGAAGGGCTGCTGGGTCAAGAGAAGCACTAAGCCTGCTCCTCCTGCCCCTCCTCAAGGCCAGGGAGACAGCCCAGTCAGCCTGCTGAGATCCCCTTTGGTGCTGGGAGCTGGTAACAAAGCCATGGGTAGGAACTGGGGCTCCATACTGCACGTACCTGAAAGCAAGGAACACATCCCTACTCTCCTTGTTGCTTCGGGATCCACAAAAACCCTCTTTCATAGCTGAAAGATTAAATGCCTCCCGCAGCTGGTGACTTGCTTATCTGTGTTTGTGTGCCTGCTGTCTGTCCCCAGGCAGAGTTAGCCGGTGTTCCCTCATGGCTGTCTGTCCAACAGGAGGCAGAGGCCTTCAGGTGAGCATTTAAGCAAGGCAAAGCTTTCAAAAGCCACAGCAAGGGCCTCTTGGGTTAGTGGGAATGGAATTGGAAATGGGTGCCAATGAGGGTCAAGAGGAAAGCTTCTCATTTCCCAACTTTTCTTACCACATCAAGTTATATCTGTTAAATCCAAATATAATCTAGAAAAACAGGTAAGCATTTTATGTTTAACTATCCCAAGCAAACAACACTTTCCTCCTCACATTGATTTACTTACCTGCCTGTGGAGAGCATGATGTATTCAGAAAGAGATTTAGTTGTCTGGCAACTATTGTAAGTAATTTGTGGCCAATTAGGGACTGCAGACTTTGGTCTATAATTAGGCTATGGCAGCCTATGGTACACAGGGTTGGAAAGCTGATGGCAAAGTTTTAGAGCTACGAAGCAGATGTTTAAATGCTTTTAAGTGGTATGGATGTTACCAGAGGCTGATTTCATGAGGTACTGTGGAGCGACGTGCTAAAACCTTTCCCGAAGGTGCTCCACAAATCCCTCAAGTTGCTTCTCCCACAGGTCTGGCTAGCCCTGGATGAGCCTGTCTGGGAGGACTGAAGGAGAGGACAGGCTAGACATGCAAACCAAAGAGCTTCAGAGCTGTTAAGACTGATGAGAAAGTTAAGACTGAGATTTGGAAGATTAAGGCCAGATTCTAAAGGCACATTCTAAGTGGCAGAAGGAGGTGATCTTGGACCAGATAGTCAGTGTGCGCATATCAAAGAGGGAGGGAGACAGGCAGGCACTTTGGGAACAAGGCTGGAGGCAGCTGACAGGGTCTGGAGGTCTGTTTGCTGAGCAGACACCATCTGTTTACTCCATCCAGCATCTCACTGCACAGGCCTTTATGGTATTTGAAGCTGAAACTGCCTGAGAAATCAAGCAAGAAACTATCCATGACCCTGGGAGGAAAACTGCCAAGGAAACCGAGGCTTATCACACCCAGCTGCCAAGGGATGGGTGGTTTGGGTGGGGAATGAGTACAGACCTGCTCACAGCAGTAGCAGCAGGTCTTGCATTACATTTGCTGCTTTGATTTCCAGCAAACCGGGCTTTTTGCTGCTTTCCTGCTTGTGGGTTTCCCTAAAAGGGAAGTGAATCCATCAAAGCAGAAGCCAGGTGTTTCCCTTGCCTGCTGGCAGTGGCTGTGGGGCTGGGCTGGGCTGGGCTGGAGGGATGGCGCTCCTTCGCCCCACTGTGGGTGCTCCCGTGCCATATATAGATAAAATCTCTCAGTGCCCAAGCCAGGAGGAATACACAATATCACAGTGCCCTCTTGGGGCAGGTGTTCCTTGGAAACAGACCTTTGTGATTTGTGTGCTGAGGATCTCGTTGCTTGCCACCGTTGTTTATTCTAGCAGCTCCTGCTGCTTGGCTAAATCATGGAATTTCCCACTGAACAATACTCCTCCTAGAGACAGAGTTCTGGCCTTGGGTTTTTATTTTATTGCTATTTCTCTGTTGCTGATTTGCATTTTGAATCTAAAATGACTGGGGTGAGGAGTTCTTGAGTGAAGATGGCAGTCTGCCCTCAGAAATGAAACCTGTCTTGTTTAAACGCTGTCAGATCACTTGGCCCCAGCAAGAAACAAATTGGTTTAACAATAGATTTAATTAGCTGGTGTTTGTATTCCTTCACAGAGTGCTTGAGTCCTGGTCCACCTGCTGCTAGACCTGTCTGCAAGCCCTGGCATCTCCTGCACGGGGATGTGAAGAACAACTGAAGCGTTAAATATGGACGTAGGTAAGTGTGGCAATTCCCTGCTGACTGCCAGAACAGCCTGGAGAGGGGGAGACTGCGGCCAGGCTCTCTTCCCCTCCAGATTTTGCAGTGCCATCTTTTGTTAAACATTAAAAAGAAATAAAATGTGAATAAAACCACAACTTCCAGCAAATATTTGGGATGATCCTATGCAACTGTAGCTATACCACACCTAATACGGCTCTCGATACCCTACTGTTGCCCTGAATGCAGGATTCTTAAGTCCAAATATTTTGCCTGTACAGTGGCCACTCTTGACTCACACAAACTGGGCTCTTCTCCCAGGCAGCTGGTGATGGGACAAGGGGAAATAGCCTCAAGTTGCCCCAGGGGTGGTTCAGGCTGGATATTAGCAAGAATTTATTCACAGAAAGAGTGGTTAAGTATTGGAACAGGCTCTCCTGGGAAGTGGTGGAGTCACCATCCCTGGAAGTGTTCAAACACTGAGCAGATGTGGCACTTCACAATATAACCATATTGTGGGCATGGCGGTATTTGGTCAAAGGCTGGAATGATGCTCTTGGAGGTCTTTTCCAACCTTAATGATTCTATGGAACAAATGAAATTATTTCTTTTTTTTTAAAGTAATACAGACCTATAATTTCCCTGATCCCTTATGTTTGTGGGGTTGTGAAAGAACCTCTGTTTTAAGGAAGATATGAAATGACAAGCTTTGTGACATGTGTGCATTTGTGACAGTTTTTCCTGCATGTGTCGTTTTGGGGGTTGGTTTGTTTTGTTTTTTTTGTAGTTTTTTTGTTTGTTTGTTTGTTTTGTTTTGGTTTTGGTGTGGGTTTTTTTGTTTTTTTTTTTTTTTTGAGCCTGAGCCAATTGGGCTAAAAAGCCTGTCTGTGGTGAGGATTCAGTTGAAAAAGATGTGCCACCTGGCAGATGAGTCCATGACCCTAAAAGCTGGTTTCTCTGAAAAGCCAGACTCTAAGATTGATGCTGAGCGCTTCCCTAGCTTTTGTTTTTCTATTTCTAGATCTAGTTTGCTTCACATCAGAAACAGAGTTTTCCTAAATGCCATGCCTTAAATCTTGTTCTGGGCTCTGCCAGTCAGTCTTTCGTGTTGCTGCTTCTCCCCTTCCCTTTTCTCATGTCATTATGTCCCTAAAGATAATGCTGTCACAGGGCAGCCCTTCGACATCATCTGGCTACACCTGACAGCACTGTCAGCTGAAAAGATGGAGCACGGGGCAAGAAAATCAAGGTGTGAGTAATGCTTGTCCCACTAGGTGCAGCTGGAAAATACTAGGACAGATCTCCTTCTGTTTTCCTTGGTCAGCACCCTTTGTTAGCTGGGATGGGGGAGAAAACCTTGTATATCTGAGCACACCTTGCTGTATGTGCTGAAGCCTTTTACCTTGCAAAGACAACTCCTGGTCTCCCCAAATCCCTGCTTTCTTTCTAAGCTCTGGCAAGGTAGGACAGAGCATCTCTTCTGTGCTGCCTTTGTTTCCTTGGTTCTCACTTGGCCTCAGCCTGTGTAAAGGCTTTGCTGCTTTCGTTTTGCTGTTCAGTGGCTCTCTTTTAAGGGGACGAGTTGTCTGATTGCCACTTACTGGGTCCTGCTCTCAGATTGTTGTAAGTTCAGCAAGACTGAACTGTGTGGCCTGAGCTGGCTTGTGCCAGGCAGGACTACAGCTCAGTATTTTAGGAAAGTATCCATATTTTAAGAAAGCAGCACTTTTGTGGACAAGAGAAGAGGAGGGAGAAGCTATTATTTGAGAGGCTGTGGCAGTCTTGCAGGGCAAGGCCTTGGCACCTGGAGGAAGGAGAGCTGCTGCCAGGGACATGGCTTAAATCTGCTCGGTTCTGGCCAGCCTGTGAGCCTTGAGTGTGTGGGGAGCAAGGCTGAGCCATGCCCTGCAGGCAGGGTTTCCAGGCTGAGCGTGGCACGGTCTCCTCCTGCAGCTGCTGCCAGGGCACTTGGGGAGAAAAGCAGCGTGCCTCTGCCTCCAGCATGCAGGCTCTGCCTCAGGAGCAGGCTTTGAATTTTGAGCAGAGAAAACCCTCTCTTGTGCAACTATCTTCCCACCTCTCAGTGGGTTTCTTTATACAGCTTTCAGAGAAAACAACTGATTTTTTTTCAATTTTTTTTTTTTTTGAGAAGGAAGTGTAGTGTATTCCACCCCTCTTTTGCTGTCCCACCAAGCCTATATCAGCAGGTCGCAATGGTAGCAAGGTAAGCAGAAGTGCAAAGATGACACCTCTGGGCTCTTAGGCACTGCTGGAATTCTGGCAATGGTGGGAATCAGACACAGTCTGTTTGTCAGGACAGTAAATGTTTTATTTCTCCCAGACATCTGTCTGGCAGGTAGGTGTGACAGAGAGAGGCATCTGTGTGATCATTAAGGTGGCATTGTTTCCAGCATGCTCTTCCTCCTCCGAGTCACTCCAGAGTTCTGAATGCACAGGAGGAGTGATGAGGCAGGGTTTCATCAGTAAGTGTCAGAGGCAGAAATAAATAACTTCCAATCATATAACTTCACTCAATTTCTATCTGCTTGTGCTGGCCATACCTTGTATTTACATGGTACCACCAGAAACTATTTTCAAATGTTAAAATTTAAATGAGCACGTGGTCCTGCAGCCTAAAGCTGTTACCGGTGATAACATTTCCACTGGAGTTTGTTTTGGAGCACCTCAAGAAAAGCAACTGATTGGAGTGATTTATTTCCAATCCTAAGGAAAAAAATAGCCTTGGAGCCTTTGTGAGCACCAGAGGAAAAGCAACCACAGCGCTGGGCAGGCGGTGTCTGCAGTCATGGAAACGACTGATAACAACTTTCTCATCTTATCGCTTCACAGATTTTTTTTTTTTTTGCTATAGGATGCAGACATGAAAGAATCTCTAGGGTCCTCCTGCCCTACATGGGAACTGCAGCAACAATCCTGGCACAGCCTGAGAAACTGGTCGTCTTAGTCACTGTGTAAGGCTCAGTTGATGGATGAGGCTGTAGAGAGGAACAAGGAGCAGAGTGAGAACTGCCTGGGGTCTGGCAGGGGTGGGATGTGGGGTGACTTACACCCACAGCAGGAAGGGTTCCCAGGCACCCCCATGTTTCATTTCACCCAGGTAACTGAGAAATTCATTATCATCCTATGCGCATCTGGGCACAGCCCGTACTGCTGGGACACTTCTGGGTCTGACTGTGCCCCCACAGGCTAGCTGGTCCCAAAGGAGATATGGCAATAGCTGTCCAGAGATGCTTCAGATCTTTATCATTTACCAGTTCCTTGAGTGGCTTCCCATGCATGTTGCACAGCAGCAATGACAAAATTAGACTGCTGTCACAGACAGATTACTTTCCTGTGTGACATCTGTGTGAGAAGTTGGTGTGGCACCAGCTGAGCAAGCCCCTGAGGGCCAGTGAGCAAGGAAGCACCACTGGTGACTGAAACCTCCCCAAAAAGTGTGGTCAGACTGGGATTATGTGCAACCAGTTTTTCATCAGGGAGGCACCTGGTGGTGGCTCACTTTCCTTCTGGCATCCCTTTTGGTAGGTTTTTTGCATTCCTCAGTGAAATGCAGCATCCCTTTGCAGATTTTACAGCCTCAGTTTCTGAGAAGGAATAGTTGAAGGGGAGTTTCTGTGTCTGAATTGCTGAGGGAAAAAAAGTCTGGTTAGGAGATGAGGACTTTTTAAACCTCTTTTCCTGACTTCTCCCATTAGGAAAATACTCTTTATAATGAGGGGAATTTCCCACCCAGCTGCTTGTTTTCAGTTTGGATGTTCTTTTGTCTCCTTACCAGTAGACACAGCCTCTGGCAAGGGAGAAACTGCTGTTTCTCCAGCCCCTCTGAAATTCCTCCTCACCTCTCAGAATGCCAAACATATCTGATAGCTCAGGCTTGACTGCAAGGTGCTGATCAAGCAGTTTGTCCTCAGGCATGGGAAAAGGCCCTGGATTACAAAATCTTCAATTATTCTGCTGCCGGAGGATCCTCCCTGTGCTGCTGTGACCACCAGATGGGAGATGTCCTCCTGGCAGTGGTCAGGAGAGCACAGCAAGCCCCTGCTGGTGCCTTCCAGGCAGGGCATTTGCTCTCTGTAGCCCCCCTCCCCACTCTCTTTTAGGAGCATCTGATTTTTAGGCACTCTTGCTGTATCTTCCTAACTCCAAAAATAGGTGTCTCTGTTTAATTAATTATGCCTACTGCATAATTGCAGGAGCCAGGTGAGAGTGCAGTGTTTTGCTTCCTCATCTCTCTTACCCAGGACTTCATTAATGACAGCTGATTGTCCTGTCCCCATGTCCCTTGCATGAATTATTTACAGCCTCTTTCATCACAGATTGATCAGCTTTTTCCTGCTTCTTTTAAGCCTTGTGTTAACCATGGGCAAATGATGGTGGCTGGGCTGAGGTTCCTGAAGCAGACGTGGGAACAGGAGCAGCGTGTCCTGCAGCTCCCTCTCCTGTGCCTGCCTGAGACTCCCCCTCACCTGCATCTGCTAAGCCAGGAGATTTGCAGAGCAGGGCCCTGAGTGGGCAGCAATTACCCTTGTCCAGTGCCTGCCTCTCCTGCAACCTCCCAGAGGCACTGGTCACCACAGGGCCATCTCACAAGGCTTCCTTGTAGCTGTGAGCCCCAGCTTTTCTTCTTGGAGCAGCCTCAAAGGGCATTTCACTTCCATGCTTCCTAGCACAGGAGTTGTGTGGGCACACTGGCATTTCCAGCCCTCTGCCATAAGTCTCAGAGGGAAGCTTCAGTTCCTCAAACCCTCAGATAAAATATTCTGGGGAAACTTTGCTCCTTGCTTTCCCAGTCTGTAAGACACACGATGTGATTTTTGGGGTTGTTCTGTGGAGGACCAGCGGTTGGACTTGATGAACCCTGTGGGTCCCTTTCAACTCAGGGTAGTCTGTGATTCTATGAGGCTATTGCAAGGGACAGAGAACGGCACTGGAAAAATCTCTTGCCCAGCCTGTCTGTTCTTGCATTCATGTTGTGCTGAAAAAAATCAGCTGCTGGGTGTTGTCATGGTGTTGCCCCCTGCTTCACATTTCACTTTGCTCTGTGTGGGTGGATGTCACCTGTTTAATTTCTGAGGTGACTGCTGCCAGTGCTGTGATCTCAGCAAATGCCCAAGACCCCAGCGAGTGACACCTGATGTAAAAGCAATCCCCTGCAGCACCGCCCCTGCCTGGGGAACCGCACCTTAACAGCGTTTGCTGGGCTGCCTCTACCCACCATAAAGCCAAGTACTAAAAGTTAGAGCCTTTGACTGAAACCTGACAGAAATGATGTCTTGCTCCCCACTGCCTGCCCGAGCCCTCCCTGCAGACCTGCATCCAGCATGGATAGGAGTCTGCAGAGGAGTTCTGCAGACGTCAATGTGCCCACCTGCTTCCTGGGCAGCATTTCTCCCTGCACAGGGTTTCCTGCTGGGCAAAACAGCTACTGCTGCAGGAGATTTCTATGTGATTGCCTATCCAGGGGCTTGGGAGCAGCTCTTCTCTAGTTAGCAAAGAGCAGCTTTCCAGTGGAGGACATCCCAGATGCTGCAGGATGGGCAAAGGGAGGGCGCATCCCCCTGGGCAGCAGAGAAAAAAGCTGGCTGGGCTGGGGTGGCAGTGAGGGCAGGGGAAGGGACTGTTGAGAAAGGATGTTTGTGGCCATGCTTCATGCTGGCAGCCTGCATGGAGAGTTATCATTTGTCATCTGTCTTTAAGAGCCTGCTCTACACCCTTCCTCTGGGGAATCAGAGCCACTTCGTAATTCACAGGGTTTAGCATATATAAGCTTTATTTTTTACCAAACTCTCGTAGGAAGGGGGCATCTGGGGCAGGTAGGTAGCTTTCGGAAGCATCAGCCTCTTGAACTGAAAACAAGTTCTCTTTATCTCCTGTTCTAAATCCCTGTAACTTCTCCAGTGACTTCTCTGACATATCCCCAGGAAGCAAAATAAACATGGGGTTTGGACTGGTTTATTGTGCAGAACAACAACTTGCAAAATCAATGGTGGGTTGTTTTTCTTCTCCTTTGCTGAAGCCAGAAATAGGTCAAGCAGCAAACCAGAATTTCTGAGGCAGCCAGGAGTGACTGGTGTACGTAGGTGTGTTTCAGAGGTGGCCTCTCTCTGGGGTTACTGCTGCCTAAAATCCCCGCATCTCCCTTGTGCTAGAGGAAGGAGGAAGTGAATTGTTTGCAGCAGAGAAATGAAACCACTTAAGATTTCCTCGAACAAAGAGGGTAGGTTTTTCAATAGAAAATACATCTCGTACATCCTCCTCCAAGGCTCTGTGTCCTCTGTGACACCCAGCTCTGCTCGTTCTCGCCTGTCTGTGCTCGGGAGCCCCCCTCTCATTAACGCTGTACCTTGCCTGCGGTCAGGCTGTGTGAGGCAGGAAATCTTCTTAATGGAAGTGAATAAAAGCATCTTGCATTGTATGAAGCTATTCTGGATCACATATGGGCTTGTCAGGTCTATTCTAAGTCACATTAAAGTTAATATGGTCACAGCAAGACAGCAATATTCACAGTATTTTAGGTCCACTCTTCAGTAAGGTTGTCCCACTTAATTTCCCTTGGAAAATCCTAGCCCTGGTGATTGGCTTTATTTTCTGCAGATATTTCGGATGCTTGCTTGTCACTTTTGGATGTCTGGCAGCATTGTCACTGACAGAGGCTGTGACAAGCTGCTGCATGGGCTTTCACAAGCAGTCAGTCACTGCCTTGGAAAAAATAGGGGTCTTTGTTTCCTCATGTACCATGTGCCCCTCTGAGTGTGAAATCAACCCTTCAGAACACACAGTTGGGGCATGAGGGTGACAGCCCTCAGATCGTTTAGCATTGCTCTTAATTGTTGGGGCAGCAGAGGAACAGTAATTAGACACATGCAATGTTCTATTTCCTATCTATACTGTGGGGTTTTTTATATCAAACTGGCTTGCTTGAAAGGCTGAGTTCCTGTACCTGAAACCTGGGAGCCACGGGGTATCTGCCACTGACGTGCATGGGCTGAGAACTGCCAAAATGTCCTCTTCGGAGTGCTCACGTCAAATAGCAGAAGTAGTTTGAGGACTCTCTCCAGCCAAGGTCATAGGAAAGAATTTTACAAAAGCAAACAAACCATCAGCCTGTTTTGGAAAATGCAAATTAGAAACCTGCTTTATCACAGCATCTGAATGGGAGCTGCTGGTAGAGGAGAGCAAAGAAAGCCAGGGATGGGAAATGACCTTCCAGAGCTTTCACCCTGCTGCCACGTGGCTCTGTCACCAGGGGCTGTTCCCTAGCACAGCCGCTGTGACAGCCCCTCAGAGCCCTTTCCTTGCCAGCTTCCTCACCAGTTCTTCAGAAGAGATCACAATAGCCCTGCCCAGATAACACCCGGTGTGCTTGTGCCTCCTTCCATATGCAGGTCTCTTTCAACATCTTCTGTGTTGGCTGCTGCAGCCTCTTGCACCCAAGTATGCAAATAGCTCCTTCCAGTCCAGGAAATACACAGCTGAGTTTTCTCCAGTGTGACCTTGTAAATTCTCCCCTCTTTTGAATTCTTGCATGGCCCAGGCCATGATCAAATACAATGTCAGAGAGCAGCTCATTGCTTAGCTCCATTCATGTTTGGTAGGGTCAGTGTAACATCACTTCCTTTTTATGGAATACGTAGGCCAACTACATGCAAAGAAAAGGCTTTTACCCACTCTTGTTGTTAATGATGGTCATTATGGGAGGCAGAAGGAACAGGCAACAAGACTGAGATCCCATTGTGATGCACAGTGCATGAACACCAAGTGTTACACTGGCCCTGCTTTGTATTAGAGTCTAATTGCAGCCTGTCACAGTCAACAAACCATTTTTTCCATAATGGAAACCACACGAGCTCTGTATTACACAGTATGCTAAAAGATATTGTGAGAGCTGGAGAAAAGAGCCCCTCACTTTTCAGTTATGATGAATTTTCTTTAGTATGTATAATTTATCTATTCAATAAAGGGTAGTTATTCCTCTATTGACCTACAGGATTTTAATAAAGAGTAACTGTGTGGCCTGACAACCTTCTTTAAGCACCTAGTTAAAAAGTAACAGATGTTAGGCTAGCATGAATAATATTCTGTGAACAGGGTTTTTTTCATTTGGTGTACCTCCTTAGCCCACGCCAGCAGTGGGGGAGAGCCTCTACTTACATAATTATTAGAATTTGGATGACGCAAGTCCTTGCCCTGCCCAGCCTGTGTCTCGATGCTGTGTGATCTGCTTTGCTGTTCTCTGCCCTCAGTGTACAACTGAGAGTCAGAGTGCTCAGGGCCCAGTTCCTCAGTCAGGGACTGGAAAAACAGGGGCTGTTAACAAAGCCTGGGAAGGTGTGTGTGGTGAGAAACACACAGTGGTGTTTCGTCCCTGGGCTTTCCCATGAAAACTTCTGTATGAAGGGTTTTCCTCCTGTTTGTTGTTGCTAATTTGATATTTGTATCAGCACTGCAGTTTGTCCTTTATATCCTGGTACTCTGCAGGGGCTACAAGAAAGGATGGTGCTTGTTTGTGAGCCTAAAGCCTAAGGAAAGAATGTGATGAGAAAGCTTTATAGCAGTGAAGTGGCTGGGGACAGAGGGAAGGAAATGGGCAAATATTAGCAAGGAGGATATAGATGAGCATGGGAATGCTCTGAAATGCCAAGATTTTGTGTGAGTTTGGAATTTGTTTGTTAACTGAATTAAGTGACTCTGAAGCACAAACACTTGGGCAAAAGCAGATCAGCAAAGAAGTCTCTGCATAACAGCAGCTTCCAGCAAAATCCAAACAACAAAAAACCCTGTGAGACCCAGACCTCATGCTCACCTTTCCTGTAGCATCTGCAGCATCAGGGGACTCACTTGTAACTTGATGCACCAAAGAGATTTATGCTATAGCTCCCTCTCAGCCTGTGCTGCACAGCAAGCAGGTCAGTGATCAACCTGCTCTTCCCTTGGGACGTCATCTCCCTGAAGTCAGGGAGAGTCTCTGCATTGCCATCAGCTTCACAGACTTTGGAGCAGGCTCTGGAGCTTGTCCTCAGCCAGCTGAACCCTATTCAAGGTCTGAAGCATAGTATTTCATATGACATATAGGCTGTGGACCGTCTTACATGAAAGAGCTCAGGGACTTGAGGCTGAGTCTGCTCCCTGAAGAGTGTGGGGGCTCAGAGCAGAGCAGGGCTGCAGGAATGGCAGTGCTGGCTCCAGACATTCCTGCCTGGCCCTCAGCCCATGCTGGACCCCTGTGGGGAGCTGGTAAATGAGATCCTGTGAAGCTAAGTGGCTTGGCAGCAGTAGCAGGAGCTGATCATCGCTGTCTCCTCAGGTGCCAGCCCCCAGAACAGGAGTGGGTGAGGGGATGATGCTGTTGTGCTGGAGTGGGCAAAATGTGGAAGGCACAGTGAGGGTATGTAAGTGGTGCTCTGCTCCATCCCCACAGCTGCCCCTGTCCTCGCCTAAATCCAGGTAAGCATTCCCTCCTCTCCCTGCTGGGGAACTGGTGTTAGCCTTTTACCTGTGCCTGGATTGGCTTTTAATTCATGTCTTGCAGGGGAGAAAAGAGGATGATGACATATCAGTCCTAAGCATTGCCTGCTGCTGCTTTTTGTACAATTATTTTTAATGCAATAATCATTTTATACAGTGCTAAATCCAGCTGAGCAATGTTAAAAGGAAGACAGTATTTAATGCAAAAGCACAATCTCTGCAGAAATGGCAGTAGGTTTACACTAGGTATTAGAAATAAATTCTTCCCTCTGAGGGTGGTGAGGCACTGGCACAGGTTGCCCAGAGAAGCTGTGGCTACCCCATCCCTGGAATTGTTCAAGGCTAGGTTGGATGGGGCTCTGAGCAACCTGGTCTAGTGGAAGGTGTCCTGCCCATAACAGGGAGGTTGGAACTGTGTGATGTTTAAGGCCCTTCCAACCCAAGCCATGCTATGATTCTATGAAGAGAGTGCAATGCAGAAGATAGACAAGGGTTGTTCTGCATCAGCTTCTTTCTGCTCTGGCCCTAGTGTCAGTCAGGATGCACGGGCTGTTCCCTGCCAATAGCCATGTGAAGTCAAACTGATTGAGGATGATATGTGAATTCGAGCATGTGGTGAGAATGATTTCATCTCATTGGACAGGCAGTGTGAAATGGAAGCTGAAGAGTGTGTGGCTCTCACAACCACAGCATTGCTCTCAGCACACATGTTGGTGGTTTGGGTGCTAATTAGTCTTCCACCTAGGCAAAGAAAAGGAGATGATTGTTCTGGATGGCCTTTAAAAGGAATGGCAGGACTGTTAGGAAGCTAACAGTCATCTCTCTAAGTCACATCTGATTCAGCTTTGCTGTCACTTGGAAGGAAGGCTAGAGAACAGCCTCTCCGAGGAAAGCTTGAAAGTTAGAGAGAGCCACTGAGGGAGTCTGAAGTATGGAGCGCCTCTCCAATGAGGACAGGGTAAGAGAGCTGGGACTATCAGCGTGGAGAAGAGAATACTCTGGAGAGGCCTTGTTGCACCCTTCCAGTATGCAAAGGTGGCCTGTAAGAAGAATGAGAAGAGAAATTTTAGCAGGGCCTGTTGTGACAGCTCTAAACTAAAAGATGGCAGATTGAGACCCCCACCACGACCTTGCCCCAGGTTTGGTGGCAGTGAGATCTTTATTCCATGTGCAGCTTCTGCTTTTTTTCAGGTCGCTCTGGTGCCTGCTCCCCATGTCAGACAGGGGAAGACATGCTCAGTGTGTTTAGCCCTAGCTTAATGCTTTCTTTGTGGCTACCTGGGGACCATATTCACCTCTGCTGGGTGTACCTGACCTGGTGTATTTACATCAGTGGTACAGCTGCTCTGGAAATAGATATGTTGCTTGCTGTTGGATGTAAAATACCAGAGCTACTGATGAGAAAAGCCCCTCTCCCCTTGCTCTGATTCTACCTTTCTGGGCTTTACAGTCGCTGCAATATTTATCTTATTTCAGGTACATTTGAAAGCATAATATTCTGGTACAGTTCACATCGCAAGATAAACCCATCACTGGAAGACTCCAGTGCGCACTGCAGCCTGCGAGAACCTTTGTGTGGATCTGCTTTGGGTCCCCGTGTCTGCAGGAAACCGGCTCCCGATGGGCAAGTCCCTTCTCTGCAGCCCCAGGCTGCCAGGAGAGGGCAGGCAGCTGCCAGCAGCCCGCTGGAGGATGAGAAACCCTTCACACTGAGCTAAGAAACCCACAGATAAAACAGATAAAAGCAGAAAATCAAGTGACATGGCAGCACGTCTAACACCTGTTCATTGAAATTACAGGAGCAGAAAAGTAGCAGAAATTTGCCGCATTTCCAGGTGTGGACATGAACTAACAATCAATACCCAAATACCTGCCATGCTTAAGGATTTTTGAAAAAATGAATCCAGCATCACAGCCTGAGCCTCTCTTTAATTGTTTCTAAGTAATATTTCTTTTCTGGCTCCGGGAGATGACCTGCAGGCTCTCTAGTGTGCACAGGCATCCAAAGACTAATCAGATAATCAGGTGGAGAGTTATTTTTTTTTTCCTGACTTCTCAGATGAACAAAGGCAAGTGAGCAGGTATTCCTTGCAGGTGGCTGAGCAGACTTGGGGGTCGGGTTCTGCAGCCCTGGTATTGCTCCCTACAATCAGTCATGCTTCCCTTGCCCAGGTGTAGCCTGTCAGGGAGTCTGCTGCAGCAGAGGTTTGGGAAAGGGCTAGGGAGTCCTTCATGTCCCTCCTCGAGTTAAGGCTGTGGGGAGCAGTAGGTTCAGTCAGCCCAGCATGAGTTTTAAGGTGTTTTCCAGATTTTCTGCATTCAGACTTGAGGCATGTTCTTATGAGGCTGATTTTAAGCTGCCTGAAGATGTTCTCAAAATCTGAGAAGAGCACACACCTGTTCGTGTGTGGCGCGTGCAGATTGAGAATGCTGAGCCCCCACACCCAGCCCAGAGCTGCTGCAGGTTCCTTTGCTGTGCCTTTGCAGTGAACTTCGGCTGCCGTCTGCCTGCCCCCGTAAGTCTGTGCCAGCAGGGATCTGCTGATTGCAGCCTGACATTTATATTCAGGGGAAGACAGGTTTTGTCAAAACCTATCATTGAATCTCTTTCTGAGGAACTCATACAGCAAATTCTACAAACCCCATGTTTTCTGCTATTTTTGACATTCTATAGTTCAGTGGCTTGTAATTGCAGACAGTATGCTGCTACAGGATCTTCTGCTTCACAGAGGGTGGCTGCTAATAGGGCTTCAGTGCTTCCCCTTGCATGCCTGGGTATTCAATTAGAAATACAGCTATACCTTATCTCAGGATAAGCTTGGTTAAAAAGGTAGATCCCCCACCAGCTGCAAGGCAACGACAGTCACCTGGGCACCTCTGGGCATGATGCCTTGCTGTGCCTGTGGTCAGCATGAGAGTGCCTCTATCCCCTGGCAGAGCTTCCGCTGGGCTTGAAGTGACCTCAGGAACCAATCAACACGTTGGTCCTTCACAACTGAGCCTTGTGTGCCCTGCTGCAGCCTGAGGTGAGCTTGCTGTGTGCTGAAAGATGTGCATTGCCCCAGTCTGCTGTCTCAAGGCTGGTGTCACATCGTGGGACTGCAGGGTGTCCTGGTGGCAGAGCAGAGCAAGTTCCCCTGGATCTGCCTGCCAAAGATACTACGGGAGTACTGCTAAAGGCAGATATGTCCCAGGAGATTGGGCTCCTCGCTCTTGCATCTCCCTTCTTGTGGGAATTTGTAGACCTAAAAGCAAAGTGCAGTCTGCCACAAGCTGGGAAGGACATCTGATGTAGGTTAGTGGCCACAGAGCAAGGAAAGGGCTTTGAGAATTCCCAAAGCCGTGGGTTGTACCGAACTGTTCTGTTCCCCTACAGGTGGGCGTAGCGAGCCCAAAACTAAATGAGTCAGCAAACACTCTGGTTATGAGCAGAGGGCAGGAGGCGAAAGAAATTAGATGGGGTTTAAGATGCAGCAGGCCATTTCAGGATGCACCATTAGATGGTGGGGTTTTAGGAACAGCACTGGAAACAGAGGATGTAGGGGAGTGAGTGAGCAGGAGTGTAGCACAAATCAATAATAAAAAATATAATACTAAGACATCGTTTCAGTGCTTTGTGATAGAAAAAAATAATTATCTTACTGCACAAACAAATGGAAGATCAGGGATGATTAAAATTATAATTAAAGCAAGAGAATGACACTGGCACCACAGACATCTCTGCAGACTATTTGAACAGTGTGTTAAACAAAGTCAATCATTTCTCCATAATAATGGTTCTTACAGTAACACAATGGGAATGCAAGGCATTTCACTGCAGGCAGCCTGGTGTTTAAAAATATACTTACAGCATTAATAACCAGAAAGAATAGGTATGGTCTGTGCTGAAAAAACAGTTAATGCTACAGTTCAGTTTTCAGATGCCAGGCTTCAGCATAATAAGCAGCAGCAAAGGAAATTAAAATGAGGGAGAACGTTGAACAAGGGCTTTAAAAAGAGGATTTGCTATAGAGAGTTTAGAGCAGGATAATTTTGATTATGTTACTGTACTAGATAAAACGAAGCTGGGGGGATTCATAATTATTAGCATCTCTAATCCACAAAAAAGAATTTAAAGATAAGATGATAGAGTATTATTAGCAACTTCAGGCAAAGATTTCCTATTTGTGCTCATTATTAGTTGCCTTCTTTGGATATAATTTTTAAAAATCCAACAAGACACAGTTCTGGATGATTTTTTTTTTTAAAAGAAGCTTCAAAATTTGGCTGCAAATGTGTTAGTAGCCCTGGGAAAGTTTAACAGGTACTAGAAAAGAATAAGGAGTGCTGTCATGTGCCATACACAGTGCCACACACTGTGATAGTGTGAGGAGAGAATCAGGTGCTCCATGCCCCTTCTCTCTTTTGAGGATAAACAGGAGGCAGTGAAAGATGCAAAAACTTAGAAGGGTTAAATCAATCAAAGGAATGCTTAGAACTGATTTATGTAAATCCTTGCCAATAAATACTACTTTATGTAAGAGGTTGGTATGGTGCAGAAGAGATCATAAAGTGAAGTTGTTAGTCACTGCCCTTGAGTTGTACCAGCCCTGCATGTGTCTGCCTCTAACATATTTAAGAATTGCTTTTTCTGTTTGGTATTTTTCTGGAAGAACTTTTCCTTTTCTGTTTTGCTTTTTGTTACTGCTTACTTATACTCTTGGGTTGTTAGCCTGCTCTGTGATGCAAGATCCCATACTCCAGTTACCTGACTGAAAAAACAAACGCCATCCAACAGATTAAATTTGTACATCTTTTCATCTGCTTTTCATTCGCAGGTACAGATCCACCTGATAGCAGGGCTGAGCTAGCAGAGCCTCATTGTTTGTCTGGAGAAACCTTGTCTCTGCTGTCCCAATCTGCTGGGGCTCTTCCTGATTTCCAAGCTGGGCTCTGTGAGAGCTGAGACACTGCAGGGCAGAGGTCTAGAATCAGCAGCACCTTCTTGCCTCGCATGCCAAATTATCAGAAAAATACTGGGCAAGAAAAAGACAAGGACAAGGGATCTTAACGAGGTTCCTTACTGCCTATAGATGTTTTGCTTGTGCCTTCAGAAGGCAGGCCTTCCTTGGGGAAAAGGAAAAACGTATCACAGAATCCAGCTGGTTTGGTACCTTTAAAACCTTTTGCTTGGAGTTTTTTAAAGGCTAAAGTGATGGAAAAAAGTAGGAAAGGTGGTGTACACAAAGATGGGGAAGACAGCACAAACGTGCTGTTTGGAGAGTGTTGCTCTCTGTAGAATAGCAGTGAAGGGAAATGCAGGCAGGAGGAATCTTCAATTAAGATAGTGTAAGGAAGCAAATATTTGAGGAACCAGTAAATCAACTAGATAAGGGTAGAATAAATGTAGTTCAAAGACCAATTTCTTGTTGTAGAATGTTGCAAACATCAGAGCGCAGCACTGCATTTGATGATGGACTATACAGTACAAAGTTGGAAAAGAGGCAGTAGCTCTCTCTAAAGCTCACTGAAAGATAAATCACAAAGGTTATTGTATCATACTGTCAGTACTGTCATACCGTCAGTGAGGTTTTTAATAAGTAGGTACAATTATTTTAGGCATGAAGAAAATATAAGAACTATCTGCCCCCAAGGGCTGTTATTCTCACAACAAATGTGCTGGCAGAGAAAGTCAAGCAAAGACATAAATATAATAGGATGGGAAACTATGTGCTGGGGACAAAGGGACTGTGATGCTGTTAGATGTGCCCAGCACAAAGAACCACATCCCAGTGGAAGACTTTCACAGAGCAGGGGGGGAAATCCCCAAGTTTTACATATGGCAATGAAAATGGGATACAAGGCATAAACCCAGGCATCAAAAAATTCATAAAAATTTCGTATTTACTTGGCAATAGAAATATCCTTGGGATGATCTCTGCAGTTGATCGGCACTGGGATGGGAGGTGTGAAGTACCACTTGCATAGTAAGGGCCAGTTTAGAAAGCCTTTGCTCTTACTGGTGAGCATTTAAGGCTCATCTGGGGTGAATAAATTCTCCTTCAGTTCAATTTCAGGCCAGGTCTGATGATTCAAAATGAATTTTTCTCAAGTAATGGCTCCCCAAATAAGGACTGGAGGATTAGGAGCATTAGAGACTATCCCTGTCAGCTATACGAGTACCAATAGAGCGCTAGTAGGTTACCAAAGGAAGAATAACATTTATCTCTCTGTTACAGAAGGTAAACGTAAAGCAATGGAGAAATGTTTAAAGCAAATAAGGATAAATGTGTCAGCTCAAGCTCTCACACTTAGATTCAAAGAGTAGGGGTAAGTGGCAGGGTTAGTTACACGTGCAACTTGAATTGTAAAGTAGTCCCAGTGACTTAGAACATGCCACCCACACACTGTCTGATGTACACTGCAGAGGGCAGTCCATGTATCTGACTTACAGGGTGCACAGCAAGTCCCAGTCTCACACCAAGCTTGTTCCCAGCCTGCCAAGGAGAACCCTTAATGCTCTTGGTTATCCTGGCTCTCTGTCTCTGTACCTATTTCACTTAGGTTTCAATGTGCCATTTTTAAAACCTGGAGGGAGGAGATTTGTGGGGGCATTTTTTAAAAAAAAATTTCCCCCAAAGTTCTTGGGAGAGCAGTGCTCAGCTCTGTACTGAGGATGCCACCAGTGCCCACACATGGACCAAACTTTGCTCTTACTGTCTGGTTCAGGGCTAATCTGCAGAGCCTGGCAGCAGCAGGCTTTTAAGCATTTGAGTTGAGCATACTTACAGTTTGACGGAAAAAACCTCCTCTGTCTCTCCCTTAGAAAAGAAAACCACCGTGGTTACTGTAGTAACCATGATCTCATCTGCCAGCAGACAGACTGCTGGACAGTCAGTACTGCAATGGGGAAGTGTTGCACCTTTATGACTGTAGCAAACGGCTTGGATATCATTGTTTCTAAGTCATTCAGGCTACCCTCTGCCCCAGGGCAGGACTGGCTTTGCCTTCACCAGGCAGGTTCTTGTCTAACTCGGTCTTTTAAATCCCCAGTGATGAGGAAGGGAATGTTTTTCCTTGTCACAGCTGTTGCCTGTTTCATAGCCTGCAGTGTGAAAAGGATGGCATTTCCATACAGTTTTTATATTCACTGGTGTAATTGTAGTTCTTGTCTCTGGTTGTTTGATAGATTGAACTAATGACCAGCCATTTGTGTAGGGATCTTTGTTGCCTCCCTTTTAATGTTCTGGGAGTTGGAATATGATCTGGGAATCCTTAGGAGGTGGTGAAGAGCAGAGCTGTCCTGTGACTTTCCATGGCCGGAGAGCACCTGGGCAGACTCAGAATCAGCCTTTTTCTCTATATTCTATTAGACTGTATTCCTGATTTACAGAATTGACTCTCTCCCAAGCCTGAAGGTAGTATCAAATTGCTCTTCTTTGTGACTCAGTTCCTTCTTTTTGGATTTTAAATATGCTGTTACCAGTAAATAATAAATCTGTGATAACACTGGGTTGTGAAAATTTCTAGTTCTTGAGGAAGAAAGAAATGGCCATGTAAGTAATTATTGGCCAGAAGGTGTAACACGTTTACCAGATGAAACAAGGCCATAATGTCCGAAGGAGAAAAGAAAATGGTTGTGTTAATGGAGTTGATACCGGCAGCATGAGCAGCAGAAACATCATGGGAGGTTTTTTCTGTTTTATTTATCAGTTTGAGCTTGTGTGTCCTCCTTTCACACCCCCTCTGGACAGTACTTCAGTCCATTGCTCCAAGGAGGCTGGATGCAGATGCCACCCCATCACATCCTGCAGCAGTACAGAGACAAGGACATTATTTAGCAGCCTCACAGTGCATTTTTATCTCATACTTTGCTCCTTTCACATGGTTACAAATGGTTTTACAGACTTTAAACTCTTAATATATTAATAAAAAATATGGAGAGTTTATTTTTACATTTCTTTAGCTCTTAAAGTGTTTTGGTTTTGCCGGTTTCCAGTCGGGTTTTTTCCCAGGTAAGCTCTGTTGTGTTTATTTTGCCTGGGCTCTGCTTTCATTTCTTGAAGCACAGCTTTAGACTTTAAAGTGATGAGTGAACTTTGCCACTTGGTCATAAGGCTTGTCTCTCTCCTGCCTTCTGCTCCTCTTCCTCTGCTCTGCTCTAGGTTCTGGATAGAAATGAGATCAGCTTCAAGGCTTGGTATAACTTCAGCCTCCATGCTGAGTTTAAGAACTTTAATGGTTGCATGGGTGCCACTAAGAGCCCTCGTCCCCAGAAACTCTGCTTCTTCTCCTACCCTGCCTATTTCTCCAGTCCTTATCAAAATTTTGTGTCAGAAGCTAAGCTAATTCCTTCTTGAAGATACGGAAATTTAACAGCTGCTCGGTGAGGGTAGCTGGGTTTCTTCATGGACCCATTTCCATTGGCCAAGCCAGAAGCAGGAGACAGGAGGTAAAGCCCAGGTCAGGTCCCACAGTCCAAAACCAGCAGCCTGGCCAAGGAAATCCAGAACAAGTAAAGACATTTGAGTCCAAAGCCCTTCAGCCTCTCACTGAGTCACTGTCCCACAGAGAACCCAGCAGGGTTGTGCCTCTGCCCAGCTGGGAAGGAAGGTGGCCAGGGAAACACAAGCCTTGGCCAGCTGCAGCCTCTGTTCATGCTGTGTGGGCCCTTTGCAAAGAGAGATCCCACCTGTGGATCTCACTGCCTCGGTTGTTTGGCTACATGACGTGATTGCCAAGCTTAATTTAATTTTTGACTGGCCAAGATTTGGCTGATTTGATCAGTACAATTCTCCAGAGACAAAAAAGAAAAAGCCATTATTTCCACTTCCTGCTATATTTGACTTTGATAAAACAACAGATTAGTTATCACTAAGGTAAAGGCATCAGCTGACCACAGTTTTCAGCTGGAGTATTGTGTATTTAAATAATAACGGGGCTATGTGAGCACAAACACCTTTTTGTTAAGGGTGCCTCCTACTCAATGAAGTGTTACATAAAAACTGAAGTGTCCCCAGGTAGTTTTAGTCTGGAGTATTTGGGTAATACACAGAGCAACAGCTTATTGAAGTGGAAGAAGCAAACAAAAATAACAATGATGAAAGGGATCCTTGATTCAAAATGATATTGTGTATCTTAGAGCATTGACATTTGTGTCAATACCGTATTAGTGGTAATCAAATTTCTCATTGTCTGCTGCAATGTAACCAACTCCTTGAGTGTAAAAGTCCATTAATCATGGAGGTGTGCTCTCTGTGCCTGTGTCGGTGGGAAGATAAATTAGGTGGCACTTTGCAGATCTGCTGAAAGAGAGGAGGACATGCATTGGGTATAGATGGAGTAGGATAAGCAAAACCTACTCCTAGATCTTCTTCCTTGACATTTTCCCTGTGCCAAGCCAAATAATTGTTCAGAGATTGTACTTCTACTAACTATTCTGCATATTCCCATATCACAGTTTTCACTTTAGACCAAATGAAAGTGCATTTCTGTGCTTACAGCAAGAGGTTGTGGGGGATGAGTTTCTGTGACTGCGAACTCTGCAGGCACTTTCGCCCTCTTAAAATGGGGTAACTATATTTCATAGTTATCTTGGTATACCTGATAGATATACCTTGGTATCTTACCTGATAGAAACTGAAATGCTTTCAGCAGGCTCTGGGGACCCAAGTCTGCCATAGATCTGCCACAGACCTCTTGCAGGATGTTAGCAGATCATTTTGCTCTACCTTGTTTGCCCTACTCTTACTGCAGGCAACAGCACCCCTGCATCAAGAAGGCACAGCATCAGTAACACCGTGTTAATGTTCGTGAGATAGATCCAAAGAAAGAACTTATGGGTGTGTTTTCTTCATTCCTGAAACCGTGTGAGATGAGGATGTGCTGCACATGAAGGATGCCATCTGGATGGATGAGGGGTCTTAGAGGCTCTGTATCCTGTCCCTGGCTCACTCGTCATGGCTCTATGAACAGCCCTTGTTGTGTGTGCAATCACGTAAGAGTAGCCCTGTTATGCCCCGTCCAGCTGGGAAGGACGCTCCTCTTCCCAAGGGAAGGGGTGGCCAGGGAACACAGGTCTTGGCGCATGCTGTGGTGGGCCCTTTGCAAGGAGAGATCCCACCTGTGGGTCAGGTGTGCAGTGCTGTGCATGCAGTCAGAGGCTGCTCTCTACACAGAGCTGCAGCTTCTGCAGCCACGACCACATGCATGGTGAAACTTGACTCCACGGACCTTTCCCCCCATTAATTCCCCTGTCATTCTCGAGAACCTGCTCTTATCCCAGCAACTTGCTTCCATATAGTTTGCCCCTGCCGTTGTGTGGGCTATCTGAAGGGGCTGCATGTTTGAGGAGGTGATTTCAGGTGTTAGAGCATTTAAATGGGTGGGGGTTACCTGAGGGATCGGCTTCACCTCAGAGTGATTGGACATTCCACATCTTCAGTTGAAAAGTGATTATTATATAAAAGTATTCCTTACTTTCCAACATGGATCTCTTGGTAACAGAAATGCCAAGTGTTTCTGCAGTGTACAGAGTGTTGGGGCTCTGCTCTGCAACAGTTTAGAAATCTTTGGTTGTCCATAGCAACCTGCAGGCATTGAAATATAGGCTTGCACTTACGTGGGGGTTTAAAACACTGCTGTTGCTGGAGGCTCCTAGGAAAAGGCTCTCAGCTTTGCTCCTGTGTGGACCTTTTCCCCACTGTTCCTCCTCACCCCACACAAGTTGTGGCTTCTGCCAGCACAGCAGTTTTTACCAGGCTGCAGGTCCTCCCTTGGAGCACTGTGGATGGCCAGAGAGAAACCAGGACCGAGGCAATGTGTGCAGGACAGTCCTACTCAGAGGCAGCCCCCATCCAGCACAGACATCAGAGCTCTGATGTCCACCCTATGCAGAAGACCACTGAGTTCACTGGTGACTGATGCATTGTAAAAGACAGATATGCTTGCAGTTGAAATTAGGAAAGAAAGAAAGAAAGAGATCAGAGCCACTCTATTTCACACTCCCAGGCCATGGTCTGGGCAAAATTCCCTGTGCCGCAGCTAACAAGCAGGAGGCAGGGCAGCATCCCAGAGTGTAGGCAAGTCATTGGCCCAAAGCAGTGGCTGTGTGACATGACTCAACATCGCAGTGTTCCCCCCTCTGCAGCAAATGTCTCAGATCAACACACTGGGTCACCCTGCACCTATTAGTGACCTTGCCCCCCATGTGTTTTGGAGGACCCTCGTGGCAGCCAGCTAGTGCACACTATCCTGGTGTGGGGTGTTGTGACAGCCCTGAAAGGGTTGCTGCCATGTGTGCTGTGTCACTGCCTGTCACTGCCTCACTCCTTAATATGCCCCTCTGCGGGGAGACAGCCTGGACCAACTGCTCGGCTTCAGCGAGCCACTTTTGCAATATTACAGTATGAAGACATTCTGAGCAGCTTCTGTGCTTTTGGCAGCACCCAGTCCCTACTGTAATTAGGCTTGGGTGTCCTCCAAAATGACAAAAACTTTAAAAGCCCCAAGCGTAACCCTGGGGGAATGTAGGTGGGGCTGTGATCTCCAGGCAACGTCATCCTGGGAGTCTTTCAGCTCCAGTGGCCAGTTTACATAATCAAGACCTGACACAGCAAAAGAGAGACTTAAAGTCCGATGGCTTCAGTCTTTTAATCCCCATTTCTACCAGTAATCCTTTCTCTGCAAGTAGGCCCTACTCGTGCAAGTAGTTCTCTTGGCTTCAGTGAGTGTCTCTGACCTGTACTTAATGTAAACTAAGATTACTTTTGGCATCTTTGGAATCCTAAAAAACTAAAATGGCAGAGTACGATTGAGGGCAACAGGCTTTACAGACCCAGGAGGTCACACTGGAGTTTACATTTGCTGCTGGCAATCCAAGGGCTCGCTAGAACAGCCACAGCAGATGAATTTCCTTTCTAACTGCAGAATAAACACTGCATGTGAGGTAAATATTAAAGGAATTACAGTAATGGGAAAGGTAAGGGAAGGGAAAGGAAGGGAAGGGAAAAGGAAGGGGAAGGGAAGGGAAGGGAAGGGAAAGGAAAGGAAGGGAAAGGAAGGGAAGGGAAGGGAAAGGAAGGGAAGAGAAAGGAAGGGAAAGGAAGGGGGCTCCTTTGTCAAACAAAAAGGATGTCTGCTTACCTGTAGCAGACAGTGCTTATTGGAGTGTTTTGCAAGTCAAGAGATAAATCCTTAAATGGGGACGGCCAATGCACAAAGATGAGTGCTCTTCCAGCTTTTCAAGTTCTGGGTAATTGTGGCCATTGCTAATTTTCATACCATGATGGCTCAACAGTTATGTGCCTGTGATTGTGCAGCCCAACTCACATGGGAAATGTTTCTTGGAGTCTAATAAGCACTGAGGTGCACATCCTGCATGCTGCCATAGCAACAGCAGGATGCAGGAGAGCTGGGAGGGCTGGCTGGCAGGAGCTGCTGCACTTTGGCAAGAGAACTGCCCTTTGGATGTCCAAATCGGTTTAATTACCAGCTGTGGAAACTACCTGGTGTTCAGTGACTGATTCTTCAAAGAAGTGATACCCCTGTGAGCAGAATGAACCCTTTGGCTGCTGGCTTCAGGTGTGTGCTGGGCCAGCACGGCTGTGTCGTGGGGGACAGGCAGTCCTGGGGACACTGCCACGCAGTGCACAGGCTGGCAGTGTTTGTGCAAAGCTGTCAGGCCTGATAATGAAGCCCAGGAAAGCTCCACTGATGGTGTTCTGGCATTCAATGTCAGACTGTGTTTGGGGATTTTGTTTTTACCCCGCTTTCCTGGTCATTGCTGATGCATGTCCCTTTCCCTGCTGGCAGGGCACATGCAGGGCAGCCTTCACTCCCTGCTGACCCTCTCTGGACAGGGCAGAGTGGGCTTTTGGCAGGAGAGTTGGTAACAACAAATTCTGTCCCATGGAGAACTGTGGTACTTTGACACATTTTCCCCCAGGTGAGGTGTTTTCCCTGCTGAAAAAGATCATGGCTCTGCAATGCTGAGGCTGTTTCTGCCAGGTCAGCCAGGAAGAGAAGTCCCCTGCCCAAGCAGCACAGTGTCCATGGGAACTGGTGGCTTGGATACCGTGTGTTCTCAATTTTCCTCCGTGGCAGAGACTTCCAGCAGGGCAGTGACTCCTGTGCTGTGTCGTAGCCAAGGAAATCACATGAGGCCTTGTCGCTGGTGAGGGAGGACAGTGGGATGGAAAATTAGATGGGGGGACATGGTCCATGTAGGAGAAGAGGGACATGAAATAATTTAGCTATAGTGTCTATGGAGTACTCTGGCAGCTTGGGTAGGTACCTGTTAATTCCAAGATGAACCAAAATCAACTGTTTTGGGTTTTTTTTAAAATTCCATTTGACAAATGGAAGGAATATGATTAAATTACCACAAACCTGAAACTGTTTAGTTTTGACATATCTTTGCTCAGGCTGTGGTAAAAATTAGTATTTCCCACTCTTGGGTCTTGACATGAAAGAAAGCAAGTGTTTTGCATCATCCACCACTGCTAATTTCAGTTGAGGGATGCAGCTTTAGCAATGGGGGTCCTGCCAATGGTATTAGTGTTGCTACTGGGCTGAGGGGAGTGATGGTTGATACAAAGACTGAGTCTTCTGATATGGCCCTTCACCTGGTCTGCAATGTGCAGCCCAGGTACTTCCATGCCAGATCCAGACCATGAAATTAGAGGGTGGCTATCAAAATGATGCTCTGAATGTCTTACACCTCTCTGCTGAGGTGTTGGGTAAGCTGGTGAGCTCTCCCAGGAAGAGCCTGCATGGTTGTAATGCCAGTGTGGAGAGGCTTGTGTGACATATGCTCCATGTGAGCTCCCTGCACCCTCCACTGGTGCATCACTTGGCTGAAAACAGACAACACTCATGGCTAATTATGTGTTGCTCTGCCACCTGCTAATTAAGGAAAGCTGCAAAGCTGAGATGTGTGTTTTCTGGGGTAGTGACCACCTGACTCAGTGACTGCAGAGGTAAAGGATAAAAAACCTGGGAGAGAGAACCTGGCATGACAATACAGTACAATACAATAGTGGTTGCTTGGGTTTTTTAACCTTCTTCAGGATTTACTGATATTCCTGTTCAGAAATACAGCAACATTGACTGGGATAAATAAAGGTATGTAAAGATCACAGTTTCTAACTCAAGGGAAGTGAACACATTGCAGTAGGAAAAGCCACTTCTTCTTATCTGGCTGGAAAAGAAACCCAGTAGTGTTGGCACAGATGCATTTTGGAAAATTAAACAGCAAGAAGGGAAATGACACCACAGTTCCACAGGCATGCAGGGAGGCCATCAGGAGGGAGCTCCCTTGCCCTGCAGGCTTCAGAGAAGGCTGAGGGGAACTGCAGGGAATTCAGCTGGGTTTTCTGGGGCTGAGCATCTATGGCAGGGGCTGTGCTGAGAAGGTCTCTGACAGACCAAACAAACTCAAATCAGCAATGAGATCTTGGTATTGCCCCACGGTCCCTGTGCATTGCAGAAGTACAGGGATGGTCAGATGTACATCTCTGGCCATGATTTCACCTTGGTAGCTAGGCTGACAAATGCCATGGGAAGGTTTCTTAATATATATACACTGAAGAGTTTCATTATAGTTCTAATATAGGGCTGGTTTTCAAAACCAGAACAGTGCCATCAAGCTTCTGAAATTAACATCTGGTTAAAGTGTGGTTTATAGCAACTTTTTAGAAACTCTTGATCTAACACAAGATAAAAATGAGCCTGAATATGGAAAACCTGTACAAAAATATTCATGATGTGTGTCACTACGGATCTTCTTTTACATGGCATCTGACAAGAATCAGGATATAACTTAGGGGGTTACTGAACTGTGTTATTGAGGGGTTGATGTCTCTCAATTCTGCATCACAGCAGCTGAAGCTCTGTCGTAAGAGATGGATGACTAAATGACAACACGCAGATGATGTGCCTCCTGTGGAAGCATCTATGGAAGATGCTAAATGGGTATAAGATACTATTCATTTTATCAGTAATAAAATACCTGCAATACAAAATACTTTTCTTGTGTGCTAAGATTTTGGTATTGTCTGGCTTGCCTGGAGAACACAATGAAACTATGGAACGAATAGATAATACAACTGCAAGCTGAATTAACTGGAGTTTTTGGTCCTCTGGCTATATAAGAATTTATTTGTGTTTTCTTGTTAAGCTAAATTGCAATAATTAATTATTCTTTTGCAGAAAATATGTTCTATTAAGTATTATCTAATACCACTCTGCAGCAAAGATGAGACTCTTAGAAAAGCTCTAAATATAACCTCGACAAGAAGTATTCTTGGCAGCACCAAGAAATACACAAAAAACACACAAAAATTTAGTCCATACAAGAACCGAATCTTAAGCTCTCCTTTGCACATATCTAATAGCAACAGGAAGGGAATGGAGTGACTTGCTACATTTTACATTTTACTATTACTAAAGCCTTTTATTGGTCAAGGAGATCCAGCAGAACAGGAACAATAGTTAATTCCTGTAGTACTAGTTTTACAATAGTGGAAATGCACCCAGCTGGCAAACCACTTTAAATGAAATCAGTGAAGGCATCTGATGGCTTGGGATAACCATTTCCCCAGCAGTGCCAGGGAGGAATCATGCTCCTCTTTCCTAAAGTGAAGCTACATTCACTGAGACAATGGATACAGATTGTTTGGTGTGCGTAAAATCCCCTTTGAGTACCTGGGGGCTACTCCACTCTTTTCGTGGAGGAGCTCCTGGAGACCTAAATGAGGCTTCTAAAGGTTAACCTGCAGGCAGGTGTAGGATGCCAGGAGGGAATGTTCATGCAGCTGGTCTGAGGCTGATGACATGCAATGGTAACCTGAAAGCCTGTTGCACAGCTGTTTTGCCTGGGGTTGCTGTGGGATCATGCGGACCTGGCTAGCTCTGCCCCTGTGTGTGCCATGCCCACACCAGCTCTGTCCCCATGTGTGCCATGCCCACATCAGCTCTGTCCCGTGTGTGCCATGCCCACACCAGCTCTGTCCCGTGTGTGCCATGCCCACGTCAGCTCTGTCCCGTGTGTGCCATGCCCACATCAGCTCTGTCCCCGTGTGTGCCATGCCCACGTCAGCTCTGTCCCTGTGTGTGCCATGCCCATGTCAGCTCTGTCCCTGTGTGTGCCATGCCCACACCAGCTCTGTCCCTGTGTGTGCCATGCCCACACCAGCTCTGTCCCTGTGTGTGCCATGCCCATGTCAGCTCTGTCCCGTGTGTGCCATGCCCACACCAGCTCTGTCCCGTGAGTGCCATGCCCACGTCAGCTCTGTCCCCGTGTGTGCCATGCCCATGTCACCTCTGTCCCGTGTGTGCCATGCCCACGTCACCTCTGTCCCGTGTGTGCCATGCCTACACCAGCTCTGTCCCGTGTGTGCCATGCCCACGTCACCTCTGTCCCGTGTGTGCCATGCCCACACCAGCTCTGTCCCGTGTGTGCCATGCCCACGTCACCTCTGTCCCGTGTGTGCCATGCCCACACCAGCTCTGTCCCGTGTGTGCCATGCCCACGTCAGCTCTGTCCCCGTGTGTGCCATGCCCATGTCAGCTCTGTCCCGTGTGTGCCATGCCCACGTCAGCTCTGTCCCCGTGTGTGCCATGCCCACACCAGCTCTGTCCCGTGTGTGCCATGCCCATGTCAGCTCTGTCCCCGTGTGTGCCATGCCCATGTCAGCTCTGTCCCGTGTGTGCCATGCCCACGTCAGCTCTGTCCCCGTGTGTGCCATGCCCACACCAGATCTGTCCCGTGTGTGCCATGCCCACACCAGCTCTGTCCCTGTGTGTGCCATGCCCACGTCAGCTCTGTCCCCGTGTGTGCCATGCCCACACCAGCTCTGTCCCCGTGTGTGCCATGCCCACACCAGCTCTGTCCCTGTGTGTGCCATGCCCACACCAGCTCTGTCCCGTGTGTGCCATGCCCACACCAGCTCTGTCCCTGTGTGTGCCATGCCCACACCAGCTCTGTCCCGTGTGTGCCATGCCCACGTCAGCTCTGTCCCGTGTGTGCCATGCCCACACCAGCTCTGTCCCTGGTGTGTGCCATGCCCATGTCAGCTCTGTCCCGTGTGTGCCATGCCCACACCAGCTCTGTCCCCGTGTGTGCCATGCCCACGTCAGCTCTGTCCCTGTGTGTGCCATGCCCATGTCAGCTCTGTCCCCGTGTGTGCCATGCCCATGTCACCTCTGTCCCGTGTGTGCCATGCCCACACCAGCTCTGTCCCTGTGTGTGCCATGCCCACACCAGCTCTGTCCCCATGTGTGCCATGCCCACGTCAGCTCTGTCCCCATGTGTGCCATGCCCACACCAGCTCTGTCCCTGTGTGTGCCATGCCCACACCAGCTCTGTCCCCGTGTGTGCCATGCCCACACCAGCTCTGTCCCTGTGTGTGCCATGCCCACGTCAGCTCTGTCCCTGTGTGTGCCATGCCCACACCAGCTCTGTCCCGTGTGTGCCATGCCCATGTCAGCTCTGTCCCGTGTGTGCCATGCCCATGTCACCTCTGTCCCTGTGTGTGCCATGCCCATGTCAGCTCTGTCCCGTGTGTGCCATGCCCACACCAGCTCTGTCCCTGTGTGTGCCATGCCCACATCAGCTCTGTCCCTGTGTGTGCCATGCCCATGTCACCTCTGTCCCTGTGTGTGCCATGCCCACACCAGCTCTGTCCCCGTGTGTGCCATGCCCATGTCACCTCTGTCCCTGTGTGTGCCATGCCCACACCAGCTCTGTCCCGTGTGTGCCATGCCCACACCAGCTCTGTCCCTGGTGTGTGCCATGCCCATGTCACCTCTGTCCCGTGTGTGCCATGCCCATGTCAGCTCTGTCCCCGTGTGTGCCATGCCCATGTCACCTCTGTCCCTGTGTGTGCCATGCCCACACCAGCTCTGTCCCTGTGTGTGCCATGCCCATGTCACCTCTGTCCCGTGTGTGCCATGCCCACACCAGCTCTGTCCCGTGTGTGCCATGCCCGTGTCAGCTCTGTCCCGTGTGTGCCATGCCCACGTCACCTCTGTCCCTGTGTGTGCCATGCCCACACCAGCTCTGTCCCGTGTGTGCCATGCCCACACCAGCTCTGTCCCTGGTGTGTGCCATGCCCATGTCACCTCTGTCCCGTGTGTGCCATGCCCATGTCAGCTCTGTCCCCGTGTGTGCCATGCCCATGTCACCTCTGTCCCTGTGTGTGCCATGCCCACACCAGCTCTGTCCCGTGTGTGCCATGCCCATGTCACCTCTGTCCCTGTGTGTGCCATGCCCATGTCACCTCTGTCCCGTGTGTGCCATGCCCACACCAGCTCTGTCCCCGTGTGTGCCATGCCCATGTCACCTCTGTCCCTGTGTGTGCCATGCCCACACCAGCTCTGTCCCGTGTGTGCCATGCCCACGTCAGCTCTGTCCCGTGTGTGCCATGCCCATGTCAGCTCTGTCCCTGGTGTGTGCCATGCCCATGTCACCTCTGTCCCGTGTGTGCCATGCCCACGTCAGCTCTGTCCCGTGTGTGCCATGCCCACACCAGCTCTGTCCCGTGTGTTCCATGCCCACGCCAGCTCTGTCCCCGTGTGTGCCATGCCCATGTCAGCTCTGTCCCGTGTGTGCCATGCCCACACCAGCTCTGTCCCTGGTGTGTGCCATGCCCATGTCACCTCTGTCCCGTGTGTGCCATGCCCATGTCACCTCTGTCGCCGTGTGTGCCATGCCCATGTCAGCTCTGTCCCATGTGTGCCATGCCCACGTCACTCGGCCGTGCTGCCCCTCCTGAGCCTTTCAGTTGTGTTGGAATTCAATGTGCAATGCCTGTTTCCCAGTAACTCACTGGCTGCATGCTCCTATTCTGTGCTGCCCTGTCTGCATTATTCAGGAATATCTGGGAACCTGTGTTCCTGAACTGTCTGTTATCAGCAAGAGCTGGAAAGTCCTAGGAAGCTTTGACTGTACTCCGTTTATTTTTCCATTCCCTCCCACACCTCACATAATATGGGACAACAACACAGAATGCAGTCAAATGGCTCCTACAAACATATTATCACTGTGAGTAAGGCTTTTTAATTCCTCTTTTAAAAGATCCCAAACTACAACTTTGTTTCAAACAGTACCTTCCCAGAGGTGCTCATTCCAAAGGACCACTTGGAGTCCCCATTTTATATCACATATATTCACGGCTTTCAGAAGGAACAGTTTCCTTTGTTATCCCACCTGGACAGGAATGTTGTTATATATGGTCAGAAAATGGAAGTGGAAATACAAAAGCTGTGGTACAAAACCTCTTCTTGTTGCCAGTGGTACTTGAAATGTGCTGCATCATCAGGTTAAATGTTCTGAAAGAACATTTTTTTTAACCTACTGACCCTTTTTGGCCCAAGTAGATGATTCTTAGGTCTTTTCCTAATGTCTTAAATAGCAATGATGATATGCAGCTCATAGAAATCTGCAGCAATTGTTACTCATTAGTCACTGACACAAAGCTTTGCACAGCAGAATCTATCTACAGGTGCCACAGGGAGAAGGCAAGAAAGAAAAATGTGTCATACTCTGAGGTAAACAGCTTTATTCCCTATTAGTCTGCCAGAGGCTGAATTAGTAATTGATGAAGCACTTTGCCACTATGAGATTTGTTTAGTCCACTTAGGATTTGTTTTTCGCTGTTAACACAGAGCTAAACAAGCGAGGCTGTGTCTACATGCTCTTCTGCAGATAGGAGCTTGCTCCGTGCCTGGTGCCTGTCAGCTGCGAGCCACATCCCCGGCAGCACAGCTGCCTTGTTTGCACCGCACCGAGGGGAGGGTTCATATTCCCACAGTTACTCATCCCAGCACCGAACCCCCTTCCCCCACCAGGTGCTGTAGCTGCCTCTGCCTTGCTGGCGAAGGGCTGGCACGCTGTCTGCCGCACAGGAATGCAGCTGTCACACACGGAGCACTGCTCGCAGGCCGGGGGGAGGGCTGGTGACAGCCTTGGGCAGGGTGGGGGTCATGGCATCTTCATCCAGCTCTGTGGCAGTGTGAACAAAGTGGTTCCTCTGCCTAGGGAACACATCTGTGGGAAGGCTGGGGTTTTTTCCATCTTTAACACACCCTTATTGCTTATTTAGATTTGCAAAAGGTGGAAGTCCATATTGTTAAGACCCCCACCAAATTTTCAGAAAGAAGCCAACACTGCTACAGGAAAAAAAAAAAAGGAATAAAAATATAGAAAAGAAACACAAATCCCTATCTCAAAAAGTAAATCCAAACCAAATTAAATTTTCAAAGCCTCCTTCCTGGATATAAATCCCCTAGTTTTCTTTTGAAGGTCAGCATTAGATGATGCAAGAACAAGGCTGAACTTCCAGCCCATTAGGCTCTACGGAGCCAGGCGGCAGACAGGGTGATGTGGTGCGTCTGCATACCTCCCCCAGGCACTGGAGAAGAGATGAGAAACAAAACCCTTCTTGCAGTGGAAGGAGATACAAGATCCTTCTCATCTCCAAGGGAACGTGCTGCTGTCACAGGGCTGCCATGGGACAAGCTCATGGACTGCAGGAATCACTCCTAGCAGAGACAGGGCTGGCAAAAGGAGAAGGCATTTGCAAAGCCTTCTGAAATGTTGCCTCCCCTGGCTAAACTGATAGGCAAGGGCTCGCCTTGCTGGTAATTGAATGGTATATATCTGAGCCACTTCAGACAACTCCCCAGTGCCGACCGTCCTGTGTGAGCCTCGTGTGTGTGAAACAAGGGACTCAGCTCACGCAGGAAGGCAGAGGTCTGTCAGAGCCTGGCGTTCCACTGGAACTGCCCTCATCCTCCAACTTGAAGCATTTGTCTCTTCTATCAGCCATGGCAGGGGCAGTTTAAGGGATCACTCCATGTTTTTGTTGGCGTAAAGCTGCTATCTATTTTCCCTATGTAAGCAGGAGTTACTGAACTGGTTTAGGTGACTGTGACTGGAGTCCCTGTGAACAGAGTGTGGGTTATTCTGGCACAGCTACAGTGGGAAAGTGCTAATCTCCCCATCTGCACTTGTTAACCTTTTAACTAAAGATCCCTTTGATGAAGGTGTGAGGCTGAGAGGTCTGGGTTTTGCTACAGCACTCACCAGAGACCCAAGAAACAGCAGCTGAGTGGTGGTGGGCTTTGAGACTTGTCCTTTGGAGCTCTAGTGGAAAAGATGAAGAGGCACTAGCTCCTATGCGCTCCATCTGTACGGGGCAGAGTTAGACCCAAATTTCTGGTTCAAGATGATTCACAGCTGAGCAGGAAAGTTGCCCTAGAACTGCCCCACATCAGCAATTTAATGTAAGTCATCTGAATGATGTGTGTGGGATTCATCGAAAGGGGGAAATGAGTAACTTCCAAAAACACCTTGCAGGACTGGGTTCTCAGATGAACACATCTGCTAAAATGTGTGGAACCCAGGGAGAAAAGGCTACATTAGTGCAGCAGCACAAGCATGTGGCTCCTCTGGAAGGAATAAGAATGCTGCAAATTCTGATTCTTTGCTTTGCTTGCTTGCGCTCTTGCGCTTTTTTTTTCCCTCCCTGCGGTATTTACAGTGCCCTGGTATTCATTCAGCTTTCTTAGCTAACAGCTAGGGAGGTAGATGGAGCTGCCTGGAATCTTGGCATCAGACACCTGACAGTCCTTCCTGCTTCAGGCATCTTGCAGGTACATTGCCTCGAGGCAGGAGGGTAGCAGGCAGCTTGGATGAGTTCCTGTGTTGGGAACAGGACCCCAACAGAGCAGGGATTCCCCAATGCATCTGCCCCACCGACTTCTGGATGAAATTCCTCTCAAACCTGTGTGGCATTCCCAGGCGTCATCCATATTTCCCTGGGGAAATACTGGCCCTGATGGCAGAATATGGTGTGTTCGAGATGCTGAAGACACCAAACTACTGTTTGCTGGAGTCTCCAGACTGCCAGACTGGCTGCCAGCTTGTTGAGCACACACTGATGTGCCATTGGGGAGCTGAAGTGTCATCAATGTTAAAAACCTGAACCTGCAGCTTAATTTAGGGGCTTGTCAGACATATGGTAATGGGCTGGTAAGGCTTGGTTAAAGGTGGCATTTGCAGGCATCTGTACATTTTTAATCTCTGTATACAATAAAATATTACACATTAGCTTTTGCTCTTGCTGGCAGATTTCTTGTGGGAAGATCTACTTTGGGACTCCAGTAGCACTGAATACTGAGCAACTGACAGAAATAGGGAGTTTGGACCAATGTCTCTGCTGGCGTAACTCCATTGCAGCCAGAGGGTGAAATCCCAGCCCTGTTGAGATGCACGGGACTTCTGCCAGGCTTCAACTGCTGAGAACTCTTTTAGCAACTCAACCCTGATTTTGCTTTGGACTGAAACCTCCCTGTGGATCTCAGCCTAGAAACACTTGCATCTTTCATACAGAAGAAAAATGTTCTGCAGCAAGCAAACGAGCTTGGAAATTATTTTAACTTCATCAGTGGAACCCTTGCTGTAGACATTCACTGCAGGCTAAATTTGGTTTGTGTGGTAAGACACTGAGTGCCTCAGAGACACCCATCTCCCTCAGAGATGGAAGGGCTCCTGCTTTGGCTGCAGTCACAGTTCATTGGATGTGCTCCCTGTTACTCCTGTGAACAGCACGAGCAAAGCTTTGGTGCTCTCAGTGTGACCCATTCATGCAGTCAGAACTCATCAACATTTTTTTAATGTCGGGAACCCAAGATATTGACAATGTACCTCTCTCTTCCCTTTACAGTGTATATCACTGTCCTGGCATCCCAGCTCCTTTTCCAGGCATATCCATTGTTACAGAGTGTTTGCTGGAAGCTCTTGAGGATGAAGACAGACCTGCATCAAAGTCCCTGCACTCCTGTTTGTGCAAGACTGACTACAGCCCCAGCAAGGTCAGAGAGCTGGTGCTTCCATTACCCACAGCTGTGACTTCATAACCTTATGGTTCTGAGGTCAAAAACAAAACAGGAAAAAAAGAGCTGGAAAACCAAAATAAAATAATAATAATTCTGCTCTCTTTATACATTACAAAGAAGCATGACGGGGAAAACTGTTTTGCTTTGCAGGTCACCTTCACAGCAAACAGGAATCCTTCAGTCACTGCTAGATAATACCAAGGGCACTCTCAGAGGCTGGCAATTGGAATGATTAAAAAAATATGAGCAAGATTTTAAGTGTCTCTTTGAGAAACAAACAGAGCAAAATTGTTCATCAGTGGTAGAATAGACACTGTAAACAATGTATTTAATGAATCTGGAAGGATCTTGTAAGGGAAGAGATGACCAACTCTGCCTTTCCAGCACAGTCCCAGCCCCTTACAGGAGTTTGTAACCTTGCCTTCCTATCACACACATCAAGCTTTCTGCAGCTGTGTCCTGCATTTGAGAAAACAGGAAGTATTTCACAGAATCACAGAATCAATGAAACTGGCTGGTGAGCTAGTGCAGGTTGGCAAGGATGGTGAACCAGTTGGGTTTTGAGTATCTCCATGGAGTGAGATTCCATCACCTTTCTGCACAACTGACTTGTTTATGAGTACTCTCACAGTAAAAAAAAAGTATTTTTGTGTTCAGGTGGAATCTGGTGATTCAGTTTGTGTGTCTTACCCTGTGAGAGAGCACTACTGAAGAGTCTGCCTCCCTCTTGTTGCGTGTGCTTGGGATGGACCTTTGCAGCACTTGCAGACAATCTTTGAAAGCCAGGCAGCTTTTCTGGACGCTGTGATCTCCAGGACCATCTCACAAGCAGATCCCTAAAGAGGCCAAAGTCTGCTCTTCAGAATCAGAGTTGTGGTCTTGCCTTTTGTGCTACTGTTCCCTCTCAGGATCCTGAACTCCACCATCTCAAAGGCACTGCACTGAATGCTGACCCACCTTCACATTTCCAACCAGTTCTTCCTTGATTCTGAGGTCCAACAGAGCACCCTTGCTTATTAGTTCCTCAATCAAACACGCCAGGGAGTTGTCAGTGTGCTCTTGAACTCACCTAGATTGCTTGGGCCCCTCCTGCTGTATTGTCATTTCTAGTTTAAACCTCTTCCTACCAGCTTCAAAAGGAACCTTGGTATAAAATAAATCCCTCCGTGCTCTCTGCTGGTCCCTGTGCTCCCTGCTGCAGGCCTGGTGCAGCATTTCCAGGTGTACTGGCTGCAAGGTGGCTTGGAGCCCACATCTGTTGTCCTCTGCACCTCTCCAGCTGCTCTGGAGCACTGGCACTTGCCTTCCTGGACAGATGTTCACCTGAAACCATCTTACCAGTGACACACGACAGAAGCATGCTCTTGGTGAAGTGTTTTTGTGTTTTCTGCTTTTCAGCTAATCACCCTCGTGACTTCCTTTCTGCCCGAGGCTTGCCATGAGGTGAATAAACTTTCTTAACTGGTTGTTTTGTGCTTTTTCCTCTTGAAAAATGGAAGGGTTCTCCCCAAATCTACTGTGCTCAGGGCTGAAAACACAGGATACAAAATTAGTCTTTCCAACGGCTCTAAATAAATGTGGCAGACAAAAGGAAGAAGTGAAGGCAGAAAAACTACCTATGTATGAAAAAATTTTACCTGTTTTAAATAAAGATAAAAGTATTTTTGTCCAACCTTTGCCAGAGACACTGTCATTCCTGGAATTTGGTTTGAAATCCTTCCCAAGTGACTAAATTAAAGCCATTAATGTACTGAAATACAGTTGATGACTATGAAAGTTTTCACGCTACCACGAAATAGGCCCCTGAGGAAGTCTGTCACTCCCCTCATCTGCTCTCACTGAAGGATTCGGGACAGAAGTGGATTAAGCTCGCAGGGGCTTTAAGCAAACTCTCCCTTCAGATTCCTGCAGGCAGCGTATTTCACTCCGAGCCCTGAGTGGCACCCAGCAAGGCTGCTCCGCTGCCTACACACAAACATTGCTCAGCATTCCTTGGGCCAGAGCTCCTCTGTGGCAGAACATGTGGCCAGACATTTCACAACTGCTGTCATCTATGGATTTCTGCTCACACAAATAGAAAGCCCAGCTAGCTAGGTTTGGCGCTGACAAGGAGCAGCTAAGTGCACGTACACTGATACGCTACCCTTCCTAAGGGGAAGAGGTGAATTACAGGACCACTCGCACGTCTTTGGGCTGCTCTGTGGCATGGAGCTGTTTCCTTGGGACCAGCCAGCCAAGGATGTCACAAGGCTGTGCGGGCTTGTCCACCACCTCGATGGCTTCCTACTTGGAGAAGCTGCCCCTCCTTCATGTTTTACACCGTACCCATAGCCAAGCTCAAGGGAATAACACATCTCCTCAAGAAGCTGCTAGCAGAATTCAGAATGTTTTAGATACTTTTTAGTACTCATCAGGACTTACGCTCACATTTTAAGCACGGGAAGGCTCAAGGCAGGCTACTGCACAATCCCTGGCTTCCCCTACATGCCAGGAGCAGAATGATGTGGAGCAGCCCTACTAAGCCCTGAAGTGCCCGCAGCCCCCACAACTGCCTTTTCTGCTTGGTGGAGATCAAGTTTCTCCCGGAAAAGCTTCTCCCTAACAAATCTGTATTTTTTTTTAAATCCCAGTGAAGGAGGGCGGAACTACTGGGAGATCGCTCTCTGGGACACCTGAGACAACGCTCCTCTCGGTGTTACAGCCGACGCTTAAAATGGCGTGGGAGGGCAGCGAGCCGCTCCCTTACTCTGCTGTGCCGCACCAGCCGCACTCGGGGCGCCGCGGGGCTGTTCCCCGGAGGGAAGTCAGTCGGCGGGCGAGGGGGTGAGGCAAGGTAGAGTGGGTGAGGGGAGGCAGAAGGGGTGAGGCGAGGCAGGGCGAGCTGGCGGACGACACGCGAGGAGGCAGCCCCGGCTCAGCAGCGGCAGCGCCCAGAGAAGGAGAAGATGGCGGCGGCAGCGCTGGCCAATCAGCGGGCAGCGCCGGCTCGCGCCCGCCCGTTACCCAGTCCTGGCGCTCCGCGTGCCCCGGACTGTTCCATTCGCCGCAAGCACCCCCTCCCAGCTCCCGCGTTGGTGGCACCCAGCCGGTATAAAGTGGAGCGCGGCGCACGTGTGCGCCTTAGTGCTGGCGGGAGAGGGAGGTGGGGTGGGTTGTGTGCCGGTAGTGTCGGTGTGGAGAGGGAGCGGTGGGGGTCGGGCGTGCCGCACAGTCACCGCGCAGCCCCTCTGTGCTCGTGTCCCCGTCCCCTGTGAGGGTCGCCGGTGCCCCCCTGCCCGGCCCCGCGCTGCTTCTGCTCCCCCGCGGGATGCGGGCTCGGCCCGCCCCGCTAGCCCTCACCCCCGCGCCGGCCGCAGTATGAGCGCGGCGAGCGACACGTATTTTCTCATAAAAGACATAAAACCGGGACTGAAAAACTTAAATGTCATCTTTATTGTGCTGGAGATCGGTAAGTGGCGCCCGGCACGCCCCACCCCCGGGCCGCCCACGCGTGTCACGGCGGGCGGGGGGGCCGGCGGCGCTGTGCCCCCCCTGAGCCGCGCTTCTCCCCGCAGGGCGAGTCACCAAGACGAAGGACGGGCACGAGGTGAGGTCCTGCAAGGTGGCGGACAAGACGGGCAGCATCACCATCTGCGTGTGGGACGAGATCGGCGGCCTCATCCAGCCGGGGGACATCATCCGCCTGACCAAAGGGTGCGTACGGGGCCGCCCCGCGCCCGCCGGGCCGCGCAGCCCTTTGTCACCCGCGGGGCCCCTCCAGGGCCACGGGGCACACGGCTGCCCCCTCCGACCCTCTCCCTGTTACCGAGCCAGCGCCCTAAGGTCACTCTCCAAATTGAACCCACCTTTCCCAGGCCAGAACATGCCTAGTGTGAGTGTACAGGCTAGCAGGGGCTTGGGTTTGTAATGAGGACGTGGTGGTGAAGAGATTTGGGTTGGCTTTAGAATAGCTTCCTAGGAGAATACTTCTGAGGCAGGGGGGAATGCAACAGTCAGTCCTGGTCTGTAAATCGAGCAGGGGAAGTCCAAAGCATGTTCTTATTTTCCCAGCTAGTTCTTTACTCTGGCAGTGAGCTCCTTAATGAATGGGAGGGATGATTACATATCACGCAGAAAAGTTGCTTTTCATTGGAATGAGTTTAACAAAAGTGACAGGCAGAGGAGAACCCTTTCAGTTTCACTGTAAGAATTCATGCTAGGGCTACACTGTAGAGTGTGTTAATTTGGTTAGGTGCAAATAATTTCTCAGAGGTAACTTAATGAGGAAAAAGGAACAAACCCAACCCCAAACTTATTGTGAGAAAGAATGTTAGAGTCAATCTGAAAATCCTTTTCCGTGTCATTTAAATTGTCAGTAGCAAAGTTACAGGCACTTTGATTTGAGTTCTCCATGCCTGTTAGGTTACACTTTTAGAAATCCATTACACTGATCCTTTGGCCTACAGCAGTCCAGGACATGGTGGAACTGCAGTGTGTATAAGGTCCTGTTAATTTGTTTTTATGAAAAAATAGGTGAAAGGTGACTCAGTGAGGCTGCTAACTGAGCTGCTCTTAAGTTGTTCATTTGAGTGTAATTCTCAGTTCTGGACTTAAATCGGATGACCCTTGCCACCAAAACTACAGCTGCTTCCTCCTATGCAAATGTCCTTTTACACGAAATGGGCTGACTCCTCAGCAGAGGTGGTTCTGGGGAACGCTGCTTGCGTGGAGAGCACGTGGAGTGCAGGGATGGGTGGAACTAAACCAGAGCTCTGGGCCAGCACAAAGCCTTGTGTGTAGATGACATTGAAACAAATTAAGAGCGATGCTGTTCAGCAGCGTTACTGTACTCCCCTCTGTGACTGGCTTACTGTAGCTGCTCTGGTGTTTCTGTGCAGCAAATGGGGAGTCATGACATCCTCTAATGTGAAAAACTGAGCTTGGCTTGTATGTATTAAATTTATGAGCTGACATCACTATTTCTGGTGGGTGGCAAAGTCATGCCTTCATTTACATGAATTGCATGCTCCCTTAGGACTGCGGAGGGAGTGAAATGGCTAAAGCTAAATGCATTCTGGTTTGGCTCTCATCTTCAGAAAATTGCCCTCATGCTGGCATACAGGGTTCTCCAAGCACAATTTTAGATTTAAATAGAATTGAGTGTGTGATGCTGCCATTGCAAGGCAGGTGAATTTCAGCTCTGTAGGCTAATCTGACTTCATTGTGCAGAATGCCCTCTGATACAAGCAGAAAAGCTTATCCAGGCCCCCCACGTAAACATGGTTTTTTTTTTCCCCCTTGCTGAATTTCAAGCTGCAGATGCATTCTTCTGGAAAAGCAGACACTGATGCTTACTTTTGTCACTGGGTGGTGAACCCATTTACAGGAAGCCATTATACTTAATATTTGTAAATTTGAAACTAGTGTTGGAGTTTAGTGCTTTATGCCCAGCTCTTTTTGAGATAAAAACAAATGCTTGCATACGTGGAATAACTTTATGCTGGGGGTTGTTAGTCACATGACTTGCTGGGTCTTTTCCCAGTAAATGTATGTTTGACTTACATTTATTGCTTGGTAATGCTTTTCTTTTGTTTTCTGCCACAAGACTGCCCAGCTAGCTGGTGATTAAAGGTTAGGCAGTGAGGGAATCCTTAAAGTGAAAGGTAGCACTATGAAGTGAAGAACACTATTCCTGGTTCTGGGTGGAAAGCTCCCAAGGTGGTATGTGCAGTTACAGTGCCTGTGCTTTCCTGCTGGTGCTGAAGTATGGAGAAGGTTATCGCTGCACTGTCAGTGCTGTCCTCTCCTGCCAACCTGCCTCCTCCCTGGTGCCTCTTTAGGGCCCTGTGTGTGGCCGGATGTCTCCCAGTCTCAGCAGATAAGGCAAAGGGCAAGAGGAAGGTTTGTTATCTCTGTTCCACAGATAAACGTGGAGCGTAAGGAAGTGGTGACTTGTCTAGATTGGTGACTCCGCGAGTGCAATTGCTGAGGCTCCCTGTTCCTATGCTAGAAGACACACATATTCCTTTTAACTCCATTGCTCTGTGCCTGTGTTTCTGGTCTGCATTTTCCTCATTCTCTACACATACGTGATGCCCCTCACCGAAGGGAACAATTACACAGAAAGTTTTGTATGGCTCAAATTTCAGTGCTTGAAGTCAAGTGCCACTATAAAGAATAGAGTGCACTCACACTGTCTTTGTAAGGGAATGTTCCTGCAATTGAAAAACTATGTCAGTGTGTTTCTATATGTCACTTGGAGTTTGGTGGCCAAACTCGTGCCTTTGAAAAGCCCAATCTGGTAAGGACCTATATTAAGAATGGAAGCACTTTTGATCATATGCATTCAGTAGCAGTTCTCCAGCAAGCAAAGGCGGTTCTTCCTGGCTCCTGCTGAAAGCAGAACTGGGAGTTGTCACCGAATATAACACAGATACTGCTTTTGGCAAAATGCCTGTTCTCTGCAGGACAAGTCATAAGGGTTGCTCCAGTCAACAAAAGATCATCCAATTTCAAAATAATTGGCTGCTTTCCTGGAATTGTCAAGGGAGTCTGCTGAGCTTCTGATACCTTTTGCTAGAAGTAGTACATGGGGATCTATACAGCATTAGTGTTGGTGACATTGGGGGCCCTGGGAGTTTTTTTAGTCTATGCTGATCTGTAATACTTGTCAACTTCCTGGAAGATAGCATGCTTCCACTTCCTCTGTCAGCTCATTCACTAGGAAACTGCTTCACTTCTCCTTTCTTTGCCCAGGTACGCATCTCTGTGGAAAGGATGTCTGACACTTTACACGGGACGAGGAGGGGAGCTGCATAAAATTGGGGAGTAAGTATTGCATGTTCATACTTCTCTTCTCAGCAGAGTGTCATGGTAAGTATGAGACCTAGCTCTTAGGAAATGAAATTTAGGGCAGCAAAAGTGTGTTCTCAGTTGGTCATGGATATAATGAGCTCTGACCCTCTCTGGACTGTAGGTACTTTGAGGAAAATCAGCTTCCATCATTGGCACCATGGAGGAGGAAGTGGATAAATGACAAGGGACTGAATCTGCATTGCTTACCTAGGCCTTATCTTGATTAACCACTTCATTTTGGTGGAAGCCTTTTGTATGTGTGTCATCCTTGAGGGACAGGCAATGCAGAGAAGGATGAGCAAGGTCATTCCAGTGAATCATATCCAAGCAGAAGCAAGCCTCATTTAAGCCTGCTTTAAACTGCCCACAGACTGGGGCAACAGCTCCTGCCTAAGAACAAACATGAGTAACATACTTGAGCAACAGGAAAAATAGCAGCATTTTCTAACCAGAAGAGTACTTCCACTGTTGCACAAAGTGCTGTGGGAAACCTTACAGTCATCAGGGAAGTGGGGCTCTGGGGTTGCTACATCTCTTCCTGTATGGTTCAGAAATGCCCAGTGTTCAGATGGAATTACACAAAGAAAAATCTACAGATTCTCTCGTACAGAATTCTTTACCTCAGAGCGTCACCCAGCTGGCTGGAGTGATGAGAGTCCTTATCTGGGTTGTGCCTCCCAGCAGCAGGTGGGAGCTCCACTTCTGCTTAACCACTCCAAGCAGTGCAATGATCCAGATCTTTCTTCCTCTATGCCATAATTTCCATGTGGTGAGTTGATGGGCCTATTCTGCCATAGTCTCCTTGAGTGGAAAAGGATGCTTTGAATTTCATTGCCTGTTTTGGACTCCTCTGTGCTGTTATTGTTAATGGGGTACTGCATAGCATGGGAGCATGTGGGAGTGTTTGAGTTTTCTCTAGAGGTGTAATGCAATCCCTGTCTGGGAGCAGGCTGGATGACTCAGTGCCTTGGGTGACCTTGTGAGTGGGCGCTGGACAAGATTGTGCAGCTGGAAGAGAGACAAAGGGAACCCTTTCATCACTTTCTGTTTTATTTAGGCCAGTTTACCTCCTTGAGTAAATGAATACTTGCCTCTGCTTGACTGAAATGCCCTCACCAGGAAGATGTGGCAGCCTCACCACAAGCCAATAAAGGGATCAAAGAGCCTTTTAATACCTACAGATATTCTCTGAACTATGGGGTCTGGATTAATTACTTCTAGGTGATGGGATGTGTCAAGAACATATGCTCTGTGAATTGTGGAGTTGAGAACTCTGTTAAAAAATGGCTTTAGAACTTCCTAATAATCTTAATTTCTTCCCAGGTTCTGCATGGTGTACTCAGAAGTGCCAAACTACAGCGAACCCAACTCGGAACACATCGGGCAGAACAAACTGGTACGTTAAACTTGTCTGAAGCTTCTGGCCTAAAGTGCTCTTTGTTCTGAGTATTTCACACTAGTCTGTGATCAGATGTGACTCTTCTGGTAAAATGGACTCAGTGATACATATCTTAAAATGAGCCAGTAATTGAAGTAGTAGATAAATTCCATGTGGAGCCACTGTAAGAACATGAAGGGGAAAAATCATCCCCTTTCTGTAAAAATGAGAATTTTCTTTCTCTGATCCATGTCTCTTTTTTTTTTTTTTTTTTAACTTTCTCTAAAGGCACAGGGTGAACAGAATAATATTTCTGCGTCAAGTGGTATGGGTACTTGTACTTTTGGGCCACTGGGTAAGTTTTTTTCAGTCTGTAAATGTGAAAAGACAAGAAGCACTTAATGGGAATAGAAATTTATTTCAAGGGTTCTCCATTCTTGGGATAAAAAAGTGTACTAGGCTCTAAAAAGTCATTCAGACAGGGGCCTGAACCTCAAGCATGTAAGCATGAACATCTCCTGAAACTGTTTTGAGGATTTCTTCGGTAGGAGAGAAGGACATGAGAATATTTGGGGTCCCTATATCACGTAAAGGGTCTTGACTAACCTTTGTTTTGATGCTTCCAAAAAGTTTTTGCATGACTTGAAATTCTGCTTTTTTAAACTTCCTGAGACATTGGCTTTAAAAATTACTTCAGTCTTGCTAGACACCATGGCTTTCCTGCCAGGTTAGCTCCCGAAAATGGCAGTGGTGGTAATCTGAATTCCAGTATTTGACTTATCCAGATAATTTTGTGCTGTATTTAAACATAGAATCTTAAATATGAAAATGCTTCAAGGCCTTGAACAGGTTAAGCTGAGAGGGAACCTTAGTTCTGGCCTGGCTACACAATGCCCGTACTCAGTAGCTGGTGTTCTAAAGCTACTATTGTGACCCTTCTTGCTTTAGCTGAGAAAGTGGTGTAGGAATGAAGGGAAGGTAGTTTAGGAGAGGAAGGGTAAGCTGTGGTTTGGGGTCTTGCAGTGTCAGAGAGGCTTTTCTTTCTGGTCTTCAGGGTTTGGTGGTTACTGCAAACTCCATGTATTCCCTATTGCTAAACTTATGTAAGGAATCGGTGATTTCAACCCATGGAACTCGTGATAACCTTTCTTCTGTCTTTTTAGGAAATGGTTTACAAACTGGACCTGAAGCAAGTGGATTTCCGTTCACGTATAACCACGGCCACATTTATGCAGGTAGTGGGAGAGGCAATGGACGAGGACCTGTAAATCCAGCACCAGCTAATAGTGTTCAGCCTCTTCCCCCTGCTGTCAGTAATGGGAGGGACCCACGCAGGGCCTTTAAAAGATGACTATGCCAAATGTGGATGTACAGCTTGCTTAAACTCTACACTCTACTTGAACACTTACTGCACTTTTATTTATAGTTAACTGTGAACCAGTTTGTCCTTTGGTTTTTTTTTTTTACCTTTTGGTGTATGGAGCAAACTTGATGTGATCTATTTCTTGTTTTGCATCAGGGAAGCACAGTGAGTCTTCCCCATACGTAAAGGGGGTAGGGGGAGAAGGTGGATACAAGGAAGTAAGAGTCACATGTGGAAGTGTCTCAGTTAAAACTTGGTGCCCTTTGCTAAACAGAAGAAAATTTCAGTTACATACATGTATTTCTGTTTCTGTTGGTCAGCCATGTAGCCTTAATAGGTCTACTCTGTCCTGTGCACGTGTGCATTGACTTCCATTAGGGAAAATGGGAGCTCTTCCTATTGGAAGAGAAACAAAGGGGAAGAGCAAAAACTCTGGTGAGCCAGGTGTCCTGGGAATGAATATGGCTTGTAAAAGCAATAAGTGTAAGGAAATGGTGGTGCCAGACTAGTGGTGTCTCTGGAATCAGGGAAGGGGTAACTTGGAACAAAGCTGCAGATGTGGTGAGTGTCTTGAAGCTTGGTTCTGGTTCCAGGAGGGTGTACACTACTTGAAAAATCCTCTAAACACCATTATCACTGTCAAGGAAAGTGATACTGATTTTTGCTTTGGATAGAAGCTTGGATATTCGTTCTTGCTTTGCATGAGATAGCAGAATAGGAGGACCTAAATTCAGACAGTGTTTGGGAATATGCTTTTTGTAGTCACTCCTTGTGTAAAAGCCCAAGGTTACTTTTCAGGAGTCTGAATTTCCAGGAGTGGACTGTTCTCAAATGCTGCATTACCCACCTCTTCAGTGAGTCTGCCTACTCCTCCTTCCTCCATTCACTTCATTCCAAATGAATTATGTATTAGATTAAGCTGTGTATGTGGATCGCAGAGGTACTGGCTGAGCACACAGCTGCACTTCTGATGCTGTTAAGCTTTCCTTCCTCTGTTTTATATGAAATATGAATTATCCCTTGAAGAGCCCCACAACCTCCGTGTCCTGGGGGGCAAATAGCTGGTTTTATTTCTGAGATCACAAATGCCTTGACTCTAGATGAGAGTCCAGTGCCATATTTCAGATCAGGTTCAAAAACAACTCAGAAACTGAGGTGTCATACTGGATTCATCTGTTTAACTCTTCTTAACTGACCTCTCAAATAAAAAAAAATTGCACTAACCACATCAAAAACAAATCTAACTTTCTTTCTGTCAAGCCATAAAGACTTCATGACAAAAGGCTGTTTCTGAATTGTGAATTGTCTCTGTGGTCATTCATGTTGTTTGAATCTACCACTGTGTTACTAATGTTTACAAGTTGTTTACATTTGATACTTTTTGCTTTTGGTACTCTGTCATGATTTGTTTAAATTTGCTTCTAATTGGTGCAAGTTCCTTGCTTGGTGTGAAATACTGAAGTTCGTTTGAAATGCAAGCATCAGCAACAACAAACTTCTGAAGGGAGGTTTAGAGAGACCTGTGTGCCCAGACACCTGAGGGCTGTTTGTCTCTAATCTGGTAAAGTGCTTTCCTGGTACTTGCAGGTGGAACTAGTGAAACTTTTTTTGGACACAAGAGGGTGGCATGCTTCAGGAGTTCCCCTCTGGGTGCTGCTGTGGAAGAACAGTGCTCACTGGTGAAGCAGAAAGCGTGCAGTCACTTCTGGGGAAATGGTGTAAGGAGGCGACGTGTAACTCAGGGACTTTTAAATTGCTTACTTGTTTAAATAAATGTGATGTATAGTCTAGATGCATGGACAACCTCTTCTGCAATGTTGCTTTAAGACATTTGATGTGCTTGTGAGAAGGAAGCCAAGAGGACTTCTAGACCTGGGAAGTACCTGTGATGTGTTCCAGAGGTACATAAGATGTAAGTATGGTGTGAGAGCCACGCTGCCCAGTAGTAGCTGTAAAGTTAGCAAGTGATATGTGCAGGTGATTGCATGTTGGGGACTATCCCTCATGTGGATCTCAAGTCCTGGTGGTCTTCTCTGTGGCATAAAGAAGTTAAAATCAAGGGCAACCCTGTGTTAGTGTGTGCTGAGGTGCCTGATACTTGTAGCTCTATGCATCTGAGCTTTTATTAAGCTAATAAACAGAATACTTGTTCACAAATTCCAAGTGAAAATTGAGATGATTAATGCTAATAAGTGGCCTAAAATTAAAACCCTGCAGTCAAGTGGATGATTGATGTACAGTCGGGAGGAAAAAAGCAAGAGACTGGTCTTCATGTTCTCAAGGTTAGTAGCATTCCTGCTTTCCTGTTTCTTATATGAAACTGTTGCAGTTTATTAATAAATTTTTACTTCTTTGCAGGGGAAATCTGTGCCCTGAAATGGACATGGACTTAAATATAATAATTTTTCAAGGTCCTCTGATCTTCCACTGAACCTATGACAAAGTTGTTTCCCTCAGAGGTGTCAGTGTCAAGATAGTGAGCTCTCAGCTTGCAGAGGAATCTGGGAGCCTGCCTTACAGCTGTTGGGATTATACCGCCTCGGTTCACAGAGACACACATGCATCTCTCTATGCAAACAAGCAGTGGTGAACAGCTGACATTAAAAGGCAGTTCACAGGTGCCCAGGGGTTAGGTCAAGGGAGTCTCTTCACAGATGTCTTCCTATTAAAGGTTAGGCTGCACTTAGGGTAGTCTCATTCTGGATAATTTCCAAAGGAAGGAGGACACTGGAAGGTGTTCATGTATCCAGGCACAAAGTGCACAGTGCTGAAGTGCAGCTGACTAGCCCCCATACACCTGAATCACAAGATACCCGGTTCTCAGCACCCACCAACAGCTCCCCCTCTCTCACTTGCCCCAGCCCCAGGACTGATGGCAGACTGCAGCAAAGTGGCAGTGGAAAGAGTGCTGCTGTATTTCTGCTGCTGTCATCTATGTAGTTTTTCTGCCCATCCTCTGCATGAGTCTTTTCCCCTGATTCAAAAGTGGCAAAGCAGTTTTGTACTGTGAAATACTGTCCTAACTTTGGGCACAGGGGAAAGTCATACACTCCGTGTCCACGGTGAAAAGGGGAAGGTGCTGTAAGAACAAATATAAGTGCTGGACCAAGTGCTGCAGGTGAAATGTAATCTGCCTTCACAACTCGTTTAATTAGCTTTGGCCATAACTTGGAACCGGCAGGTTGCAGTCCTGTGCTCTCCAAATAATGCTGCTCTTCAGCATCACAAATCACAGGAACGGTGTCTGCAGTGAATGCTGCTTCCGCAAAGCTGTGATGGGTGGTACAAAACACCTTTTATACCTTAGTGCAGTGTGTGCTCAGACACCCCCCTTGGCAGCATTGCAGGGCTGTACACCATGTTCTCTGGAAGGGGAGTGTTCAGTAGACAGGTGCTGAAACCCCTTGTTTTTCATAGACAAACCTTGTGTTTTGTAATGACCTGGCTGCTATGGCTGTCTTCTGCAGCTCATGTACGTACTCCCAAAACAAGGGATCTTTTCCCCACCAGAAGGCAATTTTCTTCAGAAGTTCCTGAAGTGCTTTTATAGGACTAGGAATTAGTAAATGCAATGGGGTTTGGAGTGTTCCTGGGGAAGTCTCCTGGGCTCCTTCATGGCCCATGTATTTTCACCTGCCAGGTTGTTCCCTTGCTTCTCAAGTGCTTGTAGCTTTGCCCAGTCAGACACTCTTTGTTCTTAGCCCCTGAGCCAAGCAGTTATTTGCACTGCGTGTGTGGTGTCCAGCGCTGCTTTCCCATGGGAGCCCGGGAGGTGCCTTGTCTCCCTGCAGCCCTTGCCGGTGGCTGGCTCAGGAGCTGCAGTCCGTTAATTTGGGGAATTACCCCTCAGTCCAGCACCTGTGCATGCTCCTGAGGAGGCTGCAGGGCTGTGACTGCCCAGCCCGGGGCTGATGAGCTCTGGTGATGACCCCAGTGGAGCTGTGCCCCAGCCAGGTGCTCCCCTGGCTGTGCAGTGCTGCGGAGTGAGCCTGGCCCTTCCTGCTGAGGAGCACAGGGGCCCCAGGCGTCCCAGGAGTTCATTAAGAGATGCTCTTTCTGACTTCAGCCTTAGTCATGCTACTAAGTCCTTTATTCTTGATTCCAGAGAATGTGAAATTGTTATGGCTCTTTATAGGGACTCTGCTTTTTAATTTATTCTGTGATGGACATTTGTGTGTGTGTGTGTGTGTGTAACTGGGATGAGAAGATTAATCCAAAACAAGCTGTTTATTAAACTGCTAGAGTTCAAAGGGATTAGGAAAAAACTTTGGAAGTGACTAAGGGGAACTCTTAAGGACTTAATTTAGGGTTTTTAATTTCTCAAAGTTGCTGATGGTTTTTTTCTCATAAAGAAAACAATGCAGTTGTAAGAGCTTCATCTAAAACTGGCCTCCCACACCCCCAGCTGATAAAGACTGTCTGGATTTGTACTTGTCCTAGGAAGTAAGATTAGGGAAGGAGGAAAACATCAGGATGTAGCTCAGAGAAGAAAATTCTTGTGCTCCAAGTGTACCTTCAGAGCTAAACGTTTCCTTGTTATACAAGTTTAAATGGGATGGTATCTGCTGTGTAGAGTGGATTATAGGGCTGACTGCCTGCTACATGTTAAATACATTTGCATATAAAAGACAAAATTGGTTAATACGTCATCAACTGCGACTCCACAGGAGCACAGTTGTAGTGTGTCAGCAGAGCCCTCTGCCAAGCTTTCTTTGGGTTCATGTCCAGAGGGTGAAATGGCTTTGCAAAGTACTGGACAGCTATTTGGGAAATTTGGAACCATGCTTGTCCAGCTCTTCCTATGTCCCATGGGGGTCAGTGGGAGATCCCATCAACTTCAAGGATAATTTGGATCAGGTCCTGTGCAGGCAGTAGTTTCTCATCTGTAAAACTGGGATAAAGTGGTAGTGCAGATCTGTCAGATGCTAAATTAATAATTTAGGAAGACGCTGGATGGTGTGGAAAAGCTGAAAACCACACCCAGTATGTAGAGTTCTTTCTTTCTAAATCAGGAAACTCTTAAAAATATGTGTTTCTGAGTCTGGATCCTTTGTAGTTAGGTAATTGGGCTTGCCCTTTTGGATTTGCTCTTTTTTTTGTCCAGTGGTGCCAAGTGCTGCAGTTCTGTGCCCAAAACTGCAGCAAAAGTGACCTGTGCGACTGGGAGGGGCTGCTGCTTTCCTGGGCCGTGCCTGCCAGGGCAGGGGTGGGGGATACCCCAAATGCCGGTAGCTGGAGGATGCCATGGCAAGGCCTGTAGCAGAAGGGCTGGTGGGGCCCAGCAGGGCTCTGACTGGTGACTTTGGTACCTGTGTTGTGGGTAAATTTTTGAAAGAGTTGGACAATAACTGTCTGGAGTGGCTTAGGGAGAGGGGGAGTTGATTCTGGTGTGGGACAAGTGTGAAGATACATTAAATGACCTCCTCTAGCTGGCTCCACCATTCTTTTCTATGATTTATGCATTAGCTTAATTTTTGTAATTTCCTTCTTCCTAGCTTGATTAATACTAAATTTAATTTTCTATAATCAACTTGAGCATGTAACTTGGAGAGATGAGGTTTAGGCTGATTGCAGTAAAAATCTACCAATCCAGCCTAGATTGAATAAAGCAAAACTATTTTTATCTCTAAATTATGCAATATTTTCATGGAGCTCTGCAGCCTACTTATATTTAACCTTTGAAAGGAGTGCTCTATTTTTTCAGATCACCTAATGCAAACTTTGCAAATGCGTTTTTTAATTATGAGAAATCCACCTGCATGCCATCAACCAAATTATTAGTGAGGCAGAGAAGGATAACCAATAGTGCTGTCAGACTTAAGGTGAATATGAAAAATGTTTAAATGCCGAGAGCAGAAGTTGCCAGGAAATAACTTTAAACACCAGGTGCTGAGGAACAAATTAATATGACTTACTTTATTTTTAGAAATAGTGAGTTGAGGCCTGATGCAGGTAAACATTTCTATGTGCAGCAGCAGCGCTTGGCTATGCAACAGGACCAACAAAATCAACACAACCTTCTTCTAGAAGAAAATAAAATATCTATTTTAGTTTTTAAAAGCCTTAGGTAGGGAGAGAAAGAGAACTTCATAAACTCTACTATTTTTAAGTCTCTGGTGAGCTGTTGTGCTGTTGCTTATCAGAGCTGTCTGTGATGTGGGTTGGGATGACCTTGAAGTAAGAAACTTCTGTGCAAAAGCCATTCTTTCAAGTGCTTCCCTAGAATGCCCAGTCTGGTTTCATTTTGGCTATGCTTTACTGATGGCAGGGCCCATTGCTAGGGACAGTGAGTCTAAATGTTCTTGCTGAGCTTATTTTCCCCAGTAGTATGGGGAGTCAGAGGTAATTTCTAGATGAAGTGGGACCCAAACCATCAGTAAGTCAGTATCATGAAGCCAATTAGAAGGATGTGTCAGCTCGGGAAAATTGCTGCAATAAGCTTCCTGTAGTTTTTTTAGCCAAGAGGATTTGCGGGAGCTCTCTGTGCAACTTCATCGGTGTTGGACCTGAAGGCATTAGGCACAAAAATCTGAGTCTTTCTAGTAGATGTAAATGTCTGGAAGCCACACTGGAAAAAAGAGGTGCATTGATCATGGTTGTTCTGTTGGATGTCTGGTGACTGGAAACAAGAACTGATAGTAGATCTGTAATTACCTTGTGTTTTTGGGGATATGCTTCAGCAGTCTGTTGTCATTGGGCTAATTGTGATTTAGTTTGGGTGGTATGAGCAAATGGCTCTGGCTGTGGCTGCTTTGATGGCCAAAGCTGGTAAGGCTTCTTCTTCAGTCCAGGCACGCAGGTGGCCCCTGAGGAATCAGCTTAAGGGATTATCTTCAGGTGCTGTGTGTAGCCTGTGACCAGAAGTAACAGCCTGTCAGAGGGCCCCAGCTGTCAGCAGGGTGATGCACAGGAGGAGGCCTCCACAGGAAAGTATTTTTAGGTACCACAGGTCTTATCTTCCAAAAATATTTGGTTCTCTCAGGATATGAGGGCTCTGGGTTTGGTTTTGGTTTTGTTTTTTTTTTTTTTTTTTCTTGTAAAGTTGAGAGCTGCCTGCTGTGCAGCTCTGTGGTTTCTTTGACTGTCTTCTTTTTTACCTGTCCTGAGAAGATCTTCTCAGTGGAGGTGCTCACCTGGTGTCCTGCTGAGCCTTCTCTGCCTGTTGTTTACCTTGCCTTGGGAGTACTTGCACTGTTGCTTGTGCCAGTGCTCGACTTCTTCTCGTTTGTCTCTAACATGTTATTACTCTTTGGGTGTTTGACAGGTCTGTCTCATTATTTCTGCTTGTTCCAGCTCCTTTCTGTATTACCAAAGTAATTTACAGCCCTGCCCAATTAGAGCCCCTGTTTCCCTCCCCAGCTGGGTGTGACATTGCCTGCCCTCAAGAATAACCATGATCTTGCTGCAATCCCATTGATGGAATCTGCTGAGGCTGGAGAAGGTGTTTCATGCATCACTGTAACGAGTTGTTCACAGCTCCCCATGTGCTGGGCTTCAAATTCAGCCTTTCAAAAGACTTTGATAGAGAAGAAAGGATCATTTTTTTCCTGACTGCTGCAAATGAAAAAGCTTCTCACTTGGGAGTTGTGGGTCATATTTATGGAAATGGGGAGAGCGGTTGCAATATTTATGGCAGTTACAGAAGAGCTTGAATCTATATTTTATTGATATGTATTTACGTGCCCACAAAAATCTCATTGCACAGTAGTTGAGAGAACTTTATTTAGATTTAGTATTTTGAAGTCATTTTTTAGTGCTTCTTTATTATCCATGGAGTGCGAGATCCAATATTTCAAGTAGGACTGTCACCAAACAGCCGGAGGTTTTTAAAAGATTTTTATTTTACATAAAGATAAATGTTGAAGCCACATTTTTTCAGAGGCACCATCTGTTCTGTGTTGACCTTAATTTTCTGGATGAGTGCTTTTCTTCAAACATTTAAAGTCTTGTCTACATTTCATTTCGTTGGGAGTGTTTAGGTTATTTGTTGAACAGGAAATCAGATATTCAGAATGCAAACACACCATTACGTTGCAAATTATTCCCTTTGTATAATTTAGCAAACGGCTTCGTAAATACTCTGCAGACTTGCTGGGGTAGCTCTGTGCCTCTGGCATCTGGCGGGTTGGCCCTGCGTGGAGCTGGATTTCTTTGGAATGTCACCGTCATGCCTTGCACTGGGCAGTGGGGTGCAGAATGCCGAGGGAGAGCTGTGGAGTAGCTTTTAATGGATAGTTTGTGGGAGCAAGGGTTGGGTAAGGATTTCTTGGTTGGCTTCATGGCCTTGGAAGGATTTGCTGTCCAACAAACAACAATATCTGATCCTACTAAAAAGGGAACACTAAAATAGCTGTATGACTGCATATGCATTGTTCCCACAGGGCAGTACTCCCCTTTCTTCCTTCAAATTCTTTTTGCTTTCATGTCTTCAGCTGAAATAGGTTTATAGATTATTTTTGCCTTCCTTAGCCTCTGGCCTTGCTCTGTGGCTTGTCTGAACTTCTGTGGCTCCAGCGGTTCAGCTGTTTGTTTCTCTGCCATTTCCAAGGGCTTTCAGGACCCTGCCTGTCTGTTCCTTCTCTCCTGTGTCAGCTCCGTGCCTTGCCCTATCCAAAGCTTGTCCCTTATCATAAAAACTTCTTGGCACCACCTGTCCCTGTCCCTTCCAGGGGGCTGTGGCCTAGGCCTGTCCAGCTGAATGTCAGGTGTTCTCTATTGATCTGTGGTCGATCTGGGCTAACGCTGGCCTGCAGCAGCAACTATTTTAGTGACAAAATGTTCTCTTGGCAGAGACAGTAACTTCTTTGTGGCTTTGGATTGGAGGTGAGACCATAATCCTGCTCTTATATGGCTTTTTAGTTTTAATTTAGGATCTCCTTTTGCCCCTGCAAAATGCAGAGTGATAGTGAGACTTTTTTCCCTCAGAGTATGGTTTTGGAAGTAAAACTTATGATGTGGTAGAAAAAGTGTTACAATATAAATTTTTTTGTGTGTGTGTGCTTCCAGAAATTCCCGGAGGGGAAAGCTGTAAGGACTGCACTCTTTTAAATTAACCAGCTGGTTTCTTTACAGCTCTGCTATGTAAGTGCCGAGTAAAGCCCATTTCAATGAGGTGCCAAGATATGAGGGAAAAGAGCTGAACAAACAACAAAATATCTGCTTAAACCAAGGCTGAGCTGTTCTGAATACCAAAGCCTGGAGTCTGTCTCACCAGACTGGCTGTATTTGGAAATACCTATTCCTATCGCAATTTTTGAGGGAAGTGATGGATAGGGAGGCAGAAGGAGCGACTGCTGGACTTGTGGCTTGTGCTAGTGGCCGTTTGCCATCCCAAAAACCGTATCGTGCTCTGGTGCTGGATACTTAGAAGGTTTTTAGATGTTCATGGGGTATGTGAGGCCCTGTGGAGAAAGGCAGTGCGTGGCCAGGGCAGAGGAGGCAACGGGTCAGGCCACCTGCTGTTCTTCCTCCTCACCATGCCCAGGGCACCAGGAGTCTCTGCTGGGAAGTGGGGATGTCAGTCTCACTTCAACTCCAGGATCTTTTCCTAATCTGTGCTACAAAATAATTAAATCTAGGGTGGGTAAGTTTTGTCTCTCCTGGTTATCTCTAGCATCTAGATTTGCATCTTTTTTTGCAAGGACGGAAGTCATTAATACTGGAGAAAACAAAGTCTGCTCTCCTTTTACCATGGAAATAAATGTTTTTCTACTTCTGAAAAAGCACTGAGTCCTGCAAATGGAAAATGAGAGTGGTTTGAGTTGTTTTGAGACTATGACTATAAAATAAGGCAAATTGCACATCTCTAAGCAGACGAAGAGTAACTTACCCTGAAGAACTACAGCATCATCCTGCACCTGTGAGATGGGCCCTTTCAGAAGGGAAGGTATCTGGCTTAACTGCCAGAAGGTCAGCTCTTCATTATTACTGTAATTAATCTCAGGTGATCTTTTTTATCTACTCAGCAGAAAGAGCTGTTGCAGAAACTCATTAAAAGCATGACTTTAGTAGACAGCAGAGTAGGGGGTTGTTCTTGGGCTCTCCCAGGGGTGGGTGAGACTCAGAAATAGCACAATGGGCTGACAGCAGCATTTAGGACCTCAAATGCCATTCTAGGGTAGCTTGAAATATCTGAGCTGTCAAAAAGTTGGACTGTGCACTTGATGTGGAAGTTTTGGGCAATCTGGTGGCATCCTAGTGTGCTGCTAACTGCCCTGGCAGCAGTCCCCCTTTCATGGGCATTCCCACTCGAGGGTCACAATCAAAATTGGAATGTTCCAAGACAGAGCCCGGTTTTGCAGCTGTTGGGGACTATGGCAGCAGCGGGGGTAAGTGAATGAGCAACAGCTGTGTTGTTTTCATAACAGATCTATGTTAAAAACAGTATTTCTCTCTCTCCAACAGAAAAATACTTAATTTTACAAGACAAAGATCTGGGGTTTTTTTCCTATGCATCTGACTTTCTAAAATTGGCTAAGAAAGCGCCTCACTTCAGTAGCATTGTGGTAGAATAAATTGCTTGGTGCGTGTTCATAATGTTTTTTCTGGTAGTTCTGTAGCATGAAGTTTGTGAGGGTTTGAACAAATAATTCTTTTGAGCTAAAAAAACTAACTTTCATGTGACTTGAGGAAGGCATTCTGCAAGTACTGCCTCTGTTTTGATATCATCATATCTGGACCACATGAGTGTATTAGAGGTGACCAAAAGCTCTGTGACTTGCTGGGCAGCAAGTTAAATATGAAGTCACTGTAAAACTATTTGGAAGACTACAACTTTGTTTCTTGGGTTGAAACTTAAGTAGTTATCCATGGGAATGTCCGAACCATCACCACCATGTGATTTTAGATATAAAAAAATAAGTGTTGTGAATCTAGGGGGCAATATGCTTTTCACTGGTACATAAGGATAGGTTATTACCTAACAAAGGCAGCTCCATCCACTTCAAATATGGCATCACCCTCCCCGAAATCTGTGCTCACATTTCATTGCTAGTACTTTTATGTTTTGTGGTGAAATCCAATGCCCTGCTGTCTGTTTAATTTTTGAGGGAGGCTGCAGTGCAGTCTGTCTCTCATGGTGAAACTCTGATGCTGAAAAATCTACTAGAAAACTGGTGAGTCATGTGGGGAAGCAGTACTGATGTTGCTTTTGTTTGTCAGGGTGAAACAAGGTGTTCAATACTGGGAGATTCTGTGTATTTCTGGAATTTTGTGTGTATGACTGGGCTAACCCCAATATGCAGATCAGGAAGATGAATTGACAGGCAAGGGACAGCTGAAGGTTGTCAGTGGGAGGTTCACAGGGAGGTTATTAAGGGCTGCAGAGAAGGCAAACACAAGCTAATGGGTTTTGATTCTTCTAGTCTGCAGCAAGAAAAGAAACCTTCACCCAGTCATAGCCCTGCCACTTGGTTGCAGCACCCTTGATGAGAAAAGAAACCCACAATTTGCCAGATGGTGCTGGCTGCCCGGGTCTCACCTGTCTGCTGTGAAGGCTCTGCCTCAGCAGGTACTCTGGTCTCTCCCCAAGGGCTGCAGCCTCTCTCCTCGCTGGGCTGGGGCAGCACAGATCTCCTGGGGCTCCCACTACTCAAAAAAAAAAAGCTTCAAAATGACTACTTGATGTTTGGAAGAAACAGCGAGGTTGGTCTCCTGGGCTTCTGAGAACTGTTTTCATATTCACTTCTCACAGTAAACAATTAAAATTGCTACTTTGTTTGTATCCATAGCTTTTATAAAGCAGGCTCCTCTTTAAGGAAATTGCCACAAACCCACATGTTCATAAGCCAAGTGTCATTTTTCCTTATTAGAGCTTGCTATTATCCCATGTAATCTCTGAATTATAACTAATGAATATATCTGCACCTAATTACTGAGCTAGCTACAGGTGAGAAGTTTATTTTAAATGAGATTTTTGTTTGATGGGAATGAGTGGGTTCTTCAAATGGCCTATTCTTGCATTCAGAATTTTTTACTGAGAACTGGGTATTCTAGTGATGTAGGTTGTGGTTTGTTTTGTTGTTTTTTTTCCAGATAAAACGCAAAATGTAATGTGTGGTAACTTGGCTGACTGCTCAGGAGTGAAGAATGCTGTTTGAGAAGAGGCTTCCAGTGTTCTACTAGGATTCCCAAATGTAAGAAACTCACAGTGCAGACACTAGCATAGAGATCTTTGATGCTTTGATAGCAGTGATGTGGCAATAAAGTCAGTGCTTGGAAGCTGGACATGTGGGAGAGATACCCTGTGTCTCTAGTGTGTCAGAAAGCCCCAGAACAGTGTACAGGTGCAGCTTGTGGGCAGCCCCAAATGATGTTAATTCCCTGCACAAGGGATTCTGATCTAACGCAGGCTGGTCCTGCTGTGCCGTGAACCATTTTCTCCCTGGCCTAGCTGGCACTGTTGCTTGGAATACTCCAACCAAAATCTGAGAGAGAAAAGGATGTCCCTTTTGCTGGTCTTGGTGAGACTGATGAGCGGTACATTCTCACTATAAAATTGGTGTCACAATTTGGAGTCAAATTCAGTCCTAGACATCGTTTATAGGTTCATCCAAATGCAGACAAATAGTTTTCCCACTATTATGAAAATAATTTGTTTACTTGCCATCTGGTTATTATACATGATTTGCTTTTTTTTTTCCTCCCAAGATAAAATGAAGATCTTTTGATTAGTGACTACAGTAAAATGTGGCTGTTTTATTTGTGAGAGTTGCTATTTGCCAAGTACATTGCTGCAGCACAAGCACTGTTTGTTAAGACATTGTACTGAGTCACTTGTTGATGCTATTTGAGGGAGAAAATTTAGTTAAAGGAACTGGAACAGGATGTCCATTTTATTTCAGTGCTTGTAATCCTGAGTCATCTCAGATAGTTGATGAAATACAGCACCTCACATTTTAGACAGGGCTTCTCTTAACATAATTTGGGGATGCTGTAATTTGATAGAGGCTAGAAAAATACACTGAGCTGATTTTATGCAGAGAGGTTTATTTTAGTTGTCGCTCTCTGTTGAAGCACTCTTAATCTTTGCACATCTGTGGCACTTTACCAGGTCTTTAAATACTTTGTACTTAGAGTGAAACAGGAACCGATGTGTAGATAGCACACGGCTGTGCAGGTGCTGGGATTTTGAGGACTCTGTCTCAAGTATGTGGATTCTGGCTGTGGAGATCAGTTAGGTTTATCCTTGGTTGATCATGTTGGCTGCCTCCTGGTTTACTTCCACTGCAAAAATAGAAATCCGGAGGTGTTTGGCTGAGTGCATGGGAAACAAGCAACCAATGGGATGGTTATTTCTCATGGATGAGGTTGAATTCAAATATTAAGTGAAATTTTGGGTGTGATTTTATGCAAGCCTGTATATCTGTGTGAGCATTAAGGTTTCTGTCAAAGTAGTACGAACCATCAAATGTGTATTGTTGTTACTTCCTGTATGAATTTGTTAATGATAGTAAGATTCTGAGGATTGAGCATATTTCCTCTTAAGAGCTCAGAGGCCTTTCAAAATAATTTGCACATATACCATTAGCTTCACTTTGGAGTAGCAGGCAGCAAAGCTTTAAAACACAGAGTATTTTTGAGCAGAAAATAAAGAATATCAACTCTATTTAAAGCTGTGGGAAGAATTCACACTGGAATATTATAATTATTAGGTTTGGAATTTGCCCTGTGAAACACAATACTGCTTTAGGTGAGGGATGTTACTATAGGGTGAACACTGGTCAGAGGATATAAGGGTCTGCTTTCACTTTTAATTTGAACGCGTGCATGTTTGGTAGTTGCAGTAACCGAGAAGATAAGGGGCCAATGTGTTTGTCTCAAACACTGATAGCCAGAGAGCTGTGGAACCAACCAAAGACTGTTGGTAGTAACAGCCAAGGGTTGTTGGTAATAACACACTGTGAGAAAGAATAGGATGTGGCGGGAGAAGGGGCCTTACAGAGGTAGGGCAGCACTTTCCTGGGACAAACATCCTTGTTCTGGCTCCTGGGGAGAAGCACAACCCAGCATAGCACAAGCACAGGCATGAGGCTGAGAAGTGGGCATAGGGGGTAGGGGGAATCAAGACAACCAAAACCCTCTGACCTGTTTCCAGAAAGGTTTGAAAGAATGGACTGTGCATGATAACTAATTTCCATAGAAAATGAGAGAATTTCCAGGGCAGGGAAAGCCTACCTATGAAAATTTACCCCCACCAAGCCCAGGTGTGTGGGTACCCCAAGGACCCTGGACACCCCATCAGCTGGATCCATGCTGGGGCTGGTAATCTTTTTTTCTCTCCTCCTCTTTAATTAATCTTTCTCTGTCTCTTTTCCCTTTCACGCTCCCTCTTTATCCAAACCCCACTGTGTGTACCTACAGAGGTGGTCAGGGGCTATTGTAGCAATTTTCATGCCAAGTGAGTAATTTACTAATAAAACTTTGTAAGCTTTTGCTGACCCTCTGATTTTTGTCATTCTTCTCAGCCACAAGCATCTGTGAATCTTGGGTTCTGCCTTCTCCTTAAGGGTGTGGCACATCACAGTAGCGCAGTTAATGTTCTTGGAACCAAGGTGACAATCTGGTTGGAAAAGCAAAATGATACCACCCCTCACGCCATGTTGTTTTCCTCTTGGGATCCTGTGGATCTGGGATATCCAGGTTTGATCTGGCACTGGTATGGCAGTGTGCTTGTTGAAAGGCTTCTCCTTTCATCCTTTCACCTCCTGATGTTTCCAGGAAATCTATGTGACCAGGCAGCAGAGTAGCTAGTTCATCCCTTAACAGGAAAGAACAATGAATAGAGGTAATGTAGGTAAAACTGTACATTTAAATTATCTGCAGTCAGGAAGGGAAATACATTCATCTCTTCTGGCACTCTTGCTAATTTATATTTAAAGCAATATGAATTTCATAAGCATTTTAAAAAATCATATTTTAAATTCAATCTGCTGTCAAGTCATTTGATGTTTTGTGTAGAGTCATTTCCCGTAAACAGGTTATTGAATATCAAAAGACTTGTCTCATACATAATTTTTGGAAAGAAACAGTATTATAATAAAGATGAGAATCTGGCCCTCGTGAGTTGGTGAGTACTTTCTGGATCACTGCAGTTCCTTGGTGCTTACTTTATCCCAGTCAAGGGAGTGACCTGGGCAAGGAACATTCGAGAAGGAGTCAATAATAATAATAATAAAGTTTTCTAGGTTACAGTAGGTTATTCTGCAATTAACTAGTGATATACAATATATGAGGAAAGACAATGGTGTCGTTTTTTCCAAATATCAAACAAAGAGTTGGAAAAAAATGGACTAAAATACCTCAAATCTGACAGACCTTTTAAGCTGTAGAGCTCATGCAGAGTAATGGACTGGGTAATACTAGCAGGCACGTTGAAAAGCTAAGACATGTTTGTTCAAAACTGTCGATGAAATAACTGCTGTATTTTCTTGGCATGAGGTTCTTACCTGTGCTTGGAGACTGCTGTCATTTGGCAGATGCTGCACTATGTAAAACTGAGCGTCAAAGATGGTATGTAGCTGAGTCTCAGCAAAAAAGAAATACATTTGCCTCTGGATGCCAGCAGTTTCTCTTCCAAGTGCTGACTAATATACCCTGGGTGTAAGTGTATAAAACACACAACTAAGGTGCTTGGGGTCTCAAAGGTTTGATGGATCAGGCCAGTAGGGTTAAAATAGCTTTTTATTTAATCATTTATTCATTCATTCATTTCAACAATCTCTGTTGTGAAAGGGGGTTTCTCCTTCTGACTTTGAAGACTGCCAGAAAAAGGAGTTTCTAAATTTTGCATCTCTCGTATCATAGTTTAATGTGATGAATCAGTGTAACATAAACACTGAAATGGTCTCAGTTATATTAAAGAGGCAGCTGGACGTTGTGCTGAGTAGAACTGGATTGTACTTCTGGCTTTCTCCAGCAGGCTGCCTCCTACTTGATACAGGTTTGAAGCAGTTTTACACCTTAATAAACTTCAAATTTAAACTTTGAAATCCCAAGCTTTCCCAAGTCAGTGCTTTTTTGGTTTTTTTTCCCCAGGTGTTGATTGTCCTGGAATTTGTGTGTTATTTCAGTCAGGAAAGGAAGTTCCACCTTATTTCTAAGTGTCCAAATGACCTAAAACATAGAATTTCTGAGCTTGAGGCCACTGGAGCATTTCTGAAATGGCACCAACTCTGAAGCCACGTGGGGCCCCTCTCTGGTTGTCTCTGAGGTTTGCTGTGTATGTTTTGTGGCTCTTGGAGATGTTTAGACTCTGGAACAGGACTCAGACAAAAGAGTTCTCCAGTCTTTCCCCTTCCTCATCACTTCTGGGCTGGCTTCAGGTGTGGTCCCTGTGGCCAGAGCTTTGTTCTCCTGGGCTGGAGGTTTGGAGCTGGATCCTGCCTGCTGCGAGCCCACGGGCTGAGCTGACGGCAGCAGTGCCCACTTAGGCATTTATCCTCCATCAGCTACGTGTGCTTCAGGATGTTGTTAGTGAGCTTGGAAAAGACTCGGGAGCCAAAGGGCTCGTTGGCAAGGAGATCAAAGCAGGTTCATGCTGCAGGGGTGGGAGAGAAGGATGAGTCCTGGAAGGGGCTGAAGGAACCCCCTGTTACTGCAGAGGGTGGAGAATGGTGTCACCACCAAGACGAGCAAACAGCAGCTGGTTTTTGCCCTCTGCTCTGTACATTTTATCATTGTTGGGCAAAGTCTCATCTGCTGGGTGTTGCCTCCGTTTCTTTATCTCCACAGGAACTGACGTGACTTAATGTGTGTCTGAGAAAAGGATTTATTATGAGGAATGGGGAGGTGCTTGGTGTTCAAATCCTTGGTGTTTATATGGTAACATTTTCCCCATGTTCCTTTTATGAACAAGGTGAAATCAATCCCTGAGGGTCATAGACATCTAATGACCTAAATCTAATGCCTTCTAAAGACCTAATCTGAAAATGCTGAAAAATCTAATCTGAAAACCACCATTGCTTTGATTTGATTCTTGGAAAAGAATTCGGAGCAGGAAGAAAGCAGAGCGTGGGCCAAGTACAAGGGGAAAAATGGGAATAAAACCAGCTTTTCCCAGGGAGCGCAGAGCTTTGAAGGAGTAAAAATGTAATGTGCACTGGTAATGCTGTAGCCTGCAAGTTATAATATGGAGCAAATCCACAATACCCACAGTAGGAAGCTCAGCGCATTACAGTGGAATTAATGTACATTTCTGTGGTCAAAGCATGGGGCATGCTGAATAGCAGCTAAATCGTCTGGGAAGAGCCTGGCCAGACTCCCTGTATTCCTGTGGAGCTCTTGTTCTGAGGGCTTGTCCTCTCCCTTCCGGCTCCAAGGAGCAGCAAAAGAAAAGCTTCCCAGCTCCTGCGCCCTGGGCAGGACGGATGTCCATCTTGGTCACGCCAGCTCTGTGCTTTGAGAGGCTGCTGTGTTCTCAGGTCACTGAGATTCCTCCTCTGCAGAGACCCTGACCTGAGGGCACTGAGTAGTGGTCAAAGGTGAGGAAGAAATAGCATCCTTTGTTTGCTGGCAGGCATTGTGTGGCTATTGTGTTCAGTGCTCATAGCTGTGACTGGTATTCAAAGAAGTCACCGCAGGTGTCACCACCTGGGACAGCCTCCCAAAGTATCTGTAGCTCTCTGCTGCACAGAGAGGAGAGATGATGCTGGGAGAAAATTTTATATAATGTAGTATTTCTGATAATAGCAATCTGTCCGTGCCTGCTGTGAAGTGTGCAGGAGAGGTGCCACAGGGTCTGCAACCTGCACAGGGGATGGGCACCCCTTCCCTGCGGGGTCCGTGCAGTAAACTGAGTTTGCGATACAGTAGGAATAAATTAAATCGGAGAAGATGTTGCCTTTGGGTTATTGGGATACATAGGAAGGAGGAAAAAAGGTTAATTTCAAGTAGGATACCGGGAGTACAGTGATGAGTTTCTGTACTACGGAGCACTCATGGATTTCTGTGCTGCCTCTCCGGCCCCAAACTAGCGGCTCTGTTGTGTCGATAGGTGGTGCAAGTTTGCTACGGCTTCTGGAGAGCTGGAGCAGCTTTTCAAAGATTGCAGTCCATGTGAGGCTACAGGGATTGGAGAAGGAAAAGCTGAGCCCGGTGCCAGCTGGAAGTAAAAGCTAAATCTTAAATATAATGGCTCTCAATATCTAGCTAGTACCAAAACAACAGAGGCAGTGTCCTGTCATGTGTGTCACATCCATGGGCACTCGAGGTTGTGCCCAGGAGGTGGCATTTAGAGAGGTTGTGTTGCAGAGGGATGCCCCAGGGTAATGACCAGGTCGGTGAGAGCCCCGGGTTTGCTGCAAGAGGGGTGAGCTGTGCTCGCTCAAAATGAGCTCCGGAGAAAACAGGGGAGGACAGCAAAGCAATCAGACTGTTGGTCTCCATGTTCTGCGTGCCATTAAATGGTTATGACGGAAAGTGAAAACCTTGCCCATGCTGAGCAGAAGTGACAAAGCCCCTGGTGTCAGCTAAAGGAGCTGTGACTGCTAAAAATAAAGGAAAAAGAGGATTTAAACCAAAGCTGGGTGTCTAAGAAGTCCTTGCATGCTGAATGTACAATAGCATAGTTTGCCAATCAGACTGTAAATGTATCCTTTAAGGTTTGTGAATGGTTGTGTTGCCAGATGGGGAAATCTGGTATAAATCAGAGGCAGAATTAATAGTGTGCAGGAGCACAAGGCCATCAGGATCTCCACTGCCAGAGGAACTCTGTCCTAGTGTTTCCAGTGGTTAACTGTGTGGTTGTGGAGTCTAAATTTATTATATGGAAGTATTTGGCTTAGCTTTTTCTTCCAAAGAGGTCCCTATGGGTAGTTGTTAGTAGGTCCACCCAACAGAAGAAATTAATGCTTATAGGCACCCCAATGTAAGGAGACTATGAAGCTGAGGAGCAAGAAACTTAAGTGGTGCAGTCTGGCTGCGGGAATATTTTCTATGAGGGTTTGTTTCCGTGCCTTTTAGCTGGCAGTCACCCTGTCCTAGCTGTCCAGGGAATGACGATTTCTCTTTGCTGCAGCTTTCAAAGTTTTTAGCTGCGTCTGTTTCACATTGAAGCAAAAACTATTTTGGACTGTTTTCATCAAAGTGGAAACATCTGGTTTGGGTGTAAAAATAGCCAGGTGTGTGGTGTTCTCAAGGCAGAGCACATTTTGCTTCTGCTTGTCGTGTTCTGCAAGAGCATTAGGTGCAACCACTAGCTTCCCCCATGGTCACTGTGGCACTGATTGGCTGAACCCATAGTGTGTGTGTGCCTGCTTGCCCCCTGTCCAGCCTTCCTGCCTGCTCTCCTGAGCAGTTTTAACTGAAAGCAGTATAACTGCAAGCAGAAATGCTTTCTGGAAAAGCAGTGTGCTTCAGGAATATGTCACTTGGTTAAACAGGTCTCAAGCAGCAAGAACATTGCTTGTGGTAGAAGTGGAGATAATGGGGTTTGGACAGCTTTTCTACTATGCTATTACTTTGCCAGGTTTGTGGATTAATCAAGGCCTTCCTCAGGTTGGAAGAGAAAAGTTAAGGTAGATCTGGTATTTCTGCCATTTGTTCTCTCCCTTCCCAGCTTCCCTCCCTGCACAGCACAGTGTTGAAGTTCAAGCCACAGGAAAAAGTGGCAGTGATCTCCAGTCACTGTAGCCGAGGAGCAGACCTTGCCCTGGTCCCCAGCTTCTCTGCTGGCTCTGGCCCACCACACAACCTGCTCTGCCAAGCAGGAGGGGTCTCTTCACTTTATATTGTGTGATTCTCCAGTTGCCGATTTCGGGGGTTCACTTTCCAGTGAAACACAGAGTGCATCTGAGATGGGTGGCTGAAAACACTGCACTGAGATCTCTTGCTAATAATCCTTGATTAATGTGGTCATACTGTTCTTGTTAAAGGCTGTCGCTGGACAGGATTAAGGAAGAAAGACCTGTGAGAAGCAGGATTGGTTCTGAGCTATCTTCTTGTATCTTTTAATCTTTCATGTGCTACTGCCTGATGTTTTCAAGTCTTCCTTTTGAAATGGCAGATAGAAACATATTACTGCTGTCTAGAACCTGTAATCTTCAAATGAAAATAAGCTTTTCTTGCAAAAGTAGGCTGCTTTTTCAGATGCTTTCAGAAATGCTGATGTTGTGCCTTGGTTGATCTGGCTAATTAAAAATGAGCTTCTGTCAGTCAAAACTATTACTATAATCGTAATGGCAAAAATGCAAAGTGCAGCTCTGGTAAATCAGTGTTAGAAATGTGCCTTATTTATTCTGTCTGATTCACTCAGTGAGAACTGAAATTTTTGTGAGTTTTGATATTCACAGACTCTTCTGTTACAAATTTTACCCTTTTAATTCCTCTTGTCTGCTTAGATGACGAAGTGTTTATTCAAAATGCTTTATTACCTACTTAAAGTTCGTGAAGGGTGTGGCCTCAAGGTTTCTGCTGGTCTGAGTCCAGCTGGGTTTGAGTCTCCTCTTCCTTCTCCTCCCCCTTGTACTGACTGCACCCTGTCCCCCTGGGAACACCTTGCTTTAGCAGACGCTACATTCTGCTCCATGTAAAAATGGGCAGAACTGAGCACACAGTCCAAGGTTTTCTATCCTGCTGTCGGTCCCTGAGTTATGACATTCCCCAGGGTTTGTTTGCTGTCCTAGATGTTCAGAAAACTCACCCTGATGATGCTGAATCCTACTCTGAAGAGGCCCATCTCACTGGCTATGACAGCCTGAGAAGGCTCCCTGATTAAGCATGTATGGACAGGAAAGTATTTTTACTCCCTCACATCCTTTGTAGTGTATTTGGCTTTTAAAAATCTATTTCTGCACCAAATAGATGAGTAGTTACAGTGAAAGATGTTCCGAGTATACAGTTTGACTTAGAAGTGCACACATGAAATGCTTATAAAGATACCTGATTGTCAAGGTTTGAAGGTTATAAGCATGCAGTGTTACAAGCATGCAGGATGATGTTAGATCTGCCCCGGCTTTGTTTTCAGCAAAGACACAAACCAAAGCACCAAAGCAAACCTGCCTTTATATATTGAATCTCTCAAATGTCATTACAAAGACTCCAGGTGCCTTAATGATTAATTAGACTCAAAATGGCAAATATGACCGCCTAGCAGCAAAAACTAATTATAAGCAAATAGTGAATTAAATTCAACCCGAGGTAACTCAAAAGATCACAAAGCAGCTCAAGGATTTTAAGAAGTATTTCTTATCCATCCCCCCCTCCCGCCCACCAAATGCAAGGAGCTTGACCTTCCTCAAAGCAGCCTTGTATAGAAAGACTCTGACTTTCCCTTCTTTTCCTGTATTTGCTAACCCCCAGTATCTCTCTTTGTCACTTAAACTTTCCAGTGGTGAAGTCCTCCTGCTTCTGTCTGACCCGAGCTCCTTCCCCTGCTGACTCCTGTTATCTCTGGCTCAGCCGTTCCTGTCCCTCCCATCATTTTGAAATAATACTCTTTTGTTCTGCCTGTGTGCATGTTCTTGCATCCCACAGTCCAATAGCACTTTCCTGGTTCCTCAGCTACTGCCTCATCCCTCTTTTCCATTCTTGCCTTAGGCGTTTCTCCTGCCTGTCTGCAACCCCACTGAACTGTGAGCTAAAAATCCCCACCTGGGAAGATGCAACTGGGGCAATTTAATAGCAGACCTGAATGCATCAGGACAGGCTACCTCAGGTTCAATACCTTTTCCCAGGTGTTGTAAAAGTCAGTCCTCCCTATTACTTTCACTGTTCTTCAGATTTAGTTTGACACTAAATCTGCATGGTGGCACCAGTTTACTTCAGGAGGTCCTACTTTAGCCTGTGTCCGTGTGGGAGACCTGGAAGTTTGCAGGGATCTGTGACAAGGAAGAGCTGACATCGATTCTGGACACATTTGCAGCAGACCCTCTTGCCTTCCCAAGGTGGAGGCCTCAAAGAAAGTGTCTGCTAGGATATTCCAGTGCTCTTACACTCCTAATTACGTTCTCATGACTAAATAATAAGCTGCCTTTTGCTCAGGTCTGCTTGTAGCATCTTCCTCTTTTCTGCTTCTGACGCGCAGGCTTTCCCTTTAATGTAGCAGCTGTTCAGCTCCTCTCCGAGTGATGGGTTTGAAATACCTGCAGACAAGCAGAGGCTCTTTCAAATTCCTTTTGAAATACACCTGGAAATTGCAAATTCAGTTCTCAGATGGAAAGCTGAACTGCCTGCCACCCGAGGGGAGAAGCCAGGCACGTGCTTCCTGCACAAACACGCAAGTGGCATGGATAGGAAACACAGCCTCTATGTTTAAAGACCTCTCCCCTTCACAATTCACCCCTCTTCCATTGCAAGGCAGTCTCATGATGGTCAGTATTTTCCTCAGGCCTCAAGATTCCAGTCTTGTGATCAGATTGCTTTCATCAAATAAAATTGGCCTGAAAGCCTGGGGGTGTTCAATGGGGGTGGGCATCTGGCTTGAAAACCACAAGGCAAAGATACATAACCCCTCATTATAAAGCTTTTTGGCTTTAGAGGCCATGGTTTCTTTGGAGGAAACCAGAGTGATAATATTGGAGTGCTATTGGCAACTACTCCCAGCTGTTTTTTATTTTTAAGGTGGCACATGAAGGAATGTTTTCCCCTTTCTCTTTGAGATATAGCTCAAGGTGAAAAGGACCATTCTAAAAAGTCTTTTTGTTTTGTAAGACTTCTACATTTTAAATACTGGGGGTTTTTTTTAGACTGGAAGGCATGGATTTTTAGCCAAGCTGTTTTGGCCAGGGCTGTTGACTCATGCACATTGAGAAGAGTTCACCTTGGCTAAAGTGTGCTACCAGTGAAGGTGGAAGGCAGCCTTCTATCTTTCTGGTCATGGTCATGTGTGTGCTGAAGTAATTTTTCCTTTGGATGATGTAAGCACACAAGGAACAAATTAAAACACATCATCATTTGTGCTCTGTTGGGTCCCCTCAAGACTTGATTTTTTGATAGTAAGAAAAGAGAATGTGTCCAAGTGAGGGGAAAAAATATACCAGTATATAGCAGCCCTAAGTTAGGATGAAAAATGCATAGAAAAAGCACCCTTTATTTCTCTCAGGTCCTGCAGCAAAGCTGGGAATGATCTGCCTTATCTAAGGTAAAAATAAGATTTACTTTTAAAACAAGTTTCTAGAGTGTTTAAATTAAAAAATAAAATTCAACCAAGTTACAAAACAAATCACACACTGGTTACCTTTATCATCTATTTAATGAAAACTGAAAGAAATCTATGGCCAAAGTAAAAGGCTAAGGTCTAGCAGAATTCTGGCAATAAATTTGGGAGCTCCGAAATCTTGAGAACTGTGTATTTGGATCATGCTTTCATCTAGTGACAAAAAGAAAGATAAATCTCCAGAGTCACCTTCCTAACCCTTTGCTGTATGTGATACATTTGTCTTTCTAATGCATACTGCGAATTCACCTGACTCACATCTATGCACAAATAAACATTATAATGAGAAGGAATTACTGCTGCCACCAGTGGATGTGGCTGGCTGGCTGCCAGGGAGTTCACTGATTGCTGGGGAGATGCCAGTGCTTATGAAAAACGAGTATTCTTTCAAATCACAAAATTGTTTTTGATTGAGGGTGAATTATGAATAGCCGCTGTCTCTGCCATGGCCAAATAAGTTTACTTGGAAATCAGTGCTCGGGGCTCTGATTGGCAAATGGCTCCACAGCTATTGATGTTTTTGGGCCTAATTTTCTGGTATGCAGAGCGCTGCCAGTTGGGACCACGCTTGCACAAAGTGGGTCTGGTCTTCAAAACCCTTTGCTGGTGACTGGCTGCTCATCTCTGGACTGTCTGATGGCCCTTCCTGAGCTGGCTCCTGCTGCTAATGAGAAGTGGGAAAAAACCTTTGGTCTGGAGGATGTCTAGGAAGAGTCTGTATTTCCTTTAGTTGGTCCTGATACCTTCTCCCCTTCCCCACGTGTGATCCTGCCTCCGTTTGGCTGCTTTACTGTGGTCTCTGTAGTTTGGTTAGGCTCGCTTTGCCCTCCTGTGGCTGACAGCAGATACTCAAGAGGTCTGTACGGTGGCTGCTCCGGGCAGACTGAGCCCTGCCATCAGGCTGGACTTACCCACAAGCCAACCCTTCTGCTCAAAGCAGCTCCTTGATGATGGTGCTCAGTGTTTAGGACTTGTTTTTAAGGGCAAACTCAAATGTCTTATCATTGCCTATATTGTTTTGAACATCTCTGACTGGACTAGCTAATAGATATGTCCGGTTTAGGATTTATTTATTCACCCTGAAATACAACCAAAATTTTAAAAAGAGAAGTGCACTGCTGGTTCTTCTTTGTCTGGATCCAAATAATTATAACTTCAGACAAAAAAATTCACAGTAACAAAAGCTTTTTTGGTAAGAGATGTAGCATTCAAAATCACTTCCTGAAATATATAATTAATAAAAATTTAAAATAATATTCATATTATTAGCCTCCTGCAGAACTGTTGCATCTTCAGACCTGTGGCTACTTCAGCCTGTTGGCGTTGATTCCTTTGTTGGTTTATTTTCAGCTCCCGATTTGTTTTCAGAAGGTACTAAAATATGTATAGGGAGGGCTAAGACTGGGGAAATGTTTACTGGCTCTGCGCGTTGTTGCCTTCTCAGGCACTGCAGAGGCAGGCTGTGTCAGCAGCGTGCAGGGTGGCCTGGGCAGATGTGTGGCAGTGCAGCACCTCGTGTGCTGGCACGTGGCTCTCCCCACCTGTCTCACACAGGCATGGGGGGCCATCTCCTGTCTCAGGTGGAGCAGCTGGGGCTGCAGGATGGTGTTTGACTTCATTCTGAGAAACTGGAGGTGTCACGTGTGACAGTGGGAAACGGCTTCCGAATTTAGAGCTGTTGCATGTCAAGGTGACTTTACTCACTGGAAGGGGATTTTTTCTCATTGTCAGGTAGGATTTTTGAAGTGAAGACAAAACCCCCCATGTTTTAATAGTTGTGAAGAGAAAATTACTGAAATAAGGGAAGCTGTTGATGTTTGCATCTGCCCTAAGAGGGCTCAGCAGGTACTCACTGGCTGTGTTTCCAGTTTCAGCATGGTTCATGGATATCCTTGGGATATTTTGATTTCTAGGTGGAGAAATGAGAGGACAGCATAAACACACATAAAATAAAGCTTTCTTAAGAAATACATCTTTACTATACTATAAATGGGTTTGTAATTAACTTGTACTTCATTTAAAATAGCTGAAATCTAAGTAGCTTAGGTCAGGTAAGGGTTTTTATTCTCTGGTACATGTGTGGTTCCCTATAGATCTCTTAACTGTTTGTAAGGTTTATGAAGATGAATGAGGGAAAGGAGAGCAAACTTGATGCTGTATGAATTGCAGCCCTCTAAAATAAACCACCTGAGATAAACTCAGTAGACTAAGGAAAGCCAACTGATAATCCAAGGAAAACCAGTCATTAAAGCAAGCGGGAGCTCTTCCTTTTCCTGCTGTGGACATGCTGCTACCCTGGGTAAGCTGGCCCAACGCATGTGCTCCATAGTAATAGGGTAACATTTTTAGTGAGTCCCTTTCTCCTATTTTTGAGCATTAATTAATATTGCAAGCATCTGTTACTGGCTGTGCATCCTCCTGGCTAAATTCCCAAAATGTGCTCTTACAGTTTGTGGAGGATGAACTCTGGGAAAAATTGGGAATTCCAGTTTGAAGCATGTGTTTGATGCATTTTGCGTCAAAAAAAATACGAAGAGTTTGGGTGTAAAATTGATTTTTCCTGTTCTACTAGAAGAGTAGGTAACAAATTCTTATCCCTCTTAGAGCATAGTTGTCCTGTCCCTAAGCTCTGAAAAATCCAGCATTCTTTCAGAGAGACAGTAACAAAATCTCTCCATTTGATGCTAGAACACTGTTCCTTTTTTTGCACCTCCATTAATTAAAGAGGCTGTTGAGGATTCTGCACCACAGTCTGTTGCAGCCAGAAGTCCAGGTGCAGGAGCTGGTGCATTCAGATGGTGAGGAGTCAGTCCCTTGACTGTGGCAATGATTCCACACGGCTTACCCAGAGATGTGTGCTGTGCGTTGGGAGATATGTCCCTGCCTGCAGCCATGAAATTGCCAAAGCAGGGCTGGGACCCGAATGTGATTATAATGTGAGTCAGAATGTAATTACGAATGCAGGAGGGGATGTGGGAGTGCAAACTCTTGTTTGATATGGTAAAATCTTCAGCGTGCTGTAGTTCTCAGCCTGAAGTTCTGCACCTATTGAAGATTTCTAAAGTTAGAGCTTTGGAGTTGCTTTAATGTGAAATATTTATTTTTACATCACAAAGAAAATAATGATTTGGGGGAAAAAAAATCTAGGGAAAGTGTTCACAAAACACCAAGATTAGGACTGTGAAAAATTGCATAGAAAATTGCTTTCAGGTCGACATTTCAGAGCCAAAGTGGCATGAGTTCTCAGATGTGACAAGCAATCATCATCTCTTCTTAGATGCTCCAGGAGCTGCTGAGTGCTCAGTGTGTGTTTGAAAATGAGGCCACTGACTTAGGCTTCTGTGTAGGGACTTAATGGCCTGATCTGAGGCATCCGCTTCAGAAAGTTCTGACTGGATTCGCATAAACCCTTCAAGTCAGAATATACAATTTTGTATTTCCTGTGGCCAGTCGGAGACTTAACTCCAGGTTTACATTTCATATGTCGAGATTGTTTATCGCCCCGGGAGGGAGGGAGGTATTTTAAGCAGCGCTGTTCGGAGGACTGGTTAGTCTCTTAAAACTGCCTGGTGTTTCCATTCCTGCAGGCAGAGGGTAGCAGAAAGCTGAGTGGATGCTTGATGTGACTTGGGGAGGCTTGACTCAGCAACGCCCTCACTTCCACCCTTGCCAGAGAACAGAACTGGAGCCTCAGTGCTGCAAGGGTCTGGTCTCACCACCTCGGCCAGCTACAAGTACGTCATTCCGAGCGGAGGTTTGTCCAACGTGCTTTAACTAGCAGCTGATGATGGTGGCTCCTCAGCCTCCCCAAGCAATCTCACTAGAGCTTCGTGGTGGCTGTGGCTAAAGAGCATCCCCTCACCTCTTCTGATGTTCACTCTAACTCTCACTACTGACATCTTAAGTCATTACTTTTCCCCCTTGCTTTTGGGAGGTAATACCTAGATGATTCCTCCTAGTTTTGGAAGGTTCTCCTTGTACCTGACAGCTAGTTATGTTTTCATTCAATCTGCACTTTGTGCAGGATGGCTGAAAGAATTATGACAAATGCATCATTGTCATAGTTTCTGTTCCTTTGATACTCTTGGCTCTCTCCATCTGGCCTGTAGCTCTGTAAGGGCAGTATTTCAGCCAAGGGCTAAGGACTGTTGGCTCTTCTGTTATTTTTGCTCCATAGGGATTTCTTACAGATACTGCATTTTATGATCTAAGTCTTTTTGAATTAATATAACTTTGACACATCTTAAAGATTCCTTACAAACATCCCAGAAACATTCCTGTGCCGTTGCCTTGCCCTCATTTCACACAGGTGCTTATCTTTACTAAATGTAGACCACTGCATTTTTCTTCACTGGATTACATTTTTAAAACTATTTGTTCTTCTGCTTTATCAAAATCATGTTCATTCTGTTGTCAAATTTCCTTAAAGCTTTCGTCATCTGCAGGATTAGTAAGCATGCTCTTTTCCATCATCCAGATTATTTGTGAAAGTGTTCAAGTCACCCAAGACAGATCATCATGGAAAATATCCTTTCAATTTAACAGTGAACCACTGATGTTGCTTTCTGAGAACAGAATTTCTTCTGTAGTCTAGGTCGTGTTTCCTCCTTTTTTTTAATGATTATGTCTGCAAAGAAAGCCTTCCTGAAGGCAAAATATGTATCATCACCCCTATTTTAAAAAGAAGCACCAGATGATCATGGATACTCATGCAAGTTTTGTCCAGTCCTACTATACGATCCTGTTAAAGCAGGGACAAACTTGATGGACAGGCCAAGGAGGAAGAAATGGGCACAGGGGAATTTCCTTTCCATATTTATTTTCCTCTGAGCTCTCTGGGATCTGGATGACCCGAGCTTAGACAGGTTCCTTCGGTGTGGTCCTGCGCTGCCTCCTGGCCAGGCTGCCTGCACACACCCCCTGCACGGACGTGCTGGCTGGACATGCTCTCGCTTCGCCCTGCCAGCCCTGACCTCCCGAACAAGGGCTGGCCCTCGGGAGCACAGCACCACAGCACCAGCTTTAATTGCTTTCAACCAGGGCTTGAGGTGCAGCCAGAAAACGAACCAGCTCTGAAAGCTACTGTCTCAGCAGGGCTGTGTTGACAGGAGGCTTAATGAGGGGAATGCAGATGGGTGGATGGGTGCTGGAGAGCTGGTTTGTGCCCTTTTAGTGCCTGCCATGGTAAGAGGGGCTTCTGCCCTGCCAGACTGCAGCCTGAGGGAGACAGGGAGGGCTGAGGAAGAAATCCTGAGTGGAATGCAGCTGGGTGATCTGCCCTGGCCCCTCTCTGGGGTTGTGCCAGCCTGTAAGGGCAGCTGTTGTTGGGGAAGGCTTGGGCAATGGGAGCAAGCAGCCTGGTGCTGTGGAGATGTTCTCCCAAATTAGATTCTTTCCCCCAGTGAGCAAGAGGCCAATCCACACAGAGATTTGAGATACTTGATTTATTTGCAGTTCTGCACAGAAAGGGGAGCTGGGTGGCAGATCCCCAAAGCCAGCACAACTACCGAAACTTTTCACTATTTATACACTTTAGCAAACAAAAGCCTCAATGTTCATTGGCTACAACTTACCTAGTTCTCTTATTAATTAGTATTATATCTTCCATTGGTTCATTAATCTCTTGCTTCCCATGCTAATTGGTCCATATGCTCAGTCTTTCTCTTCTTTTGGCTTGGGGCATTTTTTGGGTGAGTGGCCATGAGTTGGTGGTTGTGATGTGTCCCTGCAAGAACTACCTTTTAGGCAGCTGGAGCTGATTCAGCCCAGTTCTGTGGTGGCTTTTTTATTTTCATCCTTATCTTAGGGGTTCTGCCAGATGTCCTTGTGGCCTGTAAATTCTGCATTTTTTGTGTGCACTATCAAGGATACATCCTTCTTCCCAAGCTTTGGTAACCTCTGCCTGGGTTGGAGATCATTGAAACATGTGAAGCCCTAAACCTTAACAGGGCAATTCTGCCCACAAGTAATTTGTCTTTCTAACACTTGGGCATCACCCAGAGCTTGCCTGCTAGCTGCTGTCTCACAGAGATTATATCTCCCTTCTTGTTGATTGGGCTTGAAAGTATACAAAGCTCAAACAACACAGAACATTCTTGAGAAAGCTTTTACATATTCCACGCTTTGCAACAGAGCGGCCATGTTTGGGCTCCCGTCGCTGTGGGGACAGAGCGAGTGCCGGTCCTGAGGCACAGCCGTGGCTGCCACCCCTCAATGTCACGGCATGGGGAGCTTGCGTTTGAGCAGGCTGGCTTCTGCTGGAGTCCGTGGGCTCAGGAGGAGAGATGGCAGTGCCGGCCAGCCTGGAGCTGGGCGAGGAGTGGCCTCATGGGGGCCAGGCTATCCCGGGTGTGGGAGCTGGGCACTGCCTGCCTGCAAAATGGCTGCACCAGGACTTTGTGCTGCTGGGCATGCAATAAATATTCTTTAAAAAAGACGCATGCACTGGACATACTGTAACTTTAAGCACAAGATCTTGTGGAAGGAAAATACAGCTTTTGCGTGAACACACACTGACTCATGCTAAATTTTGCGGGTCCAGAAAATTCCTGTCCTGAGGTGTTTGCAGCCTGAGCTGTCCTGAGGAGATAGCACTGACCCGCCCTCAGCTGGGGTGAACTGTGGGTTTTCCGAGAGCAATTCCAAACCACGTTCCCTGTCGGATAAGCAACCTTGAAGGTCTATAATGTCAGAGGAAGGGGAAATCCTGTGAACTGAGCCCCACCTATATGCAGAACAGAAAATGCATCTGTGTGTCCTTGGGTTTCGCCTGTGCTACGCGGCATCCTACATAAATTAGTGATGAATCATAACACAGTGACAAACTCCAGTCCCCGCCACTACCTCTCTTCCCTTCCTTATCTTCTGGCTGCTACCTTGCTTTGTGCTAAGCAGGTCACCAGACCATAATAGTTCAGTAATTCTTGCATAGATGACTTGAAAGTATGGGCTGGGGAAGGAAAAAAAACCCCAGTGCTAAGTATTAAAAACATGTCATAACTCTGGTGCTGTAATAAGGAGATATTTCATACCGTAAATGTTAGTCACTGCTAATGGGATGCATCATATATAAATAACAGTCCCATCTGGTTAAATATTTTCCACTGGAAGGTAATTCCCAACTACACACTTTTTCCTGAAGCAGACGCTGTCTCCTGCTTTGGCCTGATGCTTAGCCATGCAGGCATGCAGTGCAGTGATATTAGGTAGTGAGGCATGTTAAGCCTTTAGTACCACAGTCTTATCTTAATTGAAATTCATAACACTCTGACACTTTCATGGAGAGGGGAGGAGAAGACAGAGCTGTGACTTAAAACACCTGTGTATGTGAGGCATATAGAGAAAGTTGATTTCTTATAGTTTCATCCTGTGGGGTATGATACAAGCTAAGCTGGAGAAAATGCTAGTTGTTTCATCTCCCGAGGCACCCGAGTTACCTTTGTGTTATGGGAGGGCAGATTTTCAGTTGAATTGAAGTGCAATAGTGGAACTAGCAATAATAATAATTCTTGCTTTTGTATTGTTTCAGTAAGTGGTGCTAAGGACCTGTTCCTTGGTGCCCTCTCCAGTGCTTTCAGGGTGAGTTAGATGGATCTGACATTCACAGCTTGTTAATCACCAGAACCCCAGGTAAAAATAACTGGATACTTTAAGTGCTGTAACATTTTCAATTGAAATTCAATAGCACCCTGGATGTTTTTCTTAGCTCTTGTACTGTCTGTACATTGTAGGAGTTTCATCATCACAACATAAACGTATCTGCAGCCACATTGAGATGGAGTAGGAAATGGGGGGGAGGCGGTTTGAAGCTGCCACAATGTTTTTTTGTTAAGTTTGGCAATTTCATTTCAAACCGTTTTATTTGTCTTATTGTGAGTGGGTAAAAAATGTCCTTGAGAGTGGTTCAAGCCATACAAAAAGATGCTGCGCTGCAAGGAGCATTATGGACTTCAGAGCCTCATACCACTCCTTTTTTCAGGAAAGGACAAATGACATGTACCTCTTGTGTGTTTACTCTTAGATGCTGTTCCTGTTTTGACATCAGGGACACAGTTGCATTCATGCGATGTTTTCATTTTGAATTGATGTTCTCATACCAAGAAGAATGTGCTTTGGAAACAGTGAATTTCAGAGGGTGGGATTGCTGTAGATCAAAGGACTGTAATATTGAAGAAGAGCAAGATGGTCTTTAATATGTTTTTGTTAAACAATATTTTTGACACTAAAGTAAAAAATTGCATAGTCTGATTTCTGCCATTTGTATTCAGGGTGCTCTTGTCCCTAAACAGAACAAAGCCCAGATAAAATAGGAAGGCTCTGTGCCCTTTCTTCTGGGGAGCAGCTAAGAAATCTCAATGGCTGTCATAAGTTTTTTTAATGTTAGCTGGGGTCACAGAGCATTGTTTGTCAGGTGATATTCTCATTGTCATAGATGTGATAAGCACCTGCCAGAATCCGACTGGCATCCAGCTCACGGACCCAGATTAAACAGAGAGGGATTTGTTGTTAAATGCTTGTTGGAGTTCCCACCTGGAAATTCAGGACAATTAAACCAAACTACCTGATGCCTAATAAGCTAATTTTCCTCCCTTGCAAACACAAATCAATTGTCTTAACAAGCAATACATTATTAAAGAGAATTAAGTTCCCCTAGCTGGTGCTGCTTTCTGCCCATATTACCCCAGACAGCAGATGCTTGTCTTTGGTTTTGCCACAGATGCAGCATTTTTGCTTGCCTGAAGCCCCCAGAGTACCCATAAATGCTGATTATCATCTGGTGGGAGATGCTGCTGCCTCAGGTGCTCACCACTGTGGGTGAAGGATGCCTGATCAGAGCCCTATTTGTCTGAATTAGGGAAATTCACGATCTCCTGGCCTTTTTTGGGTCTCTACTAGCGACCCCTTCATATTGCGTAGCTTCCTTTACACAAAGTGTTAGGACAGGATTCCTAATAAGAGTTGACTTGGAGCTCTAAAGCACTGGAAAATACTGCAGGCCTTGTCCATGCATGGTTTATTGCATTCCTTACATTGATACTGTGTGACATAAATTTGTTCCTGGACATGCAAACTCTGTCCTTGTGCTAGCTCTAGGTAGCGTGTATATTGCAGGGAGCGATTTACATGTCAGGCACATCTTTGAATCACAGAGCACCCCAATATCGATAGTTCCAGGTTTTAATGTTGCTGTGACAGTTTGCTGAAAACACATGCATGTATCCTCATGAACACTGATACATGAAAACTCTGCTGTAAGCTGAGGAAAGGGGCCAATTTATTTTTGCTTTGTGTTCGTGCCTTTTGGCGTCATGAGCAGCACTGCTGGCCACAACTAATGTCACAGAGTCCATGGCTAACGAGCAGGAAAGAAAAATCAGTGTTTTCACAGCCTTGTAATGCCCTATTTATTTATGTAATAGATTGAATGTCATGTAAAGTTTGAATCTGCACTTAGCTTTTCTCAGCTCCCTTGATCTGTCTCACAGCTGCAGTAGATGGTTCTCTCAGCTTCTGCCGCTGCCTCTCTAATCTGCACTTTGGTTCTGTAGGCATTTCTTATCTGCTGGCTGTGGTCTGTTTGACACGTCCAGCTATGAAAGGAAAAACAGACTGTTGAGAACTCGTGTGATAATACTTCTGCCTCGGTACAAAGGAACTTTATGTTCTTTGCAAACTTGCCATATGCATGTAAAGCAGCGTGTCTTAAAAAATTCTTACAAGCACCAAGTTATTCAATGCCAGTGTTACCCCAATTCATTTTGTGCTTGATTTTCAGTGGGTATGAGCTGATGTATCAGTGGAGCTGTATGTGCTTTTCGAGAAAAATTCAGAGCTGCAGAGTTCCTGGAGCTTTATGATGACCTGGTTTTACTAAATCTGCTCCTGATGATTAATCTTTTTGCCTGTCTGTATCACAAGGGCTGTCCCTGGAGACAAAACTCTGGGGTCAGAAGCCCCACTGGACAATGTGGGAGCCAGATGAGTGAACACAGGCAGTGGCTTAGTGAAAGAACTGCCCAGAGTGGTGCTGCCTCCCTGCAGCTGGTACAGGCTGGAGTGGGTTACAGGGTGTGCCGTGCCATAGCCAGGCTAAAGTTCATCCTGAGCAACAGCGTTGGCTCTGTGATATGGCCCTGGCACTAGAGCCTCGTGTAACTCAGGGGAAGCTTGTGTGTTGTGAGGCACATCTGTGCACCAACCCTCTCTCCACAGTGCAGAATCTGTCTTACCTAGGCTCGTGCTGTTTTTTAGTACGTAAGTTTATTTTACTATGTGTGCAAATCACGGTCATTTTAAAAATTAAAATTACATATGCAGGCTTAAAATTTGTCTTCTTTGGTCTGCTTCTAGTTCCATTTGGGAAGCCAACCACCAATGCCCACTCTGACTGCCGTTTTGTCCTCTGACCTGAAAAAGCCGGTGTAAAAGAAAATAAGCTGCCTCTGCTTGCCTCCTGCTTTCCTGTGGTCTCAATGACAGAAACCTGCTCCTTCAGTGGCATAAGGCTACGGGTAAGTGTGTTGCTGGAGCTGTGATATACGTAACCAGCTGTTCATCTTCTCTAAGTGGGGAAGAAAGTCACCCAGAGGAGCAATGGTTGTCCCTGAGGCAGCAGCTGATGTGGATTTATGAGCCTGTAGCAGACATAATCAACCTATTTTGTTTTCCCAAAGCAGGAAGTGAAGCTCTCCTGTGGGAACAGACCTTCTTTACCCTTGAGCAAAATAGATCTTGCTTCCTGGGTGATTCTGTTCGATGGGATCCAAAAGCTGGGTGTTGTGTCGCTTCAGCTGTGGGAAGCTTATTTACCTGCTTGTGGAACAAGAGCTGCTGAGGATGCTTGGGGCTTTATATCACCTGGCAGGTATCACCGTCTATCCTAAACCTTTGGAAATAGCTTTCTAATGGATGCTTACCTGCCTGGGGAAAAGCCAGTACTCATCCTTGCTTTCTCACTGCTTTAGGCTCCAGTTAGTGCCAGTCTTTCTGAAACACTTTTGTTTGGTCACCTCAGCAATGACCTGAGTAGACAGCAATGCCCAGGTACAGCTGATGCTGTTGAACCTGGGGCTGGTTAGAGAGAGAGAGAGAGAGAGAGAGAGCGCACATCAAATCTATGGCAAACGGTGCACAAGTGAGCTGTGCTGTTTCCTACTCTGGCGCTTTCTCCTTTGAATTGTTTGAGGGCAGGGCAGACTGAGCGACCAGGGCCAGGGGCGAGCCAGGGCTCAGGGAAGTGTGCGTTCCTAACTGTGGCTCTTGAGAGGGAAATCTTCTCCTTTACCTTTCCTGAGACTGGGGAACACAGGAACTCTTCTGAGAGCAGCGCCGTCTGTGCCTCTGATTGTTTGGATCATCGCTTATCGCTGTGAGGCAAGTGCCTGGATGCAATCCTCCCGGGGGAAACCTGGTGTTGTTTCCACTATTTACTCTTTATTGTGGTAGTATCTAAGAGCCACAGTCACAGTTCAGAGCCCCCTTGTGCAGGGAATTGATTATGAGCAGGACTGGGATGAAAGGCGACAGTTCCTTAGGGACTGGCTGAAGTTTGGTATTTTTCTCAAGTTTTATGGAAAAACACATTTGTTCTTAGATGAGTGGTGGAGCTGTTGGTATTTATGGCCAATCTGAGCAATATAACCCCTTTCAGCATTTTCCTTCATGATGTGAGCAGCAGAAGGCTGAGACCTGGGAAAAGGAGTCTGTAAGCCAAATTCCAAAAGTGTTGTTGAATTCAGGTGGCACGTTTCGGTGGCAAGTTCTGGCATTTTTAGGCAGTACCAGTGTTTTCAGAAAAATCTGAGGCAAAAAACAGGTTTGAGAAGATGTAGGAGTCATCTTCAAGGGGGAGACTGTTTGCTATCTGTTAGAAGATCTGGTAAGAATGTGTTTAAACATTTGCATGGTGCAGAGTAAGGAAGCTGGTAAATGCCTGTGGAAACTTTCATTGTTTTCTGTTAAGTGTGACCTTTACTTACCCTCCTTTTTCTATTTTATTTTGTTGGCTGAGTTTGGATTTGTTTTTGTTTTTAAATCAAAAGAACTCCCTGGGAATTGCTGTAGATCTTCTTCAAAATTCCTTTGTAAAACACTGGATATTTTGCTTGTCTAATTCATGCTGAGAAGTAGTGTAGCCCACAGGAAGCACCATTAATTTTCATGAGCCAATCAGCTTTAGTAAGGCTATTAGTTGAGATTATTAGGTGAGAGTGTGTGCAATATTGAAAGTGCCAAGCTTTTACCAAATTTTACATCGATTTTTCCAACTGTCGTATTTTTTGACAAGTGTTTTAATTGTTTACTGGAAAAGGAAATGAGTGTTCATGTTCCTTCTTTTGCTGCCTCTCTGTTTTAGAGAGAGGAGTAATTAATTATCTTACAGATAGAAAACAATTAAAGTGTTGTTTCCTTCATGACTGCATGATAATGGAGTAACAAAACAGCGCCTCAGACCCGTAGCTCTTACCAGAGTTCTTGGGGGGGAGATGAGTACTGTGTGCAGCTGAGCTGGCACCAGAAATGTCTCATTTCTTGTGTGCTGGGGGTGATTGAAATCTCCCTGCAAGCTACTCTATTAAATATGCTTATGCACTACTGAAAAAGATGCAGGCGGTGGAAGAAAATACCACTGCAAGCACACCCTGAATATAGTAATACTTAATTTGTAGGCAGAGCTTCACTTACCTGGCTGAGAGCCAGTTTTTTATGATACAGGCATCAGTGTTTGTTTAATGTGTCCCTTATCAAATCCCAAAGCTAATATTTGCATTAGTCCTCTATGAAGATAAACAGGAACTGTTTGAGTCAGAATTAAGATATTGTGTATCATACTCCTCAGAGCTGTATCTGGGTACTTTTCCTTGAATCCAAAGAAATGTCCTGTGGATGTGTATTCACTCTGTGTTCAGAGCAGGCTCCCTTTAAAGCTAGTTTATGTAGTTAAAGTATTTGGGGAGGGCATAGCAATGAGGGAGATCTTGGTTTTCATCAAATGCAAAGCATTCTGGAGTTGGTTTGAATCCATCAACTGCCTTCCAGGTCAAGCTTTTTGAATCCATCAACTGCCTTCCAGGTCAAGCTTTTAGTCCTGAAGGTAGTAAAGAGATGGTATTTTGAAGAAACTCGAACAGGACTCCTGTATTCCTGCAAAGAGAAGTTCTGCAATCCCAGCCTGGCTGTGCAGGGAAATCTGGTTCATGTTTATCTCCTCTGCTACACAGCACAGGCAGAGCTTACACAGCCCCCCTTGCTTTCAGCGCATTCATTCCAAAACTGCATCCATGTATACAAAAGTAGAATTAATCTCCCCATACAAACTCAGATTTGAAGACAAGCAGCAACATGAGGACTCTTATTTGACTGGTCAGGGTAAAGGTAAATAAGTGGATGGTAAAACAAATGATTCCTGGATGCTGTTGCTGATCCATGTCAGGACCCCACCTTCCCCATTACCGCCCCTTCAAAAAAACCAGGTGGGTGGCTGCAGCACCACTCTGTAGAAGCCTATGAAAAACCATCTGGTACTGCAAATCATGGTGGTAATGGTAGTGAAACGTGGATAGGGGGGAAAAAGAGTGAGGAACTTAGAAGACAGAGTCACAGCAATGCAACTGGGCAAAGGAACAACAACAAATGATCACTGTATTAAAATAATATGTAGTATGTTTTTCTTCACCAGGCAGTATTCATGTAGTATTCAAAGCTGAACAGGAAAATCTGAAAATATCGTGATGCTATGGAAGGAAGATTCTTGTGCAAAAAGAAATTTGTAGTAATGAGGAAAAATAGCATTTCATACTAAGGGCAAGTTTAACTATTGAGATAAGAACAATAGCAACTGTTAATGCTTATAATCATGAACATTTGAGGTTTTCAGATTCTTGCCATCTCACCACATGCTTTCTCAAGCTAAATGCTGGGAGGAAGCAACGTAGCTGGAACTTGCTAGAATGCATTAGGTGGAGAAGAGGAAACCTTGTTTCCTGACAAATAACTTTTTCAGCTAATGCTTTTCTTGCAGTTTTTGGCCAGCTGCACTGTTGAGTGAAAATAATATTTGGAGAAAGACAGCAGAATGCAATGAATAATATACAACCTTAAAGAATAAATTGTCTCCATCCCAGTGGGGATACAGGAGTAGGCTAAAGTCTCTTCATTACCTACATAAAGTAATTATTCTGTGGATCTCGGGAATGTCAGAAAAGCATCTTTCCATTTCTTCCACCTCAGGCCCCTGTGTTCCTGTGGATGGCAGAGCCACAGCAGGAGAGCTGCTGCTGGTGATAAATGTGACTGTGAGCTTTGCTCAGGGCCCCAGAGGATGGGGCTGTGTGCCACGGAGGGGCAGGCACATGCCTTGCTACTGAGTCCACAGGCAATATTTCATGTGACTTTCCCTGGAGGATTTAGGCTAGAAGAAAACCCCTGCAGAGTTTAGCTGATCCCTCCCTTACTCTCATATTAAGCCTTGTACAAAGAAATGAGAGCAGACACCAAGTGCTGATTGTAGGGTGATGATTAGGATCTACAGAACCAAAATAATGTTTCAGTTTGCTCCAGTAGGATGGCATCAGAGAGGGATTTTTGCCACGCTTTCTGCTATAACAAGCAAATCAGCTGAGTTCTGAGTAGACATTTTTACCTCTGGCTTCAGTACTTACTACATTTACCAGATTTCTTTGTTCTATTTTAAATTATAGTCTGAAGATTCATTTTAGTCCAATACTTGGGGTAGATGAGGCATTAACCGAGCAACAGTGGATTAACACCCCCTGCAACTGCATTGTTCATGCAGGCAAAACTCCCTGTCTGCATTGCCTAGGAGTATTGCAGAGGCAGAGATGATCTCACCCTGTCTGCATTTTGAGCTGACCAGGCACCATATGGATGCAGTTAGTGCAGTGCCCTAATGAGAGACGTGGCATATTAGCTTGGGGCAACATCTGACATTTACCATGTCTTCCAGTTGGCTTGAAGCATGGGCAGAGCGAGCTGGTGTCTGCCTCAGTGTGAACATTGCCTCTGCCTGAAAAATATTGCGCAAAACTGGGCGTGAAAGACTTGCAAAGTGATTTTGTGAAATCGTTATAAAGTGAAACACTCTCAGTAATATGAAATTACTCCTATTAGAGCTGCAGCTTGAGTAGGTTATATATGATCAAGAAGACCAATTCAGGTTCTCTTGTCCCTGATTTTCTATAAACACTGATTTTGTTAGTCTTCCAATGCTGGCATAGATTTTGACTGCTGTTACATTGTGCAAAAGGGAACTGTCTGAAATAGTTTCATTTTCAGGCTGGATGCTGAATACTGAGATAGCATAGGTACTTTTAAAAAATATCAGGAGGAAAACTTTTGGGGGACTTTGTCTTTACTAGTTTATAGAATGAGGTATAAGTGTGCAGATGTCTTCAAAATTAAGGAGACCTGGATGCCAAATATTTTTTGTAGGGTTTAGAACATTAAACATTATATTAAATAGTAAGGATGGATATGAAGGTGAGCATATAGAGGTATCTTCCCCTTCCTCTCTTCTGTAGAAGACGACTTTCAGGCACTGAAATTTGACAGCAGCAAACAAATAGGTGTGAGAAGACATTTTCCACTTGAAGATTAGAACCCTAATCCAGGTTTTTCCTTCTGTTGTTTCCAAAGCTTGTCATTGTTTTGTCCCCATGTCTTCTTCTGCACAGGAAATGATCCATGTATGGCAATTATGAAAACCCCTGTATCTGTTAACCTGCATCCTGTAAGCCATTAACAAGAATTCATAGTACAGCCTTCCATTTTATGAGAGAGTTATATAGCAAACTGAGAGTTTCTGAAAAAGTACAATAAAATGTTGGGCAACAACCTAGGAGATGTTAGGAGTGGAGCAGGAGAGAGCAGCTGCTTTATTTTTTGAGGAATGCAAGGTAGGAAGGGGACTTGGGCAGGTCTGTTCTGGAGTTGGAGCAGAACCTGGCTTCCACTGTGTGAAGTGGCAGCACTAAATAAAGAAACTGAGGAAAGCCAGAAAGAACAAGCTGTTTCTCAGCAGATACGTGAGAATGGAGCAACTCCCATGGGAGGCCAACCATGAAGGAAAAATGGCCCAGCCAGCATGGCTGCCTCATATCTTAATATAGCCCAGCTTCTTGGCAAAGCTAGGGGGTGAGGCCTGGTGGAGGAGGGGAGCTGGGTTTCCTTTCCCAAAAACCTGTTTGCAATAGGAAAGAAATCCCGCTGGCTGTGTTACAGTGACGCATTGGGATTCAGCGATCTGCCAGTGAAATCCAGCTGTTGGGGGTGCATTCCTCAGTGCTTCCAGCACGTCCTGCCTGCCCCTTGTCTGCAGGAGGTCTGTACTCAGTGGGGAATTACCTAAATGTCTGGACATGGGGAGACCCCATCCTGCTGTTTGCAGCACCTCTCCTCTTCCCCCTGACCTCTCTCCCCCAAGCCTTGGAAGCAAGTAGACATGGCAAACGTGGTCTGGGAGCTTGCACTGCAGGCCTGACACGGTGCTATCAACATCATGGGTTTCTGCAGGCTCAGGCTGAGCTATTTTGATGTGTGTAAGATGTTGCATTTGCCTATTCCAGACTAACTTTTCTCATCCAAAACAAAAAACAAAAATGCTAAGCAAAATAAAAATGATTGACCACATTGCACAGTAAAAATCACTTCTAGACCTAATCCTGGGCATTGCCTCTGCAATACATTTTGGCAGGTAGAGAGATGATAAATATTGAGCTCTTTGCTCTGTTGCTGTCTCTTACATGGCAGCTGTCCCACAGTAATTTCTGATTCCCTACTCTCTCTTCCATCCTTTTGAACAATAGACCTTATTGATCCTTGTTTTTCCTTTTTCCCATTTTTGTTGGTGCTTCTTGGTTCTGTCCCAGCCTTTGTTCTGGGCACTCTGCTGGTGTTTCTCAGTAGCCTTTCAGCTCCTTCCTCCAGTTCCCCACCCTTCCTAGCGACTCCTTCCCTCACACATTCCCTTCTCTCATGCACACTCCACTGTTCATTTCTTATCCACATTTTCCTACTTCTTCCTCCTCCTACACACTTCTTGTTTAATGCCTCTCTCCACTTCTGGCTGCACGTCAACTATTGTACCATTAAGAAGTACTGAGAACTAATTAAAAAAAAAAAAATCTGTGGTGCATTGTTTTTTAGGACTAGATTTGTAGGATCCTATGAGTCTATTTCCTTTTTAGCAAAAGAATATACAGCCACTTCAAAATCCATCAAAACCTTTCCAGGTTTTCACCTTATTTGAAACTGCTTGTCATATATATTACATATCTATGACATACATAATGTTTAATAGCTACAGCATAACGTGATCTCGTTTCAATTGCGATCTCTGTGCTGTTCAGCCTAACCCAGGAGTGCATATATTTCCATGTCCTGCAGTTTTATTTCCTTTGAAGAGTTGGTCAGTGACATAGGTATTGTTCTAAAGAGCTTATGCCTGAATATGCCAAAAGAAACCTCCTTCTTTTCAATTTTACTCGGGACCTATTTACACAGGTCTTGAATGACATATCACCCTTCAGCTCTCAGTCATAACCTGCTCTCTGACTTTCAATCTCCAGCTATTGCCAGCAGTAGGATGGTGAACCTTGCAGGGAAATGAAGGTTACTTAGAAGTAGCCACACAGTGCTTATAGCTTTCACTGTGGCCGTGTGGAAGTGACAATTGACTGCAAATCTAGGCAACTTCCATGTGTTCATATAATTTGTTTACCACTCTTCAGATGTTCTCAGTGTCCCTTCCTCCATGTCTCTGGCAGCGCTGTGTTGAGTTGCAGTGATTCAGGGACCAGGCAGCTGGTTAATGCAACTCATGTTGCCACCCTCACGGGGCTCGTTTGCCTACAGGCATGTCAGAAGGAACAAGTAATATAAGGGTATATATAACTGTAGCTGGCAGCGTACTGAAAAGATGCTGAAACTCCCTTGCAATGACTAGTGTAGGACATCAGGAGCTAAGTAGCTGAGGAATAAGATAAATTTTCTTTAACAGTGCTGTGTTTCTGTAGTTAGGCTGTGCTTGGTACTTGATCTAAACGAGTATGTGTATGTGGTGTGCAGTGTAGACATCCCTCATGTGCTATTTGTTCCTAACACTGTCTTGCACATTTCCAGTATCCATCACAGTTCACATCACCTGCACTTCTACACAGCTCAAGCCTGATGGGAAGGAGTAAAGAAGGCAAAGCCAGAGTCTCCTCACTGCAGATAATGGCATAGAGGTTACAGTGACTTTCTGCTCCCTATGTTCAGAAATTTGAAGGTTCAGGGTGTTTTTCCATAAACCTTCAGGGAGGAGTAGAGGAGCCTGTAGTGTGATTGATGCTATATTAGTTGATGTTCTGCTCTTTCACGGTGTGCCTGCACAAGCCTGAGCCTGCATGTGCAGCTTCGTACTGGAAAGGCCAAGAGCAAACCACGTTTCCCTTCTGTTGGTGCAGTCTGGGCTTGGTTTAGCTGCTGGGGATCACACTGCGGAGCAGGGAGAGATGCAAGCTTGTTCTGTCTCTCCACTGTGGTTTATGGCTGTTGACTGAATGTGTGTGTCCTTGAATTTGCTAATTGTGTTTTTCTAATTATTCTCCTGCAACAGGCACTACAGGTTTCCTGAGCACTTTGCACCAGTACACAGCAGACTGCGTAGTAAGGGAAATGTAGGACAACCACACACACACACAAAGTCATGTAATCTCTTGTGATGAACCAATGTGATTATCTGCTGAGATATTCTGGGGAGCTGTATGGATAAGTTGTTCCAAAGCCAGATTTTCACTGAAGGGAGTAAAGGTATCACCATTATTACTGAATTTGGACAGTGTATTGCAGCTGTGTTCTGAAGGAGAGGAAATGTTGGAGATTTTAAACCCATTGACTGCCAGAGGAGCGCAATGCTAGTGTGCAACATTGCTGCCACCCAGAATAACACTGTTTCCAGTTTGGATCAATTCCAGCTCTCAGACCCCAATTTACTAACCATGGTGGGAAGGACATGAGTTTTCTTTTAGAAGGTCAGTATTATTTAAGGTTATTGAAAGTGAGTAAACCTGTTCCACCTTTATTAAGAAAATATTGCTGTGGAGTTTTTAGGAGCCACACAGTTATAATGAATAATGAATATATGATACTTTGTGTGGTGTTTAGCTCAGCCTGAGAGAGAGAAAATAATGGAAGTCTCTTCTTTCTGCCTGGGTGTTAAAATGAAGGAAAATCAAAGCTGTTATACCAGAGCTATATATCAGCTAACGTATTTTAGGAACTGTGGAATGATCATAATTACAAAAAAGTCCTCCAGAGAGAAATTATGAGTCATAGTTTATGTTCTCTTTAGTGTTGCTATGGAAAAAGAGGTTATTGCCAATGGTCATACAGCAATATTAATCTCTGATCTGAAAGAAAAATAAATAACAATCTCTTGCTTAACTCAAAGCAGATTTATTCTCAGTTAGTGCAGCACACTCCATTAAAGGAGATAACCATGTAAGAAAAATTAAAGATGACATTGATTATCAGTTCTCAACATGCAGTTAGGGAGAGTTCCTTATGGGAATTAGTGTGCACTTCAGACTCCTGCAAATGACTTGGTGGAGTGAGAGGAAGGGGAAAAAGGCATTTTGATCAAAATGAGGGCAGGAAAGATCAGCCACCAATGACAGCTGCAAGTATGCTGATTAAAATTTCTTTATGCATGCAGTTAGACTCAGCCCGGGGTGGATGCTGGTTCAAATGTAAATCCTGAAACAAAACCCTGGCAACGGGCAGTTTGGAGTGGTGGAAAGCGGCTCTCAGCCTTTTTCCGTTTATTTGGGAAAGCCAGGGCTGTGAGTCAGGGAGCGGTGAATACTTGGGTGCTGAGTCAGCACCTCCAGGGCTCTGCCAGTTGTTCCCTGCCCCTTGTTTCCTTGCCGAGGCAAAACCCTGACTAATACCAGGGCTAAACAGCTGCGTGCTTGCTTCGCTTTGCTATGGGTGAATCTTTCCCTCTGCCTGCAGGAAGACGACGTGACACCTTCCCCTTGACACCCAGAGTGGGTGTGTGTCTTAGTGGGTCACAGTAAAACTTTTCCACCTGCCTGCGTGACGTTTCCAGGAGTTGTAGCTACACCCACTCCCTCACAGGCAGAGCCCGACAGCAAAGACCTTGCAGTCAGAACTTAGCTTGACGTTTTGCTCACAATGCACCCTGCAAAGCAGGGCAGAGCCTTCCTTTCTGCCACACCGCTGCATCTGCTGTGCTGATGGCAGGAAAACTTTTTGTTCGGGTGATGAGCTAAGCAGATAGGATAGGGGAGATACACGGATCTCATGTCCTGCATCTGTGCACACGGCTTACTGATGATCACAGGAGCTGTACGTGTGGCCCAAAATCATTGTACGGCTCAAAGGGTCTTTTGAGCCAGATGAAGGCTTTTCACTGACTTTCAGGGTTGGACTGGCCCCTTGTGAACAGTTTGACCTCTAACAAATTGCCATTACTTCACTAATTCTTCTGAGCTTACCTCTTTTTTAAGTGTGTGACTATCAGTCATCAGTTGTGTGGCTGTTTGGCATTACAACCTACAACAAAGGGTTTTCACTGCATCAGTGTAAAGGGCTATCAGGTGTATTTTACCTTCTGATCCTTTTCTTCTCTGCTTTCTTCTGTCTGTTAAAGAGACAGAACACACTTCAGTCAGGCCTGTGTGATGGCTTTCACTACACTCTCTTATTTAACAGTGAAATGGTCCAGAAAACCCGTATCTGTGCCTTTTCACAGAGGAGCCGGCTCGTGGATTAGCACGTGGGGGTCAACGGGATGCTCTTTGCTCTTTCCCCTAAAAGGGGACAGAAATGTCAGCTGGTTTTCTGTCATTGAAAATGGAGTATCAGCAGCTGCTGAGTGCTGCTAGTTTAAATATTTATACCATAAGGGCTTTATCACACCCTTTTTCTTTGTGCAAAGCTCCCACCGATTCCGGTGGAGGTCAAACTCTGAATCTGTGCAGCAGCTCACAGGTCAGGTGTTCAAAGGAATAATGGTACAAGTGGAGCTCACTGTTACTGTGTCAGGAAGTGTAAACAAGCAGTTTTTAAAAACAGTAATTATGTAGGCAAACCTGTCAGCACAATCGTGGAATACTCGTGCATATGCTTGACATCTGCCAGCCTGACAAGATCCAGGCACATACTTGAGATACTTGAAAGAATACAGTGCTGCTGGTCCCACAGTCTGTCTCCTCCCTCAAACAGTAAGTTCTGCAGGCTGATGTTTTCAGTCAGGCCTTGAGAATGGAAGGCAAGGGGAAGAAACAGCTTGGGGGACATCTTGAGAGGCTGAGCTTGCTTCCTCCTCTGGTTTATAAAACAGCACAAGAGCAGACATTCACAACTTGAGTAAACATTTTCCTCTCGTGTAAAGCATGCTTTCTTTTGTTTCTTAGGATTACAGACCCACCTGTCCCTGCAAATGTGCAATTGTGATGGAGAAAACATTTAATTCTTGTCCTGCAACTGATGGCCGTGTGCGTGCCATATTCTGAAGTGGGTATTTGAGTTAATTCTCCCAGATGCTCAGTATCTGCATTTCCAATGGTTTTACTGGATAGCATTGTAATGCTCTTAGAACAGTGTGCATGGGATTCATTTCAGCATCTCTAAAACTGGATAAAGCACGGCCAGGGGTATTGTTTGAATTAAAGCTTAGCAGGACAAACAAACCAGCATATCCGAAAGCAAAATGTAAACATGATGCTGGGGCTCCTGGTTAGCACTTGGTGACTGTGGGAGGTTGACAGCTGCTACATAAAGGTTAGAAGTGCTTTCTTTGGTCTGTCAGTAAAATTAAGCCTGCTAAAGACTATGTGGCACTCCAGAAGACACGAGTTTATCTGTGTGCATAAACAGAACACAGACTTCAATATAAATATGCTTTCAGGACTATTTAGAGTATTAGGAGTATGCCGCAGTCCAATAAAAAGATGCAGATTGAGCCAGCAGATTTTGGAAAGTGCCTGAGTACATTTAGATGGGCTAGAAATCTGACAAGTATCTGGAAAGTAAAGCTCTGGTGTTTGCATTGCTAAATAACAGCACAGGATGAGAAAGAAAATGGTATAGGTACAACAGGGACATGAACTGAAGTAATAAACACTTGACCTTTAAATTTCATCTTTGCCAGCTTCTCAGACTGCTTCTCCCAAAGACTGACATGGCTGTGTTTTATATTATGCTTTTATTTGTCATATTCATAGTTAGTTACAAGTAAAAATTATTGAAATCCATTGTAGTTAATACAAAATAAAAATATAGCTGCACGAGTTATGCCATGATTTTTCTTAGAAACAGTATCTTCTATATGATACCATGCACTTAAGAGCTTAACTCTTAATAGTACTCGCCTACACTAAGCTCTGACTAACTAACTTCCAGTGTGATTTGCTGGTTACAGATATTATCCCTGTGGAGTAATACCTGTTAATTATTTCATAATGGTACTTCTGCTGTAGCTTTTATTTCCCCTGTAATTTGTGATTCTAAACACAAAAGGAAGCAACCTTTTAGTGCAATGTTAAGTATCAGTAGAATTTATATATATATATAAAAAAATAAAAATAACCCACTGCATAAACAACCAAGGATGTAAGGGAACTGTTGTGGGTATTGTGCTTCCCTTTCCTCCCTTGCCCCTTACCTTTGTTAAGTGACAGGAATGAACATTCATAGTGAACAAACTACCTTGTAACCTCTCATTTTCAATTAATTTTGAAAAATTACAGACTACTAATTTTGAGAGCAGGTAGGTGACTTTGATCAAAGTTATTAGCAGAGAACCAAATCCTGTGGCTTTGCAGGCGCATACTTACGTAAACTCATCCCTGCCATGAAGTTCAATGCACAACACATTGTTCCCTTTGGACATGCCTGAAAGAGTATTTCACCTTTTTAAAGAAATTGTCCTTACATCCCTGTAATTATCTAACTCTGTGTAGATACAGCTCTATATATGAAATAATCTGTAAAAAGATAAATTATGCTATTTGCAAAATACTCTGAGATACAAAGTTGTGCAGGTGCAAAGTTTGATAGTATATTGCTATAAAGACTATGAATTAATTTGTGTTATCTGAGTATATATACTTTAAGCTGGGAGTATAGATTGAATATTGTGGGAGGTTATTTTTGCTTTTTTTACATTTCATAGCATTTCATATTTTCTTCAGGCTACCTTCATGTTCCTATGAAACACCAATTTTTTCCTTTTCAATTTCTGAACCCTTAAAGGTGCAGTAACTGATCACACATTCATGCTTGTCATTAATGTATTTCCATAACTCTGTTAGATTGAAAAATACCTTTCCCTCCCTGCCCCCCCAACCTAAACACAGTCATTTCTTCTAAATGAATAGCAAGTGACTACTGGCAAAAATCTTTCCCCCACTGAAATGGATGGAACTGAATTTTCAGCTTCGCCCTCTAACTACTCTGCTCTTTTAGTCCTACAGCGCTGTGGAGCAAAGCCCCAAACAAACTATACATGTGTGCAGAGTTACTGAGGCTGTTATTATTCATGGAGCATGGCAAGGCAACTGAGATCAAATGTTCTCATTGGTATTACTACATTTACATACAGAACTACTCACAGTGCTGTGAAATGCTGGGGGAAGAAAAGACAACAGAAATGCTTGGGTGTCTTGACTACTCTCCATGCATTCCTCTGACCTAAGAAAGCCAGCTGACCAGCTTGCTTCTACTAGACGTACTCTCTTCCTGCTAGTCTCTTACACCAGTTGGCAGCATCTCTAAAATTCATGACCACCAGTGACTTGGCCTAAACCAGAGCACGCTGCAGCCTAAGTCATTGACCTTGTCCACTCTGCATTCCAACACGATGCAATAAATTATCGCTGCAGAGCAAAGGATGAAAGAAGCTTAGTCGCTTTTCCTGCCTGTGCAGCTGAAACCAGTTCCTTGCCTAAGGAAAACCGTGTGTGTCTGGCAGGCGAAGGAGGGCTTGGGATGCTTACGCAGTTTGGTCCACCTGCAGGACGGCTGCTTGGGTCGTTTCTTCATCAGACTGTTCCATTTCCCCACCAACTGGGTTGTTTCTCTCATCGTACAGTTTCTGGCTAGAAACTTCTAGAGGCATCCCGTACTCTTCATCATCTTCCACAATGGATAGCTCAATATTGTTGTTTATCATGGCCTTCCCTTCCACTTTGGCCTCCTTCTCTAGAGAGTCGACAGCTGCTTTGCCCTCCTCGGTCAGGGAGGTGCTGGGTGTCATATCCGAGTGCATGTCGGTGAAGGACATTTCATCCTCGTTCTCAGCCTGCTCGTTGCTTGCAGTTTCTGATGGTCTGTCCTCAGCTTCTGCAGGGCTTTCTCCTTCACGGCCTTTCTTTGTGCTGAATGTGAGGGGAGAAACTTTGAAACCTGAGCCCTTTGAAGAGGAGGATTTCTGGTGATGCACAGTAAGTGATTTCTTGATCTTTTCTCTCCGTTCAGGTGACACAATCTTTGTGCTGATCTTGTTCATCTTCTTCTCAATATTTTGGCGGGAAAATGCTTTTTTGAGGCTGTCCACCTTCTTGAGGCTGGATCTTTTAAGTTTCTCAGCTCTTGATTCTTCTGTTTTCTCCTCTGCACTGTCATCCAAGTCATCTCCCTCATGAAACATTTCATCATCTGAACCCAACTCCACTGTGTGTAAGGTTTCTTCCAGTGTTTTGTTCTCATCCACAGGCTCCTCTTTTCCTTCTGTAATGCTGGGAATGGGCTCTTTTGCAAAAACACTGGCAGGGATCTCATTTTCCTCCTGAAAGAATTGACAATATTTGAGTTTCATAGTTCACAGGACACAAATTTAATAAACAAAGCACAACCCTGAACAATTATTTCTTTCCCCCCCAATGATGAGATGAATGTTTATTGTTTTATTCAATACACTTAACCAGTAACAAACCACTCAAAGACCACTGAACCATTATCTGGTAAAGTTTAAGACTTATGAGCTGTCAGCTGTAAGACTACTCTTTCGAAGTGACTTGGAATGTATGCAGAATGGAAATCCTGTTCTTTGTCATTTATTTTAGATACTCTTGAATGAGAGTCTAGCTGTTAGGTTGTACAGCTAGGGAGAAAGCAGAGTGTGGTGGGGAGGGAGGTTGTACTGCAGACCACTGTGCAGACCTCCAGAAGTCACAGAACCCCACAGAGCTCTCAGTTTCTTGAGCCAAAGACTGAGAATATCCCTGCAGAGGTGTTGGTTGCAGCTGGGAAGTATCTCAAATGGCAAATGCAGTTAGCACTTCCGCCGTATTCCTGGAAAATGTATATTGCTGTTAAAAACGGATTGTTGATGTTGAGAAACCATGCAGTTCATGATGGTTAGAGTATATCCTGTTTTACAGCTATACAGAAAAAAACCCCTAATAAATTTGGTTGGTAAATATTAAAATGTGGACAGGACAACTCCTTGAAATGTAAGAATAAAAATTCATGGTATACAAAAAAAAAAAAAGACATTATACTGCATAGAAAAGAGGAGCTTCTAGCTAAAAGGAAAAGTATTGCTTTTTAGAAACAAAACCAAGAAAGGACACAGAAAGAAAGAAGGTATCTGAAAACAAAACAGGCTGAGCAAGGGCAAAAGCTGCAGGTCGTAACGAGGGATGTCTGTGACCACTGAGCGCAGAAGCTCTGCAACCCCGAGCAGCTCAGAGGCAGCACAATGAACATTCTGTTCTGTGGGAGGTTTTGCAGGCATCTAACCCTGCAAAGAAAATAAGGCTCCTTGCACACTCCCTTCTCTTCTCAGCACTTTGAACCTTAAATCTGCATAGTCTCTATTAATTACCTTTTTTATCACTTCCAGACAGAGTACATGCAATTGCACTTCCTCACATGCATTGGAAGGATTTTCCTTTCCCTCCTCCCTCCATATTTATCTTAAGATACAAAAAAGCAGTAAGTGCTGAGTGAAATGGTTTTAATAGTCTCAGATCTGTCCCTAGTGGGCCTGAGTGCACAGTTAAGGGGAAAAAAGGCCACATACACTTCCAAGTTCATGCTCATTATTTCAGGACTGAGCATACAGTTGTGATCACTGCAGAGAATAGTGCCTTGGGTTAAATTTGCTGTCGAGGCTGTTGTACGTGGTTGTTGTTTAGCCTGGAGAAGAGGAGGCTCAGGGCTGACCTTATTGTTCTCTACAACTCCCTGAAAGGAGGTTGTGGCCAGGTGAGGGTCAGGCTCTTCTCCCAGGCAACCAGTGATAGGACAAGAGGACACTTAAACTGTGTGTCAGGGAGGTTGAGGTTGGACATTAGGAAGAATTTCTTCACAGGAAGAGTGATTAGACACTGGAATGGGCTGCCCAGGAAGGTGGTGGAGTCACTGCCCCTGGAGGTGCTTAAGAGAAGACTGGACATGACACTTAGTGCCATGATCTGGTTGACACGGTGGTGTTGGGTCATAGGTTGGACTCAATGATCTCAAGGGGTCATTTCCAACCTAATTGTTTCTGTTATTCTGTGATTCTATTAAAAACAAGGGCTACTTTGTAGCCCTCCTGGAACTCAAGAACATGCCATATAGAAGGGCAGAATAATTTTATACTGTGTCTATACAGTGATTCAGGTATGCTGGTTAATATCCCTTGAGGATATAAAAATGGAAAGTATAAAAGAAATGGATGCTGGTTTGACAGTTTGTATATGCTTTATTCCTACGGTTTCTGCACACCTTTCTGGCCCAGTAGCCTCAGTCAGACACACTGCCACAAAGCTTTACAAGCCCTCTGCCTGCAGTGAACATTTCATAAAGCCCACACTCTTCTCCTGACTCCTGTAATGTTGTTGCAACTATCAGCAACAGTGACCAAGATAACAAAACAAAGGAAACCTGCACCAGCTTTAAGTGAAACCAACTATTAACTGCTGTACAAATATTTGTATTTTCTCTCCACTGCAGTTAATGAAATGTGGATTACATGAGTGGGTGCAGCATTGAATTATTCCCCAGAGAATGAGAACTCAGTATAAAGCACAGTTTTCATGTCTAGTTAATTCTTTCCAAACCTAGGTAATCACACACAGTTTTAGACATCTGAACTTTCAGGTCTAAGTGCCTGAACGGTATAGAAAACTCTGATTTTAATGAGTAGCGAGGGGGGTTGTTACTTTTTAAGTATTTTATCTAGGAAAGTGGTGTCATATGAGTTTGATCACAGCACAGTGTGAGCCAGAGATGGGTCTGAGAGGTCCTTCTCAAGGTCAGTTTAGCTCTGGCTACAGTATTCATATTAAACTGAAGTACTGCATGCAATCCCTAGAAGAATGTAGACATAGATTTGATTTCAATTTTTATCAAATTTCTGAGTAGAAGAGAGACTGTCAAACTACCCATATTTAGAAAGAAAAAAAACCACCTCCAAACAAAAATATACTGCATATAATAATGAGCTAAGGATTCAATTAAAAGCACGTCCTTGGTGGTGTTTGGCTATCAGGCAGTACTGGCATTCAAGTGATCACCCCTCTGTCTAAGCTTCCTGCATGGCTCTGGAAAACATCAGCCTCTGGGCATCTATTTGTGTGCTTATAAAATGGGAATGACATGCTTTCCTATGCCATGTTTCCGAAAGACCTCAGGATTACAGGAACTATTAAAATGCAAATGAAAATAAATTAAGTAAAATGCTTTGAAAACACGAGGGTGGTATAGCACGAATGCTCTGTGGTGGAGCAGACATTTCTATTTCAAACATGGTTAGTGATAACACATTTTAAGTGGGCTATTGATAACTTTTTGGTCTTACAAGTTTATATGACAGCTATATTTTGTTTTGATACATTTTTAAGCAGTCTGCTATTTCATTTAGGAAGACTAGAACAATACACTGAAAAATACCAGCTGCTACAAACTGCATAACTATTTTCCATGCCAAAAGAAGTAAAACTTTGATCTTTTCTTCTTGATCTAATCTAAAATTCTAAGAAAGCAATACATCTTTGTATTTTCCACATCTGAGTTCAAAAACACCCCTTGCATTTTTTTCTCAGATGGGCTTGACTGTAGGTAGCTAGCTCCTCTGAATTTTATTTTTCCATGTAGGAGATGAATAGAATAGGGGAAGTTCTGTGCATAAAACAGCTCTTGCTAACACCAGTAATACTTGCATAGTTAAAATCAGTGCTTCCTTGTGGCTTTGATCAGCCATTCTTCATAACTTTCTGTAGGTCGTAATTTCATCCTTATCTTTTACAAAAAGGAATAAGATCTATAACAGCGTACTACCAAACTGGGTGGCCTGAGTGAACAGGCAGTTAATTTACTTAAGACCTGCTGAATCTCTGATGCTGCAGGAGGGAAATCAATCTGCTTTGGTTTGGTTTTTTGTTACATTTGCTGTATGAGGCCATGACCTTCAAGAAGGAGAGATGGCATTTTCCCAGTCCAGGCTCCTCTTGTATGTTGCTGTTATATGCCTAAATGATCACTAGCCTAAAACTTGCTTTGCTACACAAAATAGGTAAAAACATGACAAATCCTTCTGAAGCCAGCTCCAGCTCCACCTACTTTCCTTTCTCACAAATACGTGCTCTTCAGACTTGGATGTCACCGTGGGGAGGGAGGGCAGGGAGCAGGAAAGTGCCACCCACCCATTTGCCCGTCCTGCGCAGGCTGGGGCGGTGACTGCACCGTCCCCCTGACCTCCCCCAGCACAGCTGGTCCAAGTCCAAAGAGCTGTGGGAGGTATTTCTGTCATTAATATAAGAGTATTCTCTCTGCAAGGCTCCAGTGGGAAATACAGCATTATTGACTTGTAATTCTTCTGGTTCCCTCACTCGTTCGTTTTTGAGTTTGAAGTTGCTTTTTCAAAGATTACTGCAGTGATCCATACAAGAAGATACAATCAAATGGCTAATTTTCTGTGCCCTCCTCTTGCTTCATTTTAGGATGAAGGATTTACCAACAGCAGCATCTGAAAGAGACTTGAATATTAGTGTGCTTGACCCCAAGCTGCAATTCTGACTTATTTTATCTGTCCTATTTGCATGACATTTAACCAGTAAACATGACATTTAATTGAAAAATTAAACATGAGCCTTTTTTTATCTTCCATTTTGCTTTTGCAGCTAAAAAAGCAAACAAAACCCCCACCAAACCAGAACCAAAAAGCTGGTCATGGGGCAAGAACAAAATAGAGGGGAACAATGCCAAAGCTTAACAAGGATTTTTGAAACAGTCACTTCAGTGTTTTGCTGAATTGCTGTGTCATTCATAACAACTTTTGCATCCCCAAATTCTTGGAATGGAGCTCCCTTAAAATATGCCACCAATTAAAGAAATATATGCAGACATTCTAGAGAGAGAAAACTAAGAGCATTTTAATGGAAAATATGTAAATAACTGAACTTTTCTAAACACAGTTCATTCTCAGTGCATATGCAGGGGGAAAGCTGGTGCTGGCGAGTGGCAGCACAATTTCATAAAATGCAGAGCTGGAGCTCAGTCGTGTGTTTTGGCTGTGCTCAGTGCTCCCACCAAGTATTAGGGAGTTTAGGGTATGTGGTGAAAGCAGAACTGAATCACAAATGTGAATTATTGTTTTCATATTGAGCTGTCTCCCTAAGCTGGAGAAGCTGGTTCTAATGAGAAACATGCTCCCTGAAGTTTGGCATTGCTTTTTTCAGTGGAAAAGAAGGATCCCCCAGCTGAAGAGGAGTCTCATACATCCAGGTTTCCCTTTGTTTTCACAGAAATCTGGCGTCAATACGGCTTCATTACTGTGACTTCTCCTTCCTGCAATTGTTTTTCCATGGATTCCTGTGCAAGGCAGGACAGAAACCCAGCCAGCCTGCTGTTTTTTCCCTTGTACAATTATCCTAGCAAGGCACTGGCCCTGCTGACTACCAGATTGTCCCTCCTCCAGCCTGAAAGAAGATCCTGCTGGGAGATTTCAAGGAGGTGGGCATGCAGGTACAGCCTGGGCACAGCCTGTGTGGGCACAGCCTGGCCACCCCTCTGGCTGCAGCCACTTCTCAGTGGAAAATCCCAGCTCCTGCCAAACTCCACTGGAGAAAGCCCTGGGTGCTGCCTGCCCCAGTCACCTTCTCATGCCCCCAAGGAGCTCTGATGACCATCCCGGCTTTCCAGACAGCCATGCCGCCATTTAACTGCAGGCCCCTGCCAGGAGCAATTCCCAGCTGACAGCTGATTTTTTTTTTTTAGTGGATTTTTAACTGCAGTTTTTCTTTTTTAAGTTTTGTGTTCCTGATCTGCATAGGCTTGGGACTGGTTAAGTTCATCATCCTGCACTGTGATGACATATTTTCTGGTGAGAGATGGGAACAGAGTCAACTAAATCCCTGTAAAAGCTGTGGAGAACAGACCTGCTGTCCAAAGGCACCAGCCCAGTGACAGGCAGTGGATTTTGTTTATCTGTTGTACGGGGACATGGAGCTGCATTGTTTGCTTTTGGTTTGTGCAGTGTTAAGGAAAGGTTCAGAGGTTTAAACAGGCCTTAGCTTTACAACACTATTTAGTGTCAGGAAATGAGCCAGCAGGACACTGCTTTACCCCTCAAACTTGGTGATTTTCACTGTTGCTTTCACCCAGTCCCTGCAAATTACTGCCAGTGGAAGATCCCCGCCCGAGGTAATGTCAACTGTCCTGCACACAAAGAGCTCTGTTTGTCTTTCCTTTCTGCATTATGTCATCCTAAAATAGTAAATATTGAGTTCTCTGGAGGAAGACGCTTGTTGCAACAGCGTCATGCTCAGAGGTATGAGCAATGTTAAAAATTACCTTCCCCCAGGCCTTGCTGATGCACCCACCCCACAGGACATTTTCTAGGTTTAGGTCTGAGCCTGGAGGCAGGAGCCAGTCATTATCTAACAGGGCCTGGGAGATGGCACTGTTTTGACATACAGTAATGGATCTTAAATTACTTGCAGAACTGCACAGAACATGTGTCTTTTAATTTACCCAGTCTCTGGAATAATTTCCACATTCCTTCTCGGGTGGAAACATGCCGCAGCTCCTCCTCTTCTGGCCTGACAAGCCTGGACTGTAATTTGGGACAGCAATAAGCAGGGAGGTGGGGGCTTCCTTTCTGGGGGAATTGCCTGTGCACTAACCAGGCCTGCTAGCTTTTTAGAATCAAGTACCACTCTCTTATTTTGGGATGGTTTAAATAGGAAGAAACCCCAACAACCCAAGGAGCAGAGTTAGTGGCTGACAGAGGTAACGCCCAGCTGCCAAGTTCAGCATGAGGCACTGGTGAAGTGCCCGAGCTGTGACTACCCCAGCCCAGCATTTGCTCTCCTGCTCTCCCTCAGTGATTTGTGGAGGCCTGTATTTTTTTAAATATGTGAAAGTCACGTCCTGTGTTTAGTTAAAGCTCACGGCGTGTTCTAGCCAGACCATTGCTTAAAAAGGGGAAAATATGCAAACTGCTGCTATCACTGGATGGACTCCCGGCAAGCTGCGTTTTTAAGCTCAATTTTCAGCTCATCCCTGAATGGGCCAAATCCGCCCTGCAGAGCGAAGCAGGGCACGAGGAGACAGGGAGCTGCAGCCCTGCCCCTCTCCTGCGTCCGAGGGCAGATGCAGTGGCAGTTTTTAGGGACATTTCTACTGCAGTTCTGCAAAATGGACTCTTTCCTCAAGTTTGCCAAGAGTTTGGAAAAACACAAGGGCCCTTCAAGTTTACTTAAAAAAACCCCCAAAACACACAATGGAGCAAACCTTTCCCCACATATGCTAGTTAGTAAAATATGGCTCTTTCCCCTTGTTTGCAGAGAATAAAAGGTGGCAGTTTTCTCAGGCATGCTAAGAGTTAGCAAAACAAGGTCTCTTTCCTCAGGTTCACTAGGAGTTAAAAGACACCTTTATCTCTAAGATTGCAGGAGTTAAGGAGGGCTCTTTCCCAACGTTTGCTAAAAGTTTCAAAAAAAAAAAAAAAAAAAGGGCTTTTCCCTCAAGTTTGCAAGAGTAAAAAAGAAAGACAGCTCTTTTCCTAGGTTTCCTAAAAGTTAGAAAACATGTTTTCCCCACGTCCACCGAGAGGAAAAGTGGGCGTTACTCCTGAATTTGCTAAAAGTAAAAGAGGGCACTTTCCCCAAGCTTAAGAGTTAGCAAAAGACTACTCTTTCCCCAAGTTTGCTAAGGTGAAAAGGTTTTTCTTCCACATTTGCCAAGTTAGCAAAGAGATATCTCTGGTTTCCAAGTTTGCTAAGAGTTAGTAACCAGCGAGCTCTTTTCCCGAGTTCGCGAGGAGTTAGCAGCAGGGTGCTGTTCCCTCGGGGTCGGGAGCAGGCTCGGGTGGCCGGGAGAGGGTGGTGCGCAGGGCTCTCACCTGGAAGATGAGCACCTTGAAGCGGTCCCGGCGGAGCAGCTGGGCGTGGTGCTGCTCCAGGCGCCGCACCTGGTCGCACTGCCTGTCCAGGCGCTCCCGCACGGCGCGGGTGTTGGCGCACACCTTCCGCGACTTCTCCAGCAGCTTCTCCACCGCCTCCCCCGTGGCGCCGTGGCTGCGGCACAGCTTTACCAGGTCTCCCTGAATGCTCCGCACGGCCCCTTCCAAGCCCCGCTGCCTCTGATCCATCTGCCGCTGGTGGCCTTCCACCGCCTCCAGCATGGAGACCAGCTTCTCCAGCAGGGCCAGCACGGTCAGCGCGTTCACCTGCCCGCCGACCGCCTCCGCGGCCGGGAGCGGGGGCACCGCGCTGCCTCCCGCCGCCTCCCCCATGGCTGCACCGGGACGGCACCGCGCTGCGGGGCCGCTATTAAGGGCTGCGCCTCCCCCCTCCCCCGGGGAGGTTTCGGGCAGAGCCCGGCCCCGGCCCGCCCCGGGCAGCAGGCTGTGACCGCCCCGGGGCGGCGGTGCCTCTCCCCACCCCGTCTGGAGCAGCCGGCGGGGAATTCTCGCCCCGCGCTCGGCCAAACGCGCTCGTTGCCTCCTCGCAAGCATCAGTAGATGGCAGGAGATACCGCGGAATGCAGCCCCTCAGAAGGGGCTGGCGAAAGAAAGAGAAGGAAAATGTGTTGGTGATGGTCCGGGAGAGAGATTGTGGGTGTAGACTGGAGTTCAAGCCTGTCGTATAATCTGGAGGCCTTAAATTAATAAGAATAATTAAAAGTGTTTAAATTATTGCTATAATTAATATCACAATTATAACAATTGTATATTGACATGCTTTTAAAAAGTAACTTACTGCTGTAATAAATACATCAATTATTACATTAATCACGTATTGATGTGCTCTGACAACATACAGTGATATAGTATCAGTAAATTTATTATTATATTAGTATCCTGATGATGATTTATAATTGTCATAATAATTAACACACTTATAAAACATTCACACGTAATACATCAAATCTCCCATAACTCCTTCCACCAAGTGAACACCCCATGCAACACTAGACTGGGGTTTGGGGTTTTTTTTACTAATAATGTTCATGTTTTTCCTCCTCATTGTTATTATTGTTATTATTACAGGGCTTCTAAAAGTAATTTAGGTGATGATTATTCTATTCTATTCTATTCTATTCTATTCTATTCTATTCTATTCTATTCTTCTTGGTTTTGTTAGTAAAAAATTCCAAATAAAGAACAGTATGGTGTTGCATGGGGTGCTTACTTGGTGGAAGGAGTGCCAGGAGCTTGGATTCACTGCTTGGGATGTGGAGGTTAGCTGGGCACTCTAGTTGTCCTGCCTGGATTCTCCTGTGTTTCTTCAGTAAGAAAGAATGATAAGGTTTAGCATAGCTGTTTTGGGGGAATAGTGATAAACTGGGTGTGGTGGCAAAGGCACTCTGTTCCCAAGCACCAAAAGGAGCTATGTGGCAGGAAGAAGTACCAAGCTGTTTATTTAGAATTAGTGCATAACTGTTCCCAGGACGGACCCAAAGCTGTTATCACCACAGAAAATGTTGCAAAGTTCCATGGACTTGGGTGGCTCATCCTGTACTGATGTTCTCAAGCAGTCAATGTCTGTCTTCTGTCCTTTACATTTGCTTGGAAACAGGACTTCTTGCTGCAGCACAGATGTTTCTAATGCTTTGGTTTATAAAATTCTAATATTTGGGTAGCTGAAATATAACATTTTATAATATTTGGCCAAGTATACTTCATTATTTCCCTGCATCCTGCAGATTAAAAACAACTATTTGGAGTCCAAGTGACCATGATCCCTACCCTTTCCTTTGTACACAGAAAGAAAAAAAAGCATTTTACCATGAAAAGGAATAAAAATTAATAACTGGAGAACCATGCAAATGAGTTACATGTTTCAAACACTGTGTGTTTGAGCCCCTGAATGTTCTGCAATGTTACCTTTTTTAGATCCTTGCTTTTTTTTTTCCTCAGGCTGCAACTTCTATTCTTCAAGTTGTGGGAGCTTGAAAAATGCATTTGTGAGTGAGTTCACTTCAGAAAAAAAAATCACCGAGTCTGCCAGAGCTATCCACAGGGGAAACTATGCTAAGACTGTAAAATATGCAGGCTGAGAGGGGAGTGGACGTATTTTAATGCACAACCTAAACAAAACCGTTCTGTTTCCATGAGCTCTCCCTGGCAGCACTACCTGATACGCCCTTCCCTAGGAAGGACGTGTTTGTGTTTCCAGAGGGCTGCCAGTGTCTGCCCCTCTCAGCACAGGATCCTGCCCACCTTGCTTCCTCTCTCCCTCACTTCATTTTGGCTGGGGCCATGGAGCTGAGGCAAGGAGGAGGAATTTTTGCAGAGAGCAGTAGCTCACCTTGCCCTGGCAGGGAGCAACTAGTGTCCGTGCCCAGCTAGATATCTTTCCTGTGGCAAAACATCTTTTTAATTTTGTAAATTAATTTTTTCTTCAGTTTTGCTGGGTTGTGTCGAAGCCTGAGGCAATGCTGTGGGGAAAGGAGGGGTGATGAGAACGGGAGAAAAGATAGCCCCAAACTGGTACCTCTCCCAGTCTGCTGCTAAATTCCAGCTGTGGGTTTTGACACCAGCTGTTAGCTCTGATTACCTGTCACTTTTGTAACAACACTGTCAGGTTGCTGGGCTGCCAGTGCTTGGAGAAATTGGAGAATTTTTATTCAGGTTTGTTTTTTTTTTTAATTTTATCGATTAATTTGGCAGAGTAGTGGAGGAGGTTTTTTGCCAAGTTTCGATACAGATTTTACTGGTGAGAAACTTTCCAGAGGAAAACATTTTGCATTTATTTAGAAAGAAGAAGCATTAAAGAGATTAAATTTATCAGGGTCATCCGATGTAAGTCAAGAGTTCTTTTCATGTAAAATCAATATGTGTGAATTATACGGACAAAACTTGGAGGTTAACTCACTCATTACTCACGTGGTGCTCTGGATAATAAATGTTTGATGCTGGAGCATTACTGATAATTTATTAGGCATGGAGTAATAGGTAAAACAATATGGCAGGAAAGGATGGAGAAGGGAATTAATAGGGGAGGGAAGAACATCAGGGACCATACAGGTCATCATCATCTTACTGAATTTTGTATCCAAGCTGCCAGTGACTTTAAAGAGAAGGTGTGAGGCCATCTAACTGCTAAGGTGAAGGGCTGGCTAATGGGAAGAGCTGTGGAGGGCGTGGGAGGAGAGCCCAGCATGGGAGGGCTGGTGCCTCGTGGGGGCTGTTGTCGGCTCCAGTCAGACAGGGGAGGAAAGAGAATATGGATGGGACATGGGTCAGGAGGAAGTGATGCTGCATCTAATGCACCAGGGCCAGCAGTGTCTGCACCCAGCGAGGGCTGAAGACATGAAATCTGGTTGCCTGTTGCTGAAGAGCTTCTCTGATGACTGGGTTACAGTGACATTTCCCTCCTGTCAGCCTGCTCCATCTGTCACAGTGATGCTTGTCGTGCCGTTGCCACCTCTGCCACTCAGCCAGGGCTGTTTGACACTGGTCAGAAGCTTCTGGGGAAAGGGAGGCTGGACTGGCTGGTTTGTTAAACGTGTGATGACTGAGTGGGGTTTGTGTTGTTAGGCAGGGAGACTAGCAATGTTGATGGGACTTATTCCAGTGGAAGGCATTTCCTCTCTCAGCACAGGTTGCTCCTTCCAGGGACACAGCCCAGAGAAATTAGTCCATGAACTAATGTTGCCTTTTGATGCTTTTTTAAAAAAAAGTATTATGTTTGTTATGAGTCAGTCACAGTTTGTATTGTGCTCTGAAAGCATTAGAGAAGAAATATAATGGGTTAGAGAAGCAGAGACTGATTTCCTGCATTGTTGTTGGCACCGAGCAGCCAGTCTGGGCAAGTACAACTCACCCAACCGTGCTGATGGGTGCCAGTAACTGCAGTGGATTGTGGACGGGCTTTCCTTTAGCAGCAGTTACTAGCCCTTACATTTTGGGAAGGTATCAGTATCTCAGATGTGATGTAGTATTTTGTGTAGAGGAGCAAGCACTGAGCTGGGGAGGAGAAACCTCTCACTGCTCCACAGCTCCCGAGGCAAGGGATTCAACCCAGGAGGCTGCACACAGCCTGGCAGGTACATGGAATATTTAGCATGAGGTGAGCAAGGGGAATCCCACCACCCATGTACAAGGTGGGTTGGGATCTGGGCAGCATGTGGGCCCTGGGGCTTCTGCTGGAAGGGAGGGAGGTTGGTGAAACAGGAGCTGTAGAAGGAGGATGCAGCAGCATCCTTGGCACACCAGCAGTGAGAGCCTTTGAGAAGCAGAGAGAGACTCTGGGTGAGGCAGTGGTGGAAGAGGCTCTGGGAAGACACCAGCTCTCCTGCAGCACTGTCCCTGCGGTGTGCAGGGCAGCAGGGCGTTGGGCCCGCCCTGCAAGGGATCTGTTTGTCCCACGGCCACCCAGCCTGCTCCCTGCAGGAGGGAACCCCAGTGCCTGGCTCCCAGCTGGCACCTCTGTGCTCACAAGAGTAACTGTCTTTGGAGAGCCAATATGCAAGAACGGGAAATTTGGAGAGTCGCTGCTGGGAGAAATTTTAATATTTGGGGAAAGAGAGAGATGTAGCTGTCTGACAGGAAATGTATCAGCATAGAAGATCATGAAACTGCAATTTTGCTCTCTTGTGCAAATGGTATCCAGCAGAACTTAATATGCAATGAAGAAATCCACTGCCACTTTATCGGCCAGACTAAATCAAGTTGTGCACAGGAGACTTCCTTTTGCTGTGTGCCAAATAGTAATGATTCTTTGCATACTTGCAGACAAGGGAAAAAAATAAGCCACATAAAAATACCATATGTGCCAGGCATTTTCTGTGTATTTCCTCGACCTTCGAGGAGCACAATAATAAACTACTTGCTTTTTTTTTTTTTTTCCTTTGAAAAGCAAATTAAGTTTTGTGAAGGGGGGAAAATAGTTTCCTTAGCTTCAGATAAAAGAGAATATTTCAGCTGCTCAGTTGGACTTTTCTGCAGCTCGGACAAAAGCGAGGTCAGGACACCAGCAGTTACAAATTGAAGAGCATATGGCCGCTCAGCCCGGACCTGCCAGTGCATTGTATTCCTCTAGCGGATATGTGGGGCACGGAGCAGGAGGAGCAGCTCCATTAAAAAATGATACAAAGGTGATATTAAAAGGATGTGAAAAATGGCAGGATCTGCAGGTTGGCCCATGGTTACCTACAGGGAACAAGCTCTGCTTTTGGAGCGGAGAACCGGCTTCGTCCTCGACACCTGCTCCCTCAGCCAAGCCTTTGTGGTGGCTGTGAGGATCTGCAAGGTCGCAGAGACCAGGCAGCCGGAGCTTCAGGGAAGGGGTTTTGTTGTTTTTGGTAAAAGCCCTTTCCAAATGGAAGATGGGCTTTTAGGAAGTGTGATTGAAATGTTCACCAATGTTTTAACTTCCTTCAAAAGTGCTATGTTCATTGGAAGAAAATGCTATTTGTTTTTCCCAGTTTCAGATCAGAAGCTATATATGGAAACAGAGGTACTTTTCCCTTTCATTTTTGGATATTTCTGGAAAAAGGGGACATAGTTTTCAGTGAAAGGCAGGATAACCTGTCTTCTTTTTCTTTCCATCTTCAATAAAAGAGAGTAAAAACGAGAAAGCTTTTAATAACTTGAAACTGAATACATACCGATGCTTTCTTCTAGGATGCTTTTCATTACAATGTGTTCTCAATGATTTATTGTTTTCTGAAATTTCTTGAGGAACATTTAAGAAAACAACCTTCTTCAAAAGGACAAGAATGGGCTGCTCCTGTGAAGACTGACAGTATGTTCTCCATAGAGTGTTGCTCTATGGAGATTACTTGAGGTGATGCCTCTTTGTAGCAGAGGGGAGATTTTCTAGCAGTAAATAAGGGATTATGATGAGTGTTGTGCTTAAAAGGAATTGTGCCTTTATCCACAATTTTTATTGTTGCTAAAAAGCTGAAAGAATAGATTTCCCTACTTTGTAATCAGGTTGTTTGGAATAAGATGATAATGAAATAACATTTAAAGGAAGAAAATAGAGCATTAATTATGCGGAAAGCAGGTGAACAGAGATCTGTTTTCTGCAGATAACTGGGGAGACTTGAGTCACTTTTGGCCTGCAGACACACCATCATTCATATCCTTTGAATCTTTTATTTGAGAGGAGCTATAATGGACTTGGAATCTAGAGAGTGTCTTTCCTTCATTGCTGAGGCATCTGTCATGTTGTGCCATGCGGCTTCATGTTGTTCTGATGACATGGCAGAAGATAACAGTGCAGTGCAAAGCCAAGCATGACAAATATGACATGGCATGTCCAAAACAATACTAGCTTTTAGTAGATCAGTTATCCTTTAAAAGCTAGTATTTAGGTTTGTCCTCAGATAATTCAATAGCTCTCATCTCTGGTAGGAATGATGTCAACCTGAGTTACTGTTTGTGACGAGCAGTGCTGATGGGACATGATGGCATGAAAAGGATGAAAGAGCAGCAGGCTCTGGGTGCACGTCCCAGAGCTCAATCCTGAGTACCTGGTCAGGGCCAGGTTCACAGGACTGGGCATGACAACAGTGAGAAAGAGTCGGACAGGATCTGTCACAGGCCAGCTGGCCTCAGTGACAATGACAGCCTCTGCCCACCACAGCACTGTGGGTTTTAATTTATCCTTTTACAGAGGTCACCAGTAGCATGCCTATATTAAGGTAGTGAAAGAAGAAGGAAAGAAGTGAAACTCCCCAAAAATATGGAAAATTGTGTGAACTGGTTAAATGAGGAACTAAAATAAAATTATTAAAACCCAAAGTTGGACGTAAATCTTGCCCAGCCAGTTTGTCATGCAAGCTGCATCAGTGTGACCTGACAGGGCTCTGGGGAGAAGCCAGCCCCAGCTCCCTGGGAGAGACAGGGTCAGAGACCCTCCAAAAAGTGGAGTGCATCCTGGACCTCCAGTGTTACTTCCTCTTCACAGAGGAATATTTTGAAACCTGTTTATTCTTATATGTGAAAAGCAGAAATCTAGACTGGAAGAATCTGAGGTATTTGACAGTATCTTCTCTCTTGTTCTCCCTCTCTCTAACCTGCACTCTCCCCTTGCTGGCTTTTATATGCCCTATGCATACTACTGTCTGTTCATGATACTAGTTACTTTCAGTGATTGAAAAGACTTACCAACTTAGTTATAAAAAAAATTGCATATTTCTCAGAGCCCCTGTTGAGATTAGAAGAAGAAAAAGAAGGTTAAATCAGATACTGAGCATCCATGGTGCACAGTATTAATAGCTTATTTATTACTTGACAGGCATTAAGCATTTTTATTCTGAAGTATTGAATAAGCAGAAAGTCATCTACATAGGACACGGCTAAAATGTCAGGCTGCAAATGAGTTTGTTTACGCAGCAAGCACTGAGGGTTTCACACTTGCTCTCTTGCGTGCTGCCATGCTCTGGGTTACAGGCGGTGAACCCGCTTTCAAATCACAGCCACGAGTGGCCTGAACTTGGTTTTTAACCCAAGCACAGTTCACCAGGAGTTATTTACATGTGCTGGCTGCAGAACTGAACCCGTGGTGCTGCTCAGGGTTTCAGATGACCGCTTGCTGGTGCCCTGCAGCAGCCTGTAACCCACCCCAGAGCTGTGAACCTCCTCCTCTGCCATCTGAGAGAATCTCCCATTGCCTGCACCAGGTGCACCCGGAGGCTGCTGCAGCCCTCGAACGGGTGTATGTATGTCTTGGTTTTATATTAGCTCATGGGTCTCTAACTACGAAAGCCTGACTCTGTCTGCTGGCTCCAGGCTGTCTTGCCAGCCTTTCTGGAGATCTCTCAGACAATTCATTGCAGCCACATAAAGGTTATTCCTGCTGTGAGAAAGGATGGTGAAGGGGTTGCAGTGGGTGCACCCTGCTACTCTTGATCCTTTGCCACAGTCCATTCTGTTTTGCAGTGTTGAATGTGTTTGAGCAAGCTCGTGGAAGAGGATTCTGTTCTCTGGGTGGCAGGGAAGCTGGTGGGGTAGCCTATCATCCAGGCTGGCCTCTTGCTGTGCATCAAATCAGCCCTGAGATCTCTGATTACACTGCCAACGCAAAGATCAATTAGTCCCTGCCATGCAGGGTACCCCAAGGAGCAGCCCAGTGCCCTACAAACTGGTCTGGACCTGCAGAGCATTTCCTGTCTGCCACCAAGGAGCTATCAAAGAGTAATGACCTTGTCGCTAGTATGCAGCTGAGATGGATGTGAAACCCAGATGTGTAAGACTCTGTCCCATAATTACTCCTCCAAACCAAGCAGCTGCTGGGCCATTGCTTTTCAACTGGCTCTCACCTTGATCTCATACTCACATGGTGCTACTTGAATCATTTCACTAAGAATTCTCTTAAGTGACGCACAAATAAATCTGTGGCAACTGTACTTATCCCTGTCTGCACAATGCCAGCTGCAGGCAGGTCCCCGGGTCCCCCAGCTTCCCCCGTGAGTGGAGATTCATCTCTTCTGCTCTTCATCTCTTAGAAAGGGAGGACAGGGGGAGCTTGGGGATTTAGGGCACAGGAAGAGTACATGGGAATCTCACATACCTTAGAGTTTTCCTCAGCATAGGATTTTGATTTTTGGTAATGCAAACCTATTGTAAAGGCACCTCATCCCTCAAAAAAGCAACCCAAAACAAACACCAAAGTATTTTTCTCTCTGACAATCTTCTGACAGCATTGCAGATTGCTGAAAGAAGGGTTGAGAAAATCAATCTTCATCCGGGAAGGGCTTTTTCTCCTAGCATGCTTTTTCCGTGGAATCTCCCTTTCCAGATTCTTCATTGCCTGCCAGGAGCAGTAGGCACAAATCCAATACTGAATGGGAGCAAGGAACGCCATAGCAGGGGAAAGCTGTAATCGAAGAAATAAAGCAACATGTTTTTGCTTTTGTTGGTTTTCTTTTCCTTAGATAAACTCCCTTTCATAAAACATATAGGCCCCCCCCAATAAATATTTTTTTCCATTGGCATTTTGCTTTAATAAAATTTGTCCTAAAAAGTACAGAAGAACAAAACAAGCCTGGTCCCTCACTGCCAAACATGTTTGCCCAACCTCAGAGCTTCACTAATAACTCTGTTTCTTAGCACTAGACATCACAGCAACTATTCTACAGTGTACTATACAGTGCTACAGCGGGTTGGTTTGTTTGTTTCTGAGTTAAGGCAAGCACGGGGTTAGGGCAAGCAAGATGCTTTTAACCTTCATGCACAGATAGAAAAAAGCTGGCTGCTCTAAATGAGCTACATGTAAATCCAAGGACTAATATGAATGGGCATCCTGGCTTCTGTAGCTGACTTGAGTTGAAAAGTACCATCTAACTGACTCAGAAAAATATCTTGTCCTCTTGGACAACACCCAGCTGAATGGGAGGTGAATTTAATGCTAAATTCTGCATTAAAACACAGCACTCTTTCCATCCTCTCTTTTTTCTTTTTAATGCTGATAAATATTTTTCCCCTGTTTATCATCACATCAATCAACGGCTTTGTGTAGTGTGACAGCACGTAGTTCAAGGGAGCAAGCAGCATTCTTTAAAGCTGTGTATTTTCCCAGATTCAACATCGTTGTGCCAGACAGCAGGGCTGCACCTTCTGATGCTCTAATGAGCTTTGAGAGGACCAGGCAGACAGAACAGAGTGTTGCTCTCCACCTGAATCCTCTCTACGTCATTTGCCGGATCCGCATTTGTGAGAGTCCTGTGTCCATGAGAACTCTCCATCTTGAGATGTAAGAGTGTGGGTGTTAATAAAAAGGAAGTGGTTTAAAAATAAAAAAGAGGAAAAAACCCCCTGCTTCTGGCCAAGTTGCACTCAAGGTATGTGCCATAGGGATGATGCAGGATGTTTGCAGTGAGTTGTTGGATGATTTGAGAAGAGCAGATCCAGACTAAAAAAAAAATTAAAAAAAAAAAATCAAATTTTCTTCACTTTATACCTTCAGCAAATCATTTCACATCTTCTCCTGTTACTAAATATGGTAATATTTAAAGTATTAAGAGCTGATCATAGGAGCATATGAAGTAGAAGGTTGTGGGAGGTTAAAGAAGTCTTTTGAAGTCCAACTTCCCGAATAATCTTCCTCTTGCAAAAAATTGATTGCCTTTCAAACAACCCTGTTCAGGATGCGTTTGCTGATCGTCATCCCGCGGGCTCACACCCTGTAATGGACCTTCCCTGCCGCTGTCGCTCAGAGCGCGGTGCTTCTGGGCCGGGCAGGCTCCGGGGCTGTGCCCCGTGTGCCGGGGCGGTGTCCCAGCTCCGCCTCACCCCCTCTCCTGACATCAGCTCCTGTCCCTCCTCTCCTGCTGCTTTTAAAGGACAGCTAAAGTATTTCAAGGGCTGAAATCCCCATCTCACTGAAATTGCTCTCAACTGGCTGATTTCCTTTGCCTTGCAACTGGAAATTAATTAGGAAAAGGTTAATTCTGAGCCTTCCAGAACTTACTCTCCAATATTATTCAGACCGTGGTTATTTTCCCTTTCTCCCTCTTTCCTCTGTCTCTCCTGTAAGACTGGCTTTTTAGGATTAGTCGGTTTCTGATCTTGGCATTTTTGTCTGTTGCCTTGCACATCTCTATTTAACAGCATATTACCGGTGTCACTTCATGTGCAATCCATGTAATTATTTTTTAGGTTTGAAGGGTTTTTGCTTTTAAAGGGCAAACAACAGTTTTCAGCAGTCTTTCCAGGTGCATTAAGACACGTGGGAATTTCCAAACACAGTGGGAGGAGAAGTTTCACCATCAGCAGTGTCTAGAAGTGCTAGCTGGTGTCCCTTGACACTTTCTTTGTGGAGGATGATGGTTGTCTGCAGAGGCTTTTCAGCAGCTAATTTTAAGAGCAGCTTAAATAAATCTCTCCTTTAGTTACAAAGAGAGAATACCAGGTAGGGACAAAATGTCTAAAATCTATTGTGTGTGCCCTTCTGGAAAAATTCAAGGTGAGAAAACCAAGTTTGAGAAAATGTCAAGGCCTCTTTCAAAATATTTATTTCTGGATCCAGGGTTTTCTTTCCTCATCAAAAGTATTTACCAAATTCAGCATGATGTCACCAGTTGACCAGATCAGTCTTAGATGTCACCAAAGGCTATTTGCTGTCCCCAAATTCCGTCCAGCAAAATCAGGGGCAGTGATGTGTTCTTCCTTTGCAAATCCTTGTCCTACAGTGTTAGTATTATTAATTTTCTTTGTGCCAGGAGCACTGGGGAGCAGTGTGGTGCAGTCAGTGGTGCTCAGTTAGGGGCAGGACACCAAACCCTGGCTGATGGCCAGAGCATCGTTGCTGTCACAAAACATCTTCTGACATATTTGCTCTTTGTGAGCTGCTGTCTTTCTGCCACTCCCTTCAGAGAACGACTGCAAAAAAGGCCACAGAAATGGGGATAATCCATGTTTGAGACTCTTCTGGTGGGACCAGAGGTTTCACATAGGAGGGTAGTCCTATTGGACTGGTGAAGGATAGTGCTGTGTGACACTGTTGGTTTTGCTGCTTCACCCTGCTATGATTGACATGTTTTGTCATCAGGATTTGTTGATATGCCCAAGAAAAAAAAATCTCATCTAGAAACACTAAACACATACATGGAGCAACCAAAGGTATGGGGACATGGGAGAGCAGGTGAAACCAGTGAGAGGATCATATCTAGCACTTGTGGGGGCTTTGGGGGTTCCAGTGACTCACAGGGAGGTGATGCTGTTTCCAGTGATGTGGGTGAATGTGATGATGTGGAAGTTGTGGCAGTGTAACACAGAGTACCTGTGTAATAGGTGACATACAAATACATTCTGCATCCATTAGACCAGCCTTTAATGATCTGCCGTGTAAAGCACACAACTCTCCCCCAGCCCTCTAGTCCCCGGAGTCCTCACAAGGGTGAGATAAGGACATGGTCAAGAGGTTCCTTCACTCTCTTCCTATTTTTGACAGGAGAGGGTTGGAAGTACTTCAGCTTGGTTGCTGAACTCCTGGTTTTGAGCTTATTATTTCTTAGTATTCTCGTTTTTTCTTACTTTATTCAAATACTAATTACAACATCAATATACCCCAATTTTAATACTGACTAAACATGTACCATTTGTGAAGACATGGGAGGAAGAGAGAGGGGAGACGAGGTCCCCCTTGCTGTTACTGCACAAAGCAGGGTGGGCCATCCAGTGCAGCATTTGTCCACCCCAAAGTCCCCAGGCTGCCCTTCCCCAGTGTTGATCCATTGGCATTGATGGAAGAGGTCCTGCAGGTGACTGCTAGAAGGCAGCAGCAGTGCATGTTCATCAGGGCAGCCCTGCTGAGGGACACAGCGTGCTGAGGGACACAACCTTCCTCTGCTATTGACTGCAGCCAGGGGCCAGGAGCTGGGCTGGCTGGACCTTTCATGTGCCCTGGTGTGAGGGGCCCTGTGTTCCTCGTGTGGCCTCTGGCACAGCAGCTGTGGCTGCCTCAGCAGGTGGTGTGTGTTGAGATGAAGAAATTCGGCTCCCTGGGGGAGAAATGGCATTGATCACTTGCAGCCAGGCGTTTAAGTGCCATTTGGTAGAAGAAGTGCATTTAAAAAATAATATTTTTGAAACAACAGAGGTGTAGATATTGTATTCCTGTCCTCCAAGGATCATTTTTCTCCCAACTTTGAGGAGAGCAGGGCCAACCCACACAGCTGTCCTACAGGCATGGCCCCAGCCCCACGTGCTCTCTGTGCAGCACGCCCTAAATGTCACTCACCCTCTTCTGAAATTACTTTTTCACTTTTAGGCATGGGATTGTTTTTTGACCTTCAGGCTTCCACCTCCAGCACAACAAGACTTGTCGGCTTCTGGGACATGGGCTGTAGACAACTCCAAGCTGAAAGGCTGCCCACTTGTCTTTTGATCTCGTGCTAGGCTGTCCTTCGGGTTAGGGCTGGGCGCCAGCAACTGCAGCACAGGCAAACCAAGTGATGGCTGGGGTTTGCAGAGACCACAGGGCTCTTGTTGATGAGCAGGCTCGGTAAGAGCGGTCCTACACGAACCTGAAAGGCAAGGGGATAAATCTAACCTCCGGGGGTTAATTTATTTATGCTATTTCCAACCAACATTGTTTCCTCACTCTCTTTGTGCTGCCTGTGATTTTAATGCTGCCTGCCTGCAGTCTCAGGGATAATTGCCCAGAAGCAGAGAGGGTGTGAAATAAAGGCGAAAAGAGGAGATCTGAGCCCTCCAGCCTTTGTTGGTGGAGGGCACAGCGGTCGGTGTGTGTGAGCTATGAAAAAGCACTGCAGATCAGCGCCGAGCACGCTCACCCTCGCCCTCCTGACCATTCCTCTGTGGGGTTTCCTCCGCAGCAGCCCTTGCGGTGAACGCCGGTGTTGTTTTTAACATCGGTGGGGTCTCTGTCATTGTGGCAGCCCCGCATGGGCCCTGCTTCTCCAAATCGCTGGGGCAGGCTGGCCCCCGCCGGCCCTGCCAGCTCCATCAGCCTAATTGGGGCTCCCGGCAGGGCTCTGCTGCGTGGAGCAGCTGGTGCAGACGGGGCATCCTCGGCAGCAGTCGCTGCTCTTAATGAGTTTGTTGCTGTTTCATTAATGAGTGAATGGCTGGGATTTCATTTTCCCCCTGTACTGGTTTTCCAGACCCCTTCTTGAGAAAGCAGACCAAATTCAGACAAAAGCGACACTACAGTTTTCTAGATTAAGTTACTTCCATTGTTTTCTTTCTGATTTCCTCTAAACCAGAGCAGAGTCTCTGAAGGTATCAAAATTGATACTTTTTGCATATACAGTGCTACTGCATTTGAAACTATTTGCCCCTATTAACTAACATTAACATATCTTTAAAAGTCATGGTTATTCCTGATTGAGTATTATCACATATTTCTAGGGAGAATTTGGATTTTGAGGAGGGGAGGGCTTTATGCTCCCAGAACCTAATACACACAAACCCCACCACCTGAACTACATGTGTTTCTTTGAATGCATTTTCCACAGACTTCTGCAAGGTCTGTTGTGAAGGGAGCAGTAGCCAGAGACTGGCTTCACGCACCACAAATGTCAGGAAGTCAATATAGGGCAGCAAAATATTTCCCTCCTTGGAAAGTGGGGATGCTTTCCTTCCCAGCCCTGGAGAGGCACACATGGCACAGCCAAGAGAGGGGTGAGCAAACTGCTGAGCTGGGCTGCAGAGCAAGGGCTCGACCTGCAGTCCCAGGGAGCCTGGGGTCTGATGGGATTAGCCTGCTTATCTGCTTTTCTGGCTTTCAGTTAGGATTTAGTTAAGAATTTCCTGCATCTGCATCAGCAAGAAGAAATGGCTGTTCCTGGGATTCGGAAAGGTCAGCAATAGGCCAAAGATATTTAAGCACAGAGTTGGAGAATTTTAAGGAATGGAAATGCATAGGCTGGAGCCAAATCCTAAAAGTAGGTCCTTGGCATAAGGAAGGAATCTTCTAGCAAGGACTGCCTTGCTGTGTCTCTGTGCGCTTGTAAGCAGCAGGAGATGTTCCCGCTCCATTTTGTGCTGGCTGTTTGTCCCTCCACACCAAACCTGCAGCAAAGCTCCCACGGGCTCGGGTGCTCCCAGATCTCACTGGGTGCGTGGCATTTGGGAGACCATCCTCTCCATGCTGCAGAGCTCAGGGCCCTGACTTTTGCCACCCCATCTGTGCTTTGCCCACCAGCCGGCATCTGGTAGGTGCTTGCTCTGAAGCATTACTCCTCTGCAGGAAGAAAAAGCCCCTCAGATTAATGGTCTGCCTAAAAGCTAAAGAGAAAAAAAAAAAAAGAGAAATAATTTTAAGTATCACATTAAAATGCCACTCCACATCTGAAAGGATCCATTAAAACTTTTATAGAGCTTTTTACAATTGTTTCCCCTCTTTTATATTTTGTTCTGATTCAGGCACTTCTCTCTTATAATTCTCCTATGTAATAAACATTTTCGCCTCAGTTGGCTCTGCTCTAAGAGGGAGGGACTATTTTTGGTGCAGAGGAAAATGTGGGGCTTTTGATAGAATAGTTTTTGTTTCCAAAATCTCCATTTGCAAGGATCCAGCCTGGGCAGGAGCCTTGGGCTAGCTCCCTGAATGTGTTCCTGCACAATCTTTCTTAAAAATGTTGTATTTTTTTAAGGGATTTGGAGAATGCACCTAGGCTTCACCCTCTGGTTCTTCTCTTTCTTAGAAGGAAAGGTTTCTAGGGTCCAGCAGAAATCCCTGAAAACATTCAAGGCCAGGCTGGACTGGCCTCTGAGGAGTCTGGTCTAGTTGAGGATGTTCCTGCTCATTGCAGGGGGTTCAACTAGATGACCTTTAAAAGGTCCCTTCCAACTCAAACCATTCTATGACTCTATGACTGGGCTAATTGGGCAGGTGGCTCCCTCCTCCTCAGGACTGTGGGCAAAAAATAGAGCTTTCACCTGCTTAGCCTTTGTAATTACTTTTAAAAATATTTTAATTCCTAAGTGCTGGAGGGGTGTTGACACAGGCCCTGCTGTCTGCAGGGGAAGCCAGGAGCTGCAGGCCGTGTCCTGCACCCTGCCCAGCCTGTCCCCTCCCTCTGGGCTGGGGACATGCTCACTGTCCCACCTGCCTGCCCAGGGCGGAGCAGCCTCTCCTGGTGAAACCTGCTTCTCATGGCACACTGTGCATGGGGAACTGGTGGTGCCAATGTGTTACTCGGAAAATAATTTTAAGACCTCAAATTTAGATTAGGCTCAAGTGTGCCCATAGGAAAAAGCCAGCAGCTTACCAGGTTAGTCACAAACAACCCCAGGGAGCAAGTTGTGCCATGTATTGCCCTTTCCTTGCCTTGCCTTTCCTCCTTCTCCTGTGTCCATGACATTGCAGATCCTGCCAGATGAAATCCCACTCGCTGCTTCCCCTTACTTCCTGACTGAGGGAATTGACAGTGTATTATTTAACCCTTCATCTTGTCTCTAGTCCATGGTCCTACCCTTTACATGGAGATGCATTTTTTGAATGTTAAATGCTTGAAACAAAGCATCTCAGTGCACTGGGAAGAGTGTGGCCACCCCAGTGGGCATTTCTAAGGACCAATAAGGGTTTAACATCAGCATTGCCAAGCTCCTTGCAGGGCTCCTCTTCTCTCTGTACTACCTTGTTGCTGTACCTGCTGCTCGGGTTTTCCTGCCCTTCCTCTGCCTGCTTGGCATCAGCACACCCAAGCCTTGCAGAGGGCTGACTTCAGGAATGCAAATAATGTTCCCTGTGCATCCAAACCATGTTTCTAAAAACCTTTTCGTCTTGTTCCTTGTTGCCCTGGAGGATAATTACTTCAAAGAGAAGCCCTGTTGCCTGGTATTTCAGTTTATCTCATTACCATTGTGTTTGCCAAGCCAGCCAGCTTTGCCAAAAACAGAATCAAGGTTGCTGGCAGTGCTGGCTGGCTCACATCTTCACCCTCTCTGCTGGCGGAGATGCTAATTTCCCCTTGATTGCAAACCCTGCATTCATCTTTTGTGAGTAAGCCGTGCCTACAGTCACGGCATAATGGCTTTAAAAAACTTGGGCTCAAGCCTGTGGGCCCCTCTGCTTGGGCCATCCAAGACAGGGCTAATGGATGCTGTTACATTATTTACTTGCCAGTCTTTTATCCCAGGGTGGCAGCTGGCTGGCACCCACCGCTGGCTGAGGGCAGGCAGGAGCGTCACGGTGGAGAGCTGCTTGGCAGGCAGAGCGCCCAGGGGAGGAGCTGGAGGAGGCACAGCAGGATGGATGGATGGATGGATGGATGGACAGACAGTGGGTGGGCGCAGGAATGCACGCGCCACTCAAAGGTCATTTGTCACAGCAGGGGCTGGTCGCAAGAAAAGAGATGAGAGCTGACAGCTTCTGGCTCTAGGGGCTTCCCTGGGCTTCAGGAAGACTGGAAGAGCCTCAGGATATCCTCATGATGGTTTTAATATAATCTGATTTCCCTCTTGTCATCTTGAGTTGATTGCAACAAACTGTGTGTAAATTTTTTAAAAGTCTCCAGTGCAGAATGCTGAGCTGGCAGTGGCACAGCATAACCTGAGCAGCTCATGCTCATGCTGACTTGGGTTGTCATTGCCAACAAGATCAGAATAGGACAATAAGCTTTGGGTTGCTGCTTAAAGTCAGTTTAATGGCTGAGGATTGTTTGATTGTTTTTAAGATCCCTAAAATGAAACACATCTCAGAGGGAAAAAAAAAAAAAGAAAAAAAAGAAAAAAAAGAAAAAAGAAAATTAAAAAATCCTGGCTCTATTAAGCAGGTGTGAGCAGCACTTGCAGGGATGGGTGAGAGCGGTGGACAGCCACATCCCTGGGCTTTACATTCCTATTTAGGATAAACCTGCCCCAAGCAATGCTATGGCTGTTGCTAAGCAACAAGTGATGCTTGCTATAGCCAATATTGCCCTCTTAAAGGTACGTTTGCAAGGAGCAATCTGCTGTGTGCATGAAATTAATTTGCAGATGTATGGATTTGTATTAGTTAGTGGCAATAAACTTTGGCAATGCTTCAGCGTGGTGTTCAAATGGAATACAATGTGGCATGAAGATATTGTGCAGCAAAAGCATTAAGCCCTCCCCTTTAATTAACTGGAACTTAAAGCTGGGATATCTTACTCACCAAAATAAATTAACAGTAAATCAGGTTACAGAATAAATTAACAAATTAAATTGGGTTAGTTGGAAAGTTTAAAAACGAGGAGCATCTGTGAGCTGCTTGCCTGACAAATACAGTTACAAAACCTTGAGCTGGAAGGGAAGACTCACAAAGAAACATGTAACTGTCCCAGTGCTGTTTGATTTCCAGTCTTTATCAGCAAAAGACTGGACCTGCTCTAAACATGGATTAAAACTCAGTCACGGTATAACACTGACCAAAGTCAAAGCACCCACACCAAGAAAGGCTTTTGGCTTCTTGTCTTCTTCTGGTTTTGTGAATAGTTGCCAGAAATTTGCAGACGATAGAGCTCTTTTCATGGGACGTCACAAACTCCCTTTTTCATTTTCTTAAGCATCTTTTCCTTCACTTGCTTTTCCCCACCAGCCAGCACCTCACTTTATCTCCTGGAGCTGAAAAAGATTATCCCACACCTTGCTTGCTCCCCAGGAACATACCCCTGGTCCTACCTGTGGATGCAGTGGCTCTCCTCACCCCTTAACCTTGGCCAGCACGGTGACTTTGGACATGCACAAAGCCATTTGCAAGGCCTGGGCTGAGGTGCTGCTGGCTCTCAGGGCCTCCAGGAGGGACTGGAGTGCTGGTCTTGCCATGCCACAGAACTTGCCTGTGCTCCTTCAGTCACCCTGGGCTCGCTCTGCTGCCACGACAAGGCTTAGGAAACTCTAATCTGACGGCAGCGGTGCAAAGGGGAACTGTGGCAAGGTATTTTAACTGCATTACTTTCAGGTGGTTGCCACATCTTTTCTAATTAAAATAAAATCATCTTAGGACTCCTGAAATGAATATTTGGTATAATAGAAAGTGATGAAAATGTTTTCATTAAATAGTGAGAGAGGGAGAGAGACCCTGCAAGGCATAGCATTTTATCTCAACTCTCTAATAACATTAATAAACTCTTTAATCTTTGTCACGTTTATGACTTAATGGCAATCCTTAAAGACATGACAGACAAGTTAGAGCTGCCAGGTTCCTTTAACCTATAAGCATTCATATTCTTTGCAGGATTTTGATTAAGTGGAAAATTCCTCTGCAACGGCCTTTATTCTCCTTGTAAATCTGTGCTCTGCACTCATGTGAGAGGCGGAGGATGCTCAGGTGGGACCTGGTCATGTTGTGGGATGGGGGTATCACCAGGGGCCAGGTGAGTGCTGGGGGTACTTAGTGTCAGCCCTGGTATGAGCAGCCCTGGCTGTTCCCCTTCTCCCACTCGGGCACTGACCTGGCGCTGCTGATGGAGTTTGCTCCGTCGCTCACCTGGGGGACTTCAGCTCTCCTCTCTCCTCTCCATGAAAACTGTGTTTAGAGTGACTGAGGGCTGGCTGTGTGGTGTGCCCTCCTCTCCCTCTGGGCCAAAGAGCACTGAGAATCCCCACCCCTGTGCCTTTGCTCACACACACGGGGCTGTGGCAGTCTGGTTTCGCACAAGCGATATTTGCTAAGAAACAGCATTGAGGGAGCGTCATTTGGTTGCAAGCTCAACACTCCAGTTGTGGATGCTGAGAGCTGCCAAGCCCAGACTTCACTCTGCCCCAGTGTGCCATTGTATGTGTGTGGTCCAAAGAGGCAGATATCCAGGGGGAAAATAGTATGGATCATGTAATTAGGGAGCTGCACAACAAGACAGGCACAGCTGGGGGCTCACTCCAGCCTTGGGATTTTCCTTTTTATTTTCCCAGCAATCTGGCATTTTCTGACCATCAAGCTTCTGACTATAAAAGCTAATTAATATTCCTTTAATATAAGGTTTTTGCATTTAATCTCCCTTATTTATTTTGTTTTGTTTTGTTAATGTTACATGAAAGTGCAGCCTTTTTTTCCTCTGTTGGTGGGATTTGGACCCAGAACATCCATTTCTGCAGCTGCCACCCCACTGTTTCCAGCTGGCAGTAGAGGGATGCTCCAAGGGTCGTCAGTGGCAGCTTGGTCCCCCTGGGGACCCTGCACCTTTGGGAGGGCTGTGGCAGCTACATCCCTTCCCCTGAGGCATCTGCAGTGCCCAAACCCAAAGATCTCCACATGGTAAAGGTGTTCTTTCATCCAGATTTGGTTCACTGTTATCTGCTGCACACACAAGTACCAGCTCGGTAAATTCACTCTTGTAAATGATAAGCTGAAGCCTCTTTAATTGTTTCTCAGTCACATGCCAGCAATAAAATGAAAAATCACCATTAACCCCCTCTTTTATTTGCATAATTTTGATGCTGTCAAAAAAAAGACAATACTCACGTAGCATAAGGAGAATTTTTAAATAGAAGCATTACATTTTAAAACCTTAATAAAGATAAAAGCAAAATAAACACTGGAACTTGGATTTAGAGAATGAGAGAAGAAAGATTAGGCTGTGCTGGTGAAGTAATGAAGGTAGTGGCTGGTAACCATTTTCAATAGCACATTAATGCTGAATTACTTTGGAATTTGCGCAGGAGTCGAGATGACATCCACATAAACACCAAATGAATTCCAAATGATTGGTATTATCATAAAGAGCACCAAATGAATTAATAATGATGGAACACTTAAACTAAAATGTTATCTTCTCTAATCTGTTTTCTCTTTTACGCACTGCGCAATTCATTTTTAGCCAACTATGACCCTTTCTTTCATTTGTCTTTAAATTTAAAAATGTATATATTTATTTTTGTGTGGATGTTCTGCTCCTGCACTAAGTGGGACTTGGACTAGTCTGTCTTCACAACAGTTTTGTGTTGGCATCAGAAAATTTAGGCGATGGATGGGAAGACATCTGGACACGAGACTTATCGCTGGGAAAATGACTATGACTAATAAGAACAATAATAATAACGATTCCCTCTTGATGGTCCCACATGTGCACAGACCTCAGGGCATTGAACAGCGTTTAATAAGCTAAATGGCTCACGTTACTGCAAGGCAATATGTCTCGCCCCCCCATGGAGAAGCCCAACAGGAGAGGAAGCCTGAGCTCTCAGTCTGTGTAGATGAGCCTAAAAAGATCAGTAATCAGGAAGCTGGGGCTGGTTTTAGGTGTCCCAGGGAGGACCTGAGCCCCAGCACTGTTGCTACACGAGTGTGTGGCTCTTTGGGGTTCCCCCATCCCTGTCACATGGGGGCTCCTTGGCACAGCCTGGGCAGGGGACACCAGCACAGATCGCTGTCTGTGGGCAGTGCTGGCCCTGGTCACTGCAGGTCCCTCCCCACAGCCGGGCTGGGTGTGCACACTGACATATTAGCAGTCAAATGACATTTAGAGAGAACAAGTCTCACTCTCTCCTGCAGGCCAAGTAAATATCATTAGTAATGATATTAAATCTCAAATTGTGCTCCTGCACTATGGCAACCACTCAGCAATTTGCTATTGCAGCTTGTTCCTAACAATTACTTTCATAGACTTTATTTCTTAGAAAACTCTTATTGACCATAATCCTCCACATGGCATGCCATGAAAAGAAATAATATTAATAATAAATAAATTTTAAAAAAAGTCACCCCAGCTTTCAGAGTGAGGGTGCAATGCTGCCATGAGGCTGGCATGGCAGGTTTTGGTTTTGTTAGGAAGGTGGCAGAGCTGGGAGCTGCACAGGGAGCTGGGCAGGGCACAGCTCCTCTGGTCTGTTATTCTTTGTGGCTTTGATGCAGCACGTGCTGCAGGGCAGTCAGCTTGCTCTTCTCTACAGTATCCATCACACAAATATAATTTTGTTTTTCTATATAAAATGATATTTTTGTGTGTGTGTGTATTTATTACATGTGTGAGTACGCAGGTATATCCATGTGTGTATATGAGTGTGTATATAGGGCACACGTGTGTATACACACACGTAGGTGCATATATGTGTCCATGTATGCATTTATAGATCCCAACGTGTCCATATCCGTGTGTACACACACACACAGAGCCCCTGAGCTCTTGGCTGCTCCCCACTGCAGCAGCGCTGGCTGGGCTGTGGCACTGGCAGGCCGCTGGCCCAACACACGTGCTACGCTTCTGTGACAGAAGCAACATATAATTATATTACAAATTAACTTGCAAATGCTGGTGGTGATGTACTCCACCAAAAAAAAAAAAAAAAATCATCGGTTTCATCTTCTCTCGTGTCTTGTAGCTGGTCCCTCCAGCATGGTCTGCATCTGTCAGGATCCATGCCCTGGGAGCACTAATCATTTTTATTAACCATTAAACAAGAAGATCTTTTTTTATTTGAAAATGTAAAACATGCAGGAAGCACTATCTATAGCCGCTAATTCAGGTCACATTACACGGCTCTCGCTCACCCCTGTGCTCATCCCTGCTCTGCTGAAAGCTCCGCCGTAGAACCAGCGCTGCCGTCGGGGCTGATGGGCTGTCGCCGCGTTTGCATTTAGAGGCCGGATCTTACCCTGAATAATTACACTTCTTTTCTGAGTGACCCCATGTAAACCAGGCCCCTTTTAAAGCTTCTCTCATGGCAAGTTTATGAGGTGTTACTAGATTTTCTTAACATCTTTCACCTTCCGATGGTTTTGACTTCACGGTGGGGCGGTGAGCCCCGCAAAGCGAGGCGGAGGTGGCGGTGGCCGCGGTCACCTCGGTGTCCGTGGGGCTGGGGCACTGCTGGGATGACACCCCGCCGCGCTGGCCCATGGCTCCCACAGCCCGGGGAATATCAAATGGAAGAGGGACTGACACAAGGCTCCTCCCTGGGTGTCCGTGCTCCCTGAACTGCGCAAAATGGGCCTCCCATTTTATTGACAAAGCGGTGGTGGCGGGTGCCACCTCGTTAGCATTATAGAGCAGATTCCTCACATGCTTTTTTTATTCTGCAGCTTGGCTGCTGCTGTGTGAGACTGCGGAATATTTTACTGCCTTGTGGCTCGCATTCAATACGGCAAATAAAAAAAAAAAAAAAAACGAGGAAAAGTTGACAAAAATCCTTTTTTTTTTTTCTTTTTTTTACATGCATCTCTGTTTTTAACAGCCCTCCTGCTGTGACAAAACTGTTAATTAAACTGAAACTAAAATAAATTAAGCCCACCTAATATGACAAACATTTGAAGGCAAAGCATCAGCCCAAGGGCTGGCAGGGTAGGAGCTGCTGTGCCCGTTCCTTCTGCCCCTCCTGTCCCCCTGCCCCTCCTGCTTGCAGGTGCCAGCAGAGGCTGCATTGGTGGCACTGTCAGGGGGCAGCACCCCAGGTGCCGTGTGGCAGGGGTGGCAAAAAAAAGATTTTTGGCTTCCATGTCAGACAGAGCACAGTGTAAGAGGCTGTGGCCCGTTGAGACCAGAAATACAGAAAAAATATTAATATTATTAATATTATTATTAATAATAATTTTAAATTACTCTAAAAGCTTAATGTGTAATGGCGCAGTGTTTCTTCATTTCCCTTCCAGTTTAGTTGAGGTTGTTGAATAATCTGGAAAAGCCCCCCCAGCAGCACTAGACACCCTCAGCTTGCCTTAAAACAAACCTGTGGAGGCTGTAGACGCCTTACAAGCAGAGCTGCAGCCTGGCCATGCACCCATAAATTAAAGAAAGGGCCAGGCTGGCTGAGGCACAGTGCCAGCTTTGATGTGCAGTAATGAACTTCGCTTTTAATTCGGGGTTGTAACTTCCATGCCGACGCAAAACTGGGAGCTGGGAAAAGCTGCATGCATAATCAGGGGTGAAAGCAAGGATGCGGCGTGCGATGTGTCTGATGTTGGATGAGAAGGAAGATAGCCTTTAATCATTTTGTTTTCAAAGAAGCTTTAGAAAGCTCTTTGAAGATGAGGCTTTTTTGAGGACTGCTTCTGGAAAATAGGAGGCAGCGATAGATGGCACCCACGTCCACCTGCCCGCTCGGTTAACCTGTGCACAGGACACACCCGGGCATCCCTGGCACCAGCACAGGTTCCCCACAGCCGGCACCCAGAGAACTCTTGCAAAGCTGGGCTGCCCAGAGCTGCCCATGCTGGTGACATCCTGATGGAGGAGGAACTGCCCCAGTGTCTTTGCTGTTGAGGTGATCCCCATTCCTCAGTGTGCAGAGCAAGACAAGCAGTTAGAATAGGGTGTGCAGCCTCCCTTCATCAATTATAATATACTTGTAATGATAATGTTCCGTAAATCATGTCTCATTATCTTTGGATGAAAGGAAATGATAATGAACACCTGATCAGACTTTATTTTAAGGAGAAGCATCATGATGGTGAGGCGTGGGGCTGTGCCTGTCCTCTAATACAGCATTTGGGGTGGGGAAAGGTGAGATGTGTGTCACACACCCCTCCACAACGCCCACCACTGCAATCCATCAGGGTGGTAGCTACAGGTGACAGATCCAGCCCAGCATCCAAAGGCACAAAGGTGTTGGACAGCATCTGCCTATCCCAGGTGGGGGAGGGTGAGGGGCTCTGCCAATAGCATGCCTGGCTGTATTTTGAGGACTGAGGTCAGGATGCTGTTGTGATAAATGCATCATATACAAAATAAGGACATGGTTTCTTGCTCCAGAAATCTTACAGGCTGTTCCTTAGGGAAGGGGTGTACCAACAGTCCTATTTTTACCTCTTCTTACCTTTTATACTTTTGGTATGGCTTGTGGTAAAACAACAGCCAGGCCAGCAAGTGACTGCAGGCAGCTGGGTAATGTCTGCTGCCCCAAAGCAATCACATTGAGTGTGGTATTACTGGTCTTTTCAGTGGTTTTTGTACATTCACTCATTTAGTGTGGTTTTTAAAGTAGGTGAGCGCTGGTAGTTGAGATTATTTACAGTTGCTATAGTGCCATGACAAAAAACCAGCCAAAATGGATGAATTACTGCCCTCCCCAAGGACTGAGTCGATCTCCATGGGCATCATGAGGGACCTTGCTCATGCTGCTGCAAGTGTGCACTGAAAAGAGGACAAACAGCAACACATTTTCACCCCTCTGTGTGACTCCAGGAGGAGGAGCTGGGCTTTGCCTTGGTGCATGGCACAATCCCCACGGCTGTGGCTTTGCCTGGCCGGGTCCTTATGTGCCCAGTCCACCTCCCTGCATCTTCTGTTAAACTGCACAGAGATTGCCATGTCTCCAGTTCTGGCCAGCATAGGGATCTAACAAACACGCACTTTCCAGACCCTTCCGAAAAGGAAAAAGCAACCCCAAATCCACATCTCCAAATTTGCTGCTGCAATTTTGTACAATTTCTGCAAATGTCTTTGGTAGAAATCTCTGTTTCTGTACGTACAACCTGAGGACACCATTACTGTCAGAAGGTGTGCCCATGCCAGCATGTTGAAGGTTAAATTTTAAACACCTAAAGAGGTGGGACCTGCCCCCTGTGTGTTAAAACGAAAACTCCTTTCCCCTCTCTGCCCTCCTATCTGCAGCAGGTATTTAAGCACTGGCCTTGTTGGGGAGCTGTGAGGCTTTGTGACAGGCCCTGCCGCTGGGGATGCAGCTAATGACACCTGGCAAACGCAGGCTGTTTGGGGATTAAATGTGCCACTGCTCGGTAAAAGCCAGGCTCATAATGTCGGGAAGTTTGGAGACAGCGTGTTGGACTCCTGTTTTCACTCTTGTTCTATTTTTGTCCAGGCCAAACCTTGCCTTTTTTAATTAGGTTTACTGCTCTAGCTACATGGTGATGTGTATGTGCTAACGTTTGTTTTTGTATCTAACGTAAGCGACCGAAATAAACAATCCAGACCTGATAGTCCCAGTGGGGGGACTGACATTTGGAATTGGCTTAAAATATGCGGTTTTGACACTTGTTAGACTCCAACACTTCTCTCAGGAAGCACAAAGCACGGGAAGGTGTCTGCAGGGTAGGGCTACGTTTGCCTCCTTCAGCCTAATCCTCAACCTGCTGCTGAAGTGCTCCTCAGAGGAGCTCGCTGCTGTCGCTGTGTCAGGTGTAGCAATGGAGGGGTCTGAGGGGGGAACATTGTAATGCCACTGGGGCATGAATTACCAGAGCTTGCAAAGTCTCCCTGGAGGGCATCTTGTGCCACCAAAACTGTGCAGCGCTGCTGTGCCTGGGCTGCGCTCCCTATCAGACCACCACTGCTGAGCCTGAGCGTGGGACACAAATCCAGCAAGGACTGGGACAGAGAGGAGTATTTTCCAGTGGGTTTGAGCATGGAAACATCCCTGTGGTGTAGTCAGCCAGGATCACACCTGCTCGCAGCCTCTGCTGTGCACTCCTGCCCCACACCATCACTCTTCCCATCTGAAAACAAGGCTCCAAGATTGGAGAGCTGGGGCGAGGGCTGAGGAGCAGGGGGTGGCTGTGCAGCCCCCTCTCCTTCTGCCTCGGCCCAGCCTATGGCTCCAGGAAGCAGAAGGTCCCTGCAAGGCCAGCACCAGAGAGCTGCCCTGTGCCAGAGAGCTGCCCTGTGCAATCATCTGCCTCTCTGCCTGTGCAAGCACCACACTCCCACTCCCATCAATCAGCACAGACCAGGTGTCTGGAAGCATCTCTTGCCAATCACCTTTTATTACCTTTAAAAAGCCAAGAAACCCAGAACAAGACAAAAACTGAGACCGTGTGAACATCATGCAATGGATTCACTTCAAAGCAGGCTGGAGTAGGGAGGGGGAAGACCAAAAGTCGTGTTAGAGTAGACATATCGCTGCACCCGTGTCTGAAGGCCAGACTGGGTGGGCTGTCATTGGTGGGGTTGGTGGTGACTGTTGTGAGTGACCAGACGGATGCTGAAGTAGGAAATGGAAACACACTCATGAGACATCATCCCAGGTAAGCCCAGGTCTTACTCTGACATGGTGATGACAGTGAAAAATACTCCTAACTCTTGTCTTGGGTATGTTCTGCCTGGGCAAAGTCTCTTTGGAGAGGAGCAGCACAGGGACTGCTGCTACAAGGGCTCTTTAGCTCAGTTGTGCTACTCAGTGGGACTAGAGCTGGGGCACTCAATTAGTGGAGTGGATGTTACGCAGCAGCAGTGATGTTACCCCACTCTGCCCTTCAGTCTCGCTCTGCTGTCTTCAAAATTCATAGCACAAACTAGAGCAGAATTACCTTCTCGAAAGGGTGTGTTTTGGAGAGTTTCAGCTATCACGGAAATAACTCTGCATCTTGTCCATCATGTGGATGTGACAAAACACATGCCCTTATTTTCCTGAGGTATAGCCAACATTTGGGTTCATTACATTTAATGGAGTAGGGTCACCCATAAAGTTATTCATAAGGTATTTTCTGAGTGGTTTTCACCTTCTCTTAGAAAAAATAAATTATATCAGCATGTTCACGAGGTACAAATGGGACTGGCATTTCAGCTGTTATTATGTTATTAACTTTTTTAACCTAATAATTTTCAATCAAGAGTGAGAAGCAATTTTCACTCACTCCAGTGACCAGAGTTGGAGATTCTGCGAAGTGTTCTCGTAGGGTTCACCTTGACAGACACCTAATTCCATCCCAAATGGAAACATTACCCCCGACACTCTCATTGCGGTTACCGAGAATTTCCATTTCCCCTTCGGTTAGGATTTAATTTAGAAGGCAAAGACTTCCTAAACTACGGGAGAGTAAAGATAGATGGTATGGGAGAAGAAGGCTGATGAAATGTAGTTGACTCCGGATCTGAAATATTTTATCCCTCCTCAATGTAGGTTAAATTATTCTTCACCTTTCCCACATCCATAATTGTCGCTGATCTTGGACCAACTCAAAACCCTACTACTGAGTTCAGTAGACTCAAAATTGCCACTAGAACTGGAAAAAGAAAAAAAAAGAGATTTGTTAGTGTCCATATACAATATCCCAAGACTATACACAGCTATGAGATACAGCAAATTTAAGAAAGGCAATTTTTTTCTCATCACTGAGTATTTATTATATATAACAAATACATGAAAAAGAAAAAACTATATTGTGTGATATAAATAGTTTATTTACATTACAGAAAAACATCAAGACAATGTATACTATTTCAAATATATCCATACATAATCAAATATAGCTGTAGTACATGTTCTCATTGGTGTAGATTACCACAAATGCAAGGCAACATGTGTAGATCTTGTCTTAATCTTTTGTCTATAATACTGTATTTTGTAGTCCAAGCTCTCTGCAGTTAGTTTTGCCATTGTGGAAACATGCGCTCTTTAAATTAACCTTGTCGATGCTCTTGTTGTGTTGTCTGAACTGTAGTGCCCTGTGTTTTGCTTCTGTCTGTGGATTCTGTTGCTCCTGGGACATTTCCTGGAAAAGAGAGTTGTGAGAATACACGGCTCTTAGCAACACATCTGCTCAAGAGGTGGCAGGGGCAGCAGGGATGCGAGGGCGAGAGGTGCATCCTCCAGCCCTCGGCGTGCTTCCTCCTCAATGAAATGGACTGTGCAAGCTAATGGCAATGGCATCACAAAAAAAGCCACAACCCCCCCAAAACATACTGTGAACAAAATTATGGCAAGGGAGACTTTCAGATTCCTGAACATTGGCCACTCTTGCTGCATCACAAGGGTCCCAACTGCACCACATTGCTCAGCTTTAAATAATGCGTTTATTTTGAGCGAGGCACAGGTGGAAGACCCAGGACGGTCTCATGCTCACCTGGTCAGCGTCCCAGGTCTGTGATGTGTTTACAAAGTGGCTGCAGGGGCTGCCTTTCCAAGGCCCTAAGTGTCTGCAGTCCCTCTTAGCCTCCATGGAAATGCTCCATGCTTCAGCCCATGAGCAAACAGCTACTTTACTTACAGGTGCCTGCACCATGCCATGGCTGCTTGGCTTGGTGTGGAAAGCAACTGTGCTGGAAAGCCCCAAATCTGAGATTTCTTTGGACAGCTGCAGAGGCTGTCCTCAGGACCTATGGTGCTCCTCAGTGAGAGCACATTTCAATCTTTCACCTGCAGCAACCTGTTGCTGCAGCAACACCAGCTGTGGGGATGCCACGTTTCCCCCTAATGGAAAGCTGATGGTGTGTTTCTGGTTCCCTCCCATGGAAAGGCACCCGCAGGCAGAAAGCACGGAGAAGTTTAATCCCAGGTGGAGGCCACAGGAAGTCCTAAGCAGCTGGAAGCCAAGGGTGGTTATGGTAGAAACTGGGCAGCTGCACAACAGAGACTGAAACACCCTCTTGGAGTGCCACAAGAACAGGCCCCAGAGTACTCCAGACCATGCTGATATGGAAAAACATTCCCTTTGTATGGGGCTGGCTTGTTCTTCTGTTACAGGAGGGCTTCCAGCAACACCGTGTGAAACCCTATGGGTTATGCACCTTCTCAGTGCAGTGGGAGCTTAAAGCACTTGCCTGAAGCTCTGTGTCAAATAACTAAGAGCACAACAGAGTGAAATAGATTTTTATTGACCCCTTAAAGTAAAAAAGGTCATTTTCCCCCCCGTTGAATGGAAGTGATGTTATAGTTTTGTGACGTCAACTGAAAGGCTAAACAAGAGCCTAAGAACTTAGGAAGCATTTAAAAAAATGCTGGAATACAATTATGTAAGTGTCTAGCAAAATATGGGTCAGACTGTCCTGACTTGCCTCACTTTTAAGCCACCAGGACCACCCCCTCATGAGAAGCTGTATGGCTGTGGGCTATATTTTGCCTCGTTCCTTCCTGGGAAGCAGTGAAGTAGGCTGCTATCATTACTCCAGGAAAAACCAGCCTGTATCTCCTGTGCTCTTAGGGGTCACGGCAGAGCTTTCATTACAGAACTAAGGCAGACTTTAGCTGGTCTGTGATCTCATGACAAACTCATTATTCCCTGCGAGTTCCCTGAAAAGGCGCTCAAACTTTGGGAGTGAGTCAGGGAGCTGTTGTTAGCAAACACAGGGCTGATTCACTGCCGGCGTGCCATGTGCACTGAGCGCTTCCTGCCCGCTGTCCCCGCGCGGCCTCTCCTGCCCGGCCGGCCAGGGATGCACAGCGGGGCCCCGTGGGCTCTGCAGGACACGGCCAGGGACACCTCCACGAGCTGAGACAGCCCCACCAACGCCCGCGGCCACACAGTGCAGCCCAGCTTCCAGGGCTCCTGCCGAGCCTCCAGCATCAGGAGTTACAGCCCTGCTTTGCCCCAGTGCTCAGCCATGCGAAGCAGGATTAGGGAACCAGGGCACAGTGGGCACAACCAGACTGATTTTCTATGAAACACGGAGGAGCCAGGTGGCTGGGGGATGATCAGGATGGTCAGCAATCCCATGGTGGACACTAACTGCTCCAGCTGGAAGCAAGGAGATGAACAGGCACTTTCCTCAAACCAACACTGACAGTATCTATGCAGTTGCTTACTTCAAGGTCGAGAGAAATCAATTCAAGTGTAGAGATTACTCCAATTAAGATGATGAAAAAGCATCTTTGAACCAAAAATGCCCATGTTTCAACTGTACATTACCAATGTCTGGGAGCTTGGGAAGGCCCCAGGGCCCAGCACCAACACCGCGGCTGCTTACATGCAGTGCAATTGCATTTACAGGTGGGCCGTGTCTGAAGTGCAGCAGGGATTCTTAAGAGGGGCACTGGCATTTAACCAGCTTTTTAGACTTAATCATCTGCTAAAACGGAGTGATAGGTTTTCCTTGGTCCTCAACTCTTTAATCACAAGTCCTTTGTAGTGCACTGTGTGGGAGATGCATTCATTTCTGAACACAGCAGTTACATCGATGTAAACCAAGTACTGGAGCACAGGCTGCCCTCCCTCTCTCCCTCCACTGAAGCTTTTGCTCAAAAGCTCGAGTTACTCACAATGTGATTCATAGCAGGTAAAACACGTTATGCATTCATTTTTAATCAAGTTATTTCTTCACATAAATAAGCTGCTGTGACTAAACATTAGGGAAGCACTAGAAATGCAAAGCTGTAAAGAAAACTGCTGAGAATCATTATAACACTAGGCCATATCTATATTATTTGCCATCCTCCTTCACTTTTATCACTGCTTCCTTTTTTTGCCTTATCTCCAAGCTAGAAGTCCTTGGGTAGACTGTACCTCACTGTTTCACCTCCTGGCCTCTGGTTCTCTACTCCTCCACCCCAGAAGCTTATTCCCATTGCTGGCACTAGTGATGAGTAGTCAAGCAGCCGACCTCTTCCAGGAACTGAGTCAGTAAAACCTCAATCATCACTTCTGTTGGTTTCATTTTCAGCTGAGTCCATCCCCTGACTTCGTTGTTTGCGTGGCTAAAGAAATGGTAATGGTGGCAACAGAGCATTGGAGGGACAAGTGCCCAGGAGGCAGAGGAAGGGGCAAACCTCAGCTGTCAGCAGCCCATTTATTCAATTAAAGTGTCTGTGCAACAATGGCCCTAAAAGCAATGGAGGGTACCCCCACAGATTTGCACCACTTGTACAGGTAAGATTTTAAGAGCAACAATAGTAATGATAGCTGGAAGATTACAGTGGTAGTTTTGTGCAGCTCAAATGAACACAGTGCACCAAACTCACTTGATAAATTAATTAGGTGAAGTTGCACTGAAATGAGCAGCAAAGAATTTGGCCGCAGTGGCCTCTGAGTAAAGTTTCCCTTCTTTCTCCCAGGAACTTGGCAAGGTGTTTTCAGCACTTTCAAGAACTCAGGGTGTGGAGTTCAAACCAGTACAGTCAGGCTCTCCAAAGCAGACAACTTCATAAACTCAATTGCTTATGCATATGCTGCCACAACACTCCCTTGTCATGAGGATTTCTCTTAGGCCACTTAAGAGCACCCTTTTGCAAATGTATCTCAAATCATTATGCTGGGATGCAGGATGCTCTGCAGTAATTACATCCATTACAGAAAAAAGTCAAAAGATCATAAATTGACTTGGTTACTAAGTGTGGGGGAAAAGGTACTGTCTCTGTATGAAAACAGTGTGATGGGTAATTTGCATTACAGCACCAGATCACTCAGAGCTCCCTGTCTTCATTCTTCAGAATAAAGTACTTTGCTCACTGCATCAAGGTGACAAAACCAGTCACTTCACAAAACAATACCCATTTGTTCCATTATCAGCTACTTCACCACCTTCTTTCCTCATTACATGCTATATTTTTGGTCCTTTGAATTACCTCTGTGAATACCACCTCCTGTAATCTCCTGACTCATTCCGTAGTTGCCATTCAGGTGATGAACTCAGTTTGGCCAAAATAGGTTTTGTTTTGTGCCTTTAGGCCAGAGAAGGATTTATGAGGTTTTTTTTTCTGTCTTTTCCAGGCACAAATGCTCTACACTTGTTTTCCCGCCAAGCAGTGGAACATAGGGACTGAAATAAAGTAGATTTTATTTTATATGGAGGTATGATACCTGGCCTTTTTTTTTTTTTTATTTTAAAAAGAAAATAATTTGTAAAAGAGTGATTCATTGGTGCTGCTAGCTGACTTAATTTAACCTTGTGATTTCTAAGAGAAGCCCGTAGATGTTTGACATGGGGTAAGTTCATTTCAGAATTTACCCCAAGCTCTCCCAGAGACAGTAACACAGTCAAGTGGGGGAGTAGAGCAACACATGGAGGGGAAGGATTGCATTTACCCCTCTCATTCTGAACTACCCTGGGGCTGTCTTTTCCATTCACACAACCCTCTGCTCCTCACTAAAGAAAAAAACCCCAAGTACATCATATATGGAAGACCCTAAAACATGTGCAGTGCCTTTGAACATGCACTCAAGCCTAATGAAATCATTTAATCAGCAGGGTTGCAAACAGGCTTAAAAGTTTGTCTGCTTTGCCTGATTAGGACTAAGGCAATGGGCCCTTAAGGAAACCAGATGGAGATATGATTAGTTTTATTAAGTGTTGATCCAGCTGCTGTATTTATATTCCCCTTATTTATATGAACAATATTTGTCCAAGCATCTGAATACAAAATAGAGAACTTCGCTTGCTGTAGGCACTGTTGCTCCCTAAGTTTGATTAAGATGGAAGTAAAAATTCAGTCATAATAACGAAGGAGCACTGGCTGGCTGGACCAGATGATATCTTATGTTTGTTGGTGAATTAAATAGCATTTGTTATCAGTAGCGTCACTGCAGAAATCGGTATAATCAGCGCACATTGCAGGAAAAACAAAAGTCTTTTCTCTTTCTACTGTAAAGTACCAGAGATACTGACCTTGTAATACAGAGGACTACAACACAGATGATAGCAATCTGGATAGTTCCAATCACAGCTGCTATTAAGACATACTGAAATCGTACTGGACCTGGAACCACATATAAAACGCTGTAGTCCTTTTTTTCACAGTGTTGTCCAGTATAGCCGGCATCACATCTGAAACAAAACATATTTTTTTCTCGTTATACCTGCTGCTTTCAAGGAATGCTGGGAAAATTGTATCTGGAAAAAAAAATTAGTGGCTGAAGCATAAGCTTATGTGTTTTTTTTTTTTTTGTCCAGAATGGACTCCCACAGAGAGAGTACCAGTAAGTGCTCAACCTCTCAGAGGGAAGACTTCTGGTCCTCAGTGTCACCAAGGTCTGTGAGAGTGAACAACACTGTGAGAGTGCCAGGAGGTGCCCAGGGGACCGAGACATAACTGGCTTCAAGTGGAACTAGTTGCACGTTGTGATGAGAACTCATTTAGTTCCTTGCACAACATACTTTAGACTTCTCCCTTTCTTTGGGGAGGTGGGGGAGGGTGAAAAGCCCTCGAGTTGTGGTTCCTTATGCAGATTACCCCTAAAGAGGTGATAAGCAATCATCCAGGCTCCATATGAAATGTGATTAGATGCTCCTGAAAGTGGATACATCATTTACATTTCATCTGGTTGCTATAAAAAACCCCTCTATTGATGCTGCAGCCATCCACCCCGATCCTGCTTGTTGCACTGCTCACCAGTTCCCATCCTGCAGCCTGACATCTCCACGCTGCTCTGTGATTTTGGGGCCAAGCAGTGTTTTTACAGTTTCAGCCCTTGTCCTGTTTCCCCTTAATTGGCCAAGCAAGATATGAAAATCCAGGTCAGTGGCAGCAGCAACTGTCAGGGACTGAGACAGACAGCCTGGGTTCCTCTCATGTGTGTTAGTGGAGCACTAATCCTGATAGGTTAAGCCTTGAGCTTCCTCCCTTTTCTTCTGCATTCCCACAGCTGCCAGCACCTTGAGGAAAGGACATTTTCCAGCTGAATGGAGCACCTAAAATGCAGCAGCTGCAAAGAGCAAAACGTGCCCTGGCTGTTTGTGTGAGCCCGGAGAAGCTGGCTTAAGGTTCTGCCCTGGGGAGAAAGTCTGTTCTCTATCTTTGAGCTCCCATTCCAGTGTCCCAGGAAATGGTGCTTCACGTGTAATAGTCCTTTTCCAGCCACCTGGCCACTGTGTGGACTTCAGAAGTAATATCTGCACCTGTGCAGGGAGGCATTCACTGTGGGAGCACTACAGTGCTTTCACTAGATCCCTCCTGTCTGCCCAAACCTCCTCCAAAATCACCCCCCGCTGAAGCAGCCACCTCTGCCCCAGCCAGCTGCCCCACGAGCATCACTCCTGCCACAGCAGGGACACATCCTCTCCCTCAGGCTGAGGAGGGTACCTAGCGTGGTCTGAGCGCTTTGTGAAGGGCTTTTAAAAACACATCTAAATAGAACTGGAGCTTACTGGATGGCTTTACAGTCAATTAACATTGTTCATAACTCAATACACTTTTGGGACTTCGTTGAATAATTTAAGTCTGATGGATTTTGTAGCACAAAGGGCCATGGTTGCCATTATTTTCCACAGCTGATCTAGACAAAATGTTTCTGTAAGTCAGTATTTCCCTGTGTGTAGCCTTCCCTTGCTGGTAGGAGAAGGGTTACCTGCAAGACGGTTCCAGCATGTTTGTGGAGTGCTCACACTTGCCATGCATGCAGAAGCCATTGTAATGCTCTGGACAAGGGATGTAGATCCCTCTTGCACTTTCTTCCAGTTTGTTTGCATTCTCTGTGAACACAGGTGAAGGGAACGTTAACCGGGCCACGTAAGATAAGGTGAAATGATGGGAAGAACTCAACATATGAAAGAAAGGAAAATCAGAAGAACAAGATGTGAAAGATGTTGTTCATGGGAAGCAAGAGTAAGGGTTTGCCCCTTCAAACAGGTTGGTTGATGTGAAGATTTGCAAGGTTTTATCTCATTCTTTTATAATTCCTGTCAAGTTGCAGCAAATGAGATACCAGAGAAAGTAACGTGACTATTCAAAAACTTATGACAGAATAGCACAGGCAAAATACCTGATTAATTCTGTTATACTTTATGGACTGTCTCCTCAAACTGAGACAAGGTTAGGAGAGAGACTCTAAACATTTGCATGTAATACACATTACAGTACTTTAGGTCATTCAACAGAACATATACAGAAAGATAATTTTATGGCTGAAGTAGAGCAGGAGTCCAGAGCTGAAGTTTAGCATCAGTGCTGTGTGCCCGTGCCCCAAAGCCCAGTGGCCTCCTCCACATCCCACAGCATCCAGCACTTTAAACTAGTTTGACTTTCTGCAGCAGTTAAAGAGTCACTGAGACTGCAAATCCCTTCATGCAGCCATGCAAATGGAGGCTTCATTTAGTTTTGAAACAGGTATGTGCTCAACTTCACAGGATGAAGCAGAGTGTCACCACCATGAACTCACATGAATTTTGTAGGCCACCAAGGTATTAATTAATCTGGGTAATTTTGGCAAATTCTTCCACTTAACCAATACTTATGATACCTCAAATGGTAACACTCCTTTTTCTGTGACAGTATCTTCTAGTCATGATTAATTAAAAACAGAAGAAAGAAATCTTGTGATGGATGTCTGAGGAAATGTAGTTTGCACACAAATAAGTTGAAGCATTTTTATCTTCCAAAGGAAGTCCCCCAGTGTTATAAAACAATTGCAATTTGTGTTCTGCCTCCAAGCCAGCCATGCCGGCAGCAGGCATGCTTAGGTATTATCCCACCTCTGGGAAAAGTGTGTGCAGCAGATCCAAGAGTCAGATTTTCATAATGAATTTCTTTTCTGTCGCTGCTGTCCAAGGAGAGTTGTAAGAGTCTCTAACCACTTGCACTAATACAGTTGGTTATATTGTCCTTATGTGGAAACAGGCGAGGACCAGCTCCCAGCAAATGAGAATGACAGGCAACCTCTACATCCCTGCTGACAGCATTAGCTTCTCTTTCATCCTTAGGATTTTCACTATGGATCCCTATTGCATCTTTTCAAATGCACATATGCTGAACACAAGCCCGTGTGCCTCCCCCTGTTCCCTGATTACATTGGGATACCTGGAGGCTGGGGGAGGCTCTTATGGACCATGCAGTGCAGAAGCATCAGGGGCAGGGAGAATTCCTGGGCTGGGGGCTGACAGCTGTCTCTGGGACAGCACAGACAGGATGTGCTGGCAGGAGGCAGGTTAGAGGTATGGTATAACCTCCTTTGACAGCTCGCCCAGGAATTTGTGCTATCAGAAAATGTGGGAACACAAGGTCCATTTGGTCTGGCACTAAACATTTTTGGCTGCCTATCATCCTCTAAGTGAGACACTGGCTACCAACACATGAAATATATACACAGAGTTGTCACCCCACCAGGACTCCATGCATGCTCCTTTATGCCCCTGGAAATCCTCCCAGACAGAATAAACGTGTGTGATGTGTCAGCTATCCGTGGACTTGCTCATGGCACACACACACATCCCGATGTGCTCAGGACTTGTGGGACTCCATACCCATATAGTGACCACCTATGCACTGTGCCTGATGGATTCTGGGTGTGCTGGACCTCTGCTATGGCCCACATTCAAATCTATTTCTGTCCAGGAAACTGCAGCGAGAAATATGGGATCCTTATTAATACACATTTTTTTCTGTTGTGGAGAACATAATGCCATTTCCTTCAAATCCTCCATTACCAAAGGAAATTTGTTTCCTCTCTGAAGAACAGGAGACTGCTCTGTGTGCACACACCCATGTGTGTGTTTATCTCTGATTGTTCCTTCTCAGGTACTGAGGTATCTCTGCCATGTCTGTGCACCACCACTCAGTGCAAGAATCCCTCCTCTCTCAGATCAGCCAGCAGTGTGGTTAAAACAGTACGAAATCATTTGTGTGGTTTTTTTTGGTTTTTTTTTAAAGGCACACTTCAAGATGGAGGAGAATTGTAACTTTCAGGACAGACTAATCTAGGACTTGAAAGGGGGACCAGGACCTATCTGGACGTGCAGATGCTCTCACTGTGTGTAGGCTGTAGGCCTAGCAATCATGTGGGTAGAAACCATGTTTTCTTTAACAAGGTCTCTAGCACACTTTAAAGTAAATCTAGGATCATGCAGAACTTGTAATTACACCTCTAAGCATAATGTTGTGATGGAAAATGCTTTACTGAATCTAAAATGAGACGGCCCAAGCTTTGCTAGCATTTGTAGGATAAACACTTCATAGGGTAAACACTTCATACAGGAACACTTGTCACCTGGCTCAGAAGAGCCCACAAAACTTAGACACAAATTATCTGTATCTGTATCTCAGTTTGACTGATGACTCCTCTGAAAGAGTCAGGGATTTAATATAAAGGCAGAGAGGGGGAAAAGCTCATATTTAGTTTGATCTGCCGTTTTGGTTACTCAAAATACAGACCACAATAAAAACATCATTTCATTCAGACTGAGAAGTTCTCCCTCTCAGCACATTTTGAACGCACACAAAATATTTCCCCGCCTCAAACCAGGTTATTTTTCCCATTACAAAACCCATCTTTTCAGAGCCAATGTAGAGACCCAAACACCCAGGCATGCTTTGAAAAGTCCGTTCATGTTAAAACTGACTGCTCCCATTTCTGGAAGGACGTGAGCACCATTCAGCAATCCAGCTGTTGATGAGATACCAAGCCTTATGAACGCATCACAGGGTTTACATCACCATGAAACAAGAACTATAAATTGATTCTAAAAATAAAACCATGCTGAGGTTATAAAGCAAACAAGAACTGTACATATCTTAAAAAATTAAACCTGAATTAAATAAATTAAGACTTCCACCCTTATTATAACTTTGGATTATTTATAAATTCAGTATTGGATGCAATTGCACTAATCAAACTGCAGTATCACTATACTAAGGAGCCCCTCTACCACACCCACCTCACACCTGTAGAGAGCAAAGCTAAATACAGAGTAACCCACTTTTTTCCAAGCACAGCAGATCTGTATGCATAAAGCAATGACAAAGACCAAATTCAAAGTTACTCAGGTTTCAGTAATGTTAAATTCAGTAGCTGCTCTTCACACACTAGACTTACTGCACTGTTATTGGCAACAGTGTGGGAAAGTTTTATTTGTGCCAGAAGGACAGACTTGTACCTCTTTGTGATGGACAGGATTTGAGGCAGAAGCCAGCTGTAAAGACTAGAGGTAAAAATTGGACTGACTGGGTCAGTCTCTCCTATCTCTGGACAAAAGAAATTCCTGCCATGTTTCTCAAAATGCTTGTCCTTTTCATTTCAAAAAAGAAATACACCCTCACCCTCCAGAACAATTGTATTCAGAAATCTTGAGGCGCTTTTCTGATCGAAAAAGTCACTTTGATGAAGCCAACATCTTTTGCATTTCTGCAGCATTTTTTGCATCTTTAGCCTAACATGACATTTCATATTGTTCGCATCTCTTGTTAGTGCCAGCACATGACATGATAGCCTATCAAATAAGACACACTAGTCAAAACACATTATTTTTAAGTGTGTGGAGGCCAGATGCTACTTTGTGTAGCCTGAAACAGTTTATCATCTCTCTTACTGGAAAAAATCTCCCAGCTGAACTCTTGTTCTCCAACCTCTCTGTGGATGGCAGGGAGATGCTGAGATGATGAGCTATTTCTCTGGGATAAACTGGATCCTAAAAAGATATCCAGTGTGACTGACCACCCACACAGTGATCTTGCATTTCTTGATGGATTGCCTTCTGAAATGTTCAATAAATTATTTAAAGCCATCTTGTCTAAATTAATATCTGTGCCTGTTCCTGTCTTTCATTAAGAAGGAGCAGAAGAATTATTTCAAATATATCTTGTATCATTCTGAATTTCATTTCTAGTTTGGCTACATGGCTTTCCTTCAGTCTTCGGAAGTTGAATGTACACCCTTCAGATCCTCAGGTAAGTATATCAGTGAAAGCAGATATCTGGAACAGTCTGCCTGGTTGCAGGATGTGACTCTGCAAGTGATGAAAACAAAGCAGCCAGACTCTTCTCTGGGCAGCCCTCACTGGTCCCCAGCTCCCATCCGAGCTAATGTGGAGCTTCTGTTCCACAACCAAACATGTGCAGTAGTGCCGCTGACAAAGGAATAAATCCATTAGTGCCCTTGATGAGGATTATATGAAGTACTGTCTGGAGTGCCCAGAAAATTCTTTCCAGACATAAGGTCCTACAATCCACTTTAGAGGAATTAAAATAAAAATCTAGGCAAAAATAGGATTCTTGCATCCAAGAATTGACTGCCAGGCACTTAACAATTAGTTCTGCAGGGCTGATAATTCTGTCATTCTTCATGTGTGAATCGGTGAGACTTTCTAGGTGATTTCAAGCAAGCAAAGTAGAGAGCCACAGCCTGTAAATTCTGATATTAGCATTTTAGCTGATGTACAGCAGGTAATGTGGGAGCTTTGGAAATAATAACTATTAGGCTATGCCCATATGAGAAAATATTGGCTTGTGTACAGTGTTAACACCTAGTGTAAAGTCATCCCTAAACCAAGGGAAGTCCTGAAAATCCATATATACACATATATTTCATCAAATAAGGGATGAGACAGTGAATGATGTGCAGCAGAAGCTATTTTGACACCTATCTCATTGGAAAAAGTGGTTAAGGAGAATTGACTTACATAATAATTTAATCTTTTAATACTGCTGAGGTCAGTCAAACTTGCAGACGGAAGCTCTTGCTGATATTGAAGTAGTGACTCCTCACACACCACATTATCAGAGGACATATGAAGGGAAAAAGGGTTTCTTGGATCAGATGTATGTCTTTAACCTTCTCAGCCCCTTTTGGAAGCATACCCCCCTCACTCCTTTCACCTCCCTGCTGGCTCTCCCAAAGAGATGCTGTGGAGCATAGCATTAGAAACTTTCTTAAGAAAGCTCTTCTGCTCTGGGTGAAAGATGCTTCATGTGCAATTCTTGCTTGAAATCAAAACAAACATCTAGAGAGTATCCACCTGTGGAGCAAAGGCAGGGATGCCCTGCCTTTTGGGAAAGAGCTTCAGCTGATTGACTACAGGTGGGAATCTGAACCCTGTGCATAAGCCTAGGGGTAGTTTATGTTACTCATCTTCAGTCTTCATAGAGTCAGCAACTGCTGCTCTTTTGATGTAAAACAGAACTTTCTCAGGCCACAAACATCTGCAGGAGTGGTTCAAAGGCCCAGGAGGAGGATGGTAATGGTGCTGTTCTTTCCAAAAGTGCAGAATTGCTTTAGCAGGTTTGCTGGTACTTTCCCCCCTCTTCAATAGCATCCAACAGTAAATGAGGTCCCACAGCAACTTAGGGATGAAGTCTTTAGGCAGGCTTCCTAATCACTTGTAATGAAGAACTGCCATGATAAATCCCAGTTCAGACCCAGCTCTGATGAGAGAAAAGAGATTCCTCCTGGGTCTTTGCTGACCAGCTCCAAGGCAGAGCATCCTTGGCAAACCTGCCCTGCTGCACGGCCACACTGTGCTGCTGCCAGCTGCTCAGGGCAGCCTGGGGAGCACCTTCACCCCACATGTTCCCTCCCCTGAAACCTTGCTTTTACAATTATAGAGCGCCTCTTAACAACAAAGAAAATGTGTGCAAGCAGCTTGCCTGAAAATCACTGTTTGGGTGGGCGTTGAGTGAGAATTCCGAAGGAAGTGCTTGCTGCTGCTCAAGAGGGAGCTCACCAGCCCACTCTCCCTGAGAGCAAGTGGAAAATGAGACACCAAATGTCAGCTGAAAACGTCTGGCACCACTATGCTGCAGCCTGAGCCTAAATTCCTCCTGCAGCCACTCCAAGTACAAACTTGAAGCTAGTTTTTCTACATCAACTGCACAAAAAATACCCTTCCCATATTAGCTGCTTCACCAAGGGGAAAAAAAGAGATGGAACATGGTGAAATAAATTACATTCACTTCTTTTCTCAGGCACAAAATAGGCTTGCTGAACACAGTAATTTATTAATTTTAAATGTCCCTATGCAAATCAGTTCCCTGGAATAAGATAAAATCCACTTTCCTTTTTAAAAATAATCTAGGGCTTTTTATGTTTGAGATGATGGCAAGATGTCCTAGTGCACTTTGAAAAAAAATACTGTGCTCTGTCTTTGCAGCAATGCATCGTAATTATTCAGCCTGCTGCCATAATTAATAATACAAACCAATGAATTAAGACACTAATAATCCCCAGATGTTCAAATGGAGAACAAAATACTTTCAGCTTGTCAGCATATATATGGGGGCTATGCTATATATGTTAAAGCTGTTGCTGAACTTTGGAAATCAAGAAGCACTTTTTTTTACAACATCTGTGAATATATCTTCCCTCTTTGAGAAAACTGATTGAAATCAAGCAACTTGTTAATCATTTTCCTGCATACATAACAAGACTGTCTACTCAAAACTAAACAGGACTGTTTTTCTTATTTTTTTTCCCCTTGTTTTCACAGTATCTGTTGTCCCCTTGAATTCACACATGCCTTACCCTAGAGATTGTACAGGCTCCTCAAAGCAAGGCTCCTGCACACACAAGGAGGTGCTACCAAGTAGTTACTGCAACACAAGGTGCAATACAACCCAAAATTGCACAGTGATGCAAGTACATGGCAGCAACCATTGCTCGCACTTCTGAATGGGAACACCCAGCAATATAAGCTAAACTGAAAGGGGAAAAACCTCACAGGAGCTAATGTGTTGCTCCAAAGCAGCATTTTCTCCATGTCCAGGTGCTCATATTAGACTCAACTCCCCCCTGGGGTGATTGTTTCATTCAGGGAGGTAAGGCAGGCTGCAGCCTCCCCTTGTCCAGCCTCCTCTGCTTCCCTGCCACCACGTTTCATCCTCTCAGCCTGACTGAGGCCACCCCTAAAAGCAGAAGTCACTGCTCTTGGATGCTGCTCTCCACAGCTGATTCCAGGACATCAAGAGGAGGATGCTGCACTGAGCTCTCCCTCCAGCAGCTCCACAGAGCAGCTCACCCCACGTGCCAGCAGCACCTGCCACTTCCCAGGCCAGCAGACTGGCGAGGTCTCTGGCTCCTCGTGCTGTCTCTGTGTCAGCTGTCCCCAAGCCATCTCTCCATAGTTTTGTGGATGAAATAACACATAGCTCTTTAAGGCAGCCACTACGGGGGCCGGTCTTGAGGGCTGCAGTCATTCCTAGGGTTGTGATTTAATGATGTGGGGCTGTACTGTGGATTTATCAAAGCCCTGGGTAAAGAGGCCCTTACAGTTTGTGCTGCCTTCTTTTGTGTCAGGATTGAATAAATCTGTGCTAACTCCATTCTTAGAATAGATTAAATCCCTCTTTGTGCTAACTCAGCTACTCTTTGTTTTTGGCAAGCTGCTGACGTTCCCTTCACTCAGATTCTCCTGCCTAAGAGAGATGCCACCAGCCCTGTGGGAGCAGCATCCTCCCCCTTCAGAATCCAGCAGTGTAAAGAAATAAAGTCATAGTTTATCTCCTTGCATATGATCTCCTTAGGCGGCTCATGACAGAGCCCTTAGAGGATGAGTTAACCTTATTATTATTGTAATTCTGTGTTGAAAAAGAGTTGATGTCAGTTTAGAGATTTGTGAGGTTCCCTCCAATTAGGCTGCGTGCCTGAAGGCAGAGGGGCGAGTGCTGGATCCATCACACGCGCACTGTGCGAGCGGAGCGGGTGTCACCCTCTGTGAGAAATTCCTCCCAACAGCTCAGCCAAAGGCTTGTTTTCTCTCCCATCCACCTCTCCTCCAGCTACTCATTAGTGCTGGTGCTGGAGGGGGTAAAAAATGGACAGGAACAACCAGATCAGGGCTCCTCTATGTCCTCCCCTGTGAAAAAGTACGCTTGAGAATTTCAATTTACTGTTTAATACCAGATTAAATAGAGATGGAAATACCACCCCAGTATGCGGATGTTAGCAGCACAAGATGCTTCTTTATACAACCAAATGGTGTCTACTTCAGAGAAAGCAGGCATGGATCTGCAGAGGAGGCAGAGAGTGGCTAGGAGGGACGCTGCCAGAGGAACATATCTGTGTGCAGCACTATCTTTTGGGGCACAGGAGACAAACCACCATCCCTACACTGCACAGCCCCAGCAGCGCACACACATGATTCTCACTAACCAGCAGCTCTTCACAACCCTTCCCAGCCTAGCACAGCAGTGACACAGCAATATTAGTTAACTTAGTTAAGTGATGATAAAGGAACAAAACTCCCCGAACTTGACCAAGTGGTGTCCTGCTGTTTCTGCTTTGTGTGCTACTATGCAATTTCTATATCAAAGCAGCCTGGCTAGTGCAGCACTCCAGAGCAGCTTATTTATATGTAGATGTGGCTATATGACATTTCCAAATGCCATACATTTGCATATGAAGGTTCCACTTTTTTTTCCCCACTTCAAGTAAACAGAGTGCTTCGATTCCAAAGCAGTGCTTTCACTCACTTGGAGCTGACTGAGAACCATCCTCCTTAAGCAGCTTAAAAAACCCCTGAAACATCTAATTTTCACAATTCGGCAACCTTGGCTATCAGTAGTGTCTCTGGGTGGGTCTTGTGATTTATAGCTGTACCTTTGATACCAAACCAAGCTCGGAGAGCAGAACTGCAAGACCTTAAGATTTCATATGAAATGGCTACAGCTAATCTGCAATACCAATCAATATTTGCAAATAGGCTCCGGACATATGATGGAAGCTTGTGGTCATCCTAAAAAAGCCTGTGGGTCACATTCATTATAGCTATGAAGATGGTATTGATTTTTGTCACTGATGCTCCACTTGAAAACAAGAGCAGGAGCATGTTGCAGGAGCCGCTGAGGAGCTCCGAAACTGCAGACCTAACACAAAACCACAACCTTATGTAACACCAGGAAAGTCAAGTGGACATTATATATTCAGCTTTCTTGTCAAGGGAAGATAAGGCTGAAGCAGATGGTATGTGGGCAAAGTTTCAACCTGAATACATTGCCTTCTAAAAACCAATAGTGCTATGAAAACAGCCCAATTTTGTGGCATGAGGCTGATGAACACGTTACCTGCACATTAAAGAGCTGCCTGATGCCAGGCTTTGAGGTATGTGCTACAGAGGAGCTGGAAGAGTTTCCCGTTAGCAATGTGTGCATGGAAAAACACGGCTCTCAGCACTTCTCCTGTACCACCTTGCATGTGCAGTATGAATTATGCATAACACACAGACAGCCCCATCCTCGTGCACATTGGAGCTGGGATGCACAGCCAGGGTGTGCGCTGAGGGAAGCAGCCCTTTGGCATCCATTACCAGGCGGTGTGGGAGGGCTGGTGGGCGGCAGCGTGGATGGTGGTCACCAGACATCAGCTCTCCTCCTCTCCCATAGCTCAGCCCTGCTCCCTGGCTGAGCTCCCTGCTCCCTCCACATCCCCTTGGGCTGGGAAACACCGAGGTGAGGGTGAGCCGCTCCTGTGAGCCCTGAGGCTCTGTCTACTCTCAGAAGACCGTGAGAGGCACTTCCTGACTGTGACATCAGGCACAACAACTCCCAGGAGTCACCCTCACTGTGTCTCAGCTTATGGAGTTTCATCCACCCTCCACTGCATTTCCAGAGCACCTCATCCTCCACTGCCAACTAGTAGATGGCATCAACTATGACAAATGGGATGAGGTGCCAGAAAGCTGATAAATACTTTTGATATGGCTCTAAAAATAGTGAAGGGATATTTGTATCCTTCTGACATTTTTGAAAAGTAGATGGATATGCATGACCTAAGTTTTAAGATGGGTGTCAGGAATATTGATGTGTGGAGGGAGCAGGATCGTTTGGCTGGCGTTGCCCCAGGGGACAGTCGCATGACTAATGATGTCTCCATCTCCCAGCTGAGGGTGTGCTTGGAAGGGGCTCAAGCAGAAAGATAGGAGCCGATATAGAAATAAAACAGGATTCATCCTGCCTACCTAGGCCATATCTTTTCCTCCATGGGGATGATGAAATGGGAGAAAGGGGGTGCAAGTGCTCTCAGAGCAGCCTTGCTGTGCCCTAAGTTATGCCCTCGCAATTCCTGCCAGGTTAACTCCTGTACTATGTATGATTGAGCCTGATGTGTTCCCGGGATCACAGCTGTAAATTTAATATCGTATTTCTAGCCCCCCTCTGGAAATGTGGAAGTCAAATACAGTTTCTTCCTCTTCCCTCCAGTCTCCAGAACAATACAGACTCCAAAGCTCTCCAATTTGCACATCCAATCCCAGATGTCCTGAGGTTTCCCCTTCTTTGGCACCTATGCAGGTGGGCTCCAGGAATTTAAGTACTGGTGCAACTAGCAGCGCTTCCAGATTTTAAGGACTACACTGATAGAAATCGCTTTTAAGCAATTAAACTGCAGATTAACAAAGCATGCTTCCAGTTTGAATGGAGATACACTTACAACCTGTATCCACCTGATCGTACCCAGAGAACAGGCACGTCTTACATAACACAGAGCTGCATTTTCCATCCATCCTTGCCCCTTCAGCTATGTGCGTAGCTTTTACCGGCAGAACAATCAGCCAGGCAATCAATGAAACAAAGCAGGAACTTCCTTTTGAGAAACTGCTGCACATAAAAGCACACCCTAATCCAATCACCAGGCTGCCCCCTAATTTCCAGTAGGAACTCCAGGTCTGAATGGATTGTTTTCCACAGAGAAGCAGTGTTTGAAAAGGTCTCTGACTTAATATTTATGTCTGCCAGCATGGCATTATGAGACTTTACTTTCTGGTTCACTTCAAACAAACTAAAAAAATTACAACTAAAAGCAAGTATGAATGGCAAAATTGTCAGAGAGGTTTGAAGGAAGGCACGGCAATGAAAAGGTTACCCAAGGTACGTGACAGCGCGGACAAGTAGGTCAGGGATGTCATTTTGGCTACAAGGCGTTTCCTTCAGTCCTTTTGATAATCTGAGGGTTTTACAGTCATAGTTTTGCACTGATTTTATATTCAGTTTTGATTACTAAAAGCAGTCCTTCTTTTTCCTTTTTTTTGGGGCACATGTTGGCAAGATGCTGCCAAGCTGAAGTGTGACACCCATTTGGCTCCCTTCCCTCCTTTCTTTTTTTCCAAGGTAGCATCTGTGCTTGTAAAAACATGCTCCCTGAGAGGATTCATCCAGGAAACTAAAGAAAGAACTGCAGAATTTGGGGGGAGTGTGTGTGAGAAAATAGGAGACTGAAATAAAAATACTTGACTCCTATATGCGGTATTTTTGTACACTTCCTGAATCACATGCCTGGCAAATCCCCTGTGAATATCCTCGATATTTTAGTTGCCAGAGCATGACCCTGAATGGCCTGTGACTACTCAGAGATATGTCTGCTGTTAGCTAAAAGCATGGTTTCAGCCATACTTTTCACTGTTTTGTTCAGGCTATTCAGAAAAGTTTTGTTATGCTCAGAAACATTTTATTGGCATGTTGCAAACTCGTGATCACTCCTCCGTACAAATCAAATGCTACACTTGCTGAGGGATGAATCCTGCGTGGCTTGATGCTATTTTTACTCACCCCTCTGCCCTGAGTCCTGCATTGTAAAACTGTGATGGCAATGGGTTCACACAGCCTACAACCTTGCTTTTTGTATCAGTCCAGCTGTATTGTTAAAATCTTTTGTGGCTGCTCAGAGGGTTGGCTTTAAGCAGACTATATGTTTGAAATTCCTACCTGGAAAACAGGAGCATACCAAGCAGTGTGCTTCCTTTCCCATGCCTGGAGCTGGAGAGATATCCCTTACTATTCCCAATTTTAAGTGTAGGAGAAAATGGTAAAACAATATAAAATGCCACTGCAGCAAAACCTGCTACATTCCTTTACCTGTTTTACCAAAGATACACTTTCCAATCTGTCATGAAACCCCGCGATGGACAGACAGAGCCAATACCTTTCCGTGCTCTTGGGTTTGCATCAAAAGGGTTCAATGTCACCACACAATTTAAGCTTTTTGCCTATTACTCCAGTGCCAAAGGTCTATCGGGCAGGAGCTGACCTCTGAGCTGCAGAGAGGAGCCCACCCAAGGCTGCAGAACACACTTAGTGCCTCTCACAGCCTGAGGGGCTGCGAAAGACCCCTCCAGGGCACACTCACGCTGAAGACACCGCTGTGGAGCTGTCCCTCTCCTTGTCTGCTGACTGCAAACTCTTCCACAAGCACAGTGTCCTTGAGCTGACTTCCCCACGGATCCAGCCCAGACTCTGCCTGCTGAAATATGCCAACAGCAGACTGGGTCTGGTTGCCTATCTCCCACCAAACCCTTCCATGCAGACCCATGGCTCTCCCTGTGTGATGGGACAGAAAGCAAGCACAGAGCTCGCCCTGCAATTTCCTTCTATAAAGAGTGGAACAGCTTCTCTACGCCACAGAGGTCCTGGGAGTCATCACCAGTCACACAGCTCATTTTGAAGCACAGACAGAAAAGTCTATTAAGAACATCTTTTTTTTTTTTTTATAAATGAATACCTGCGTTTACTATTTTTATACACCTGTTATTATTGTCTTACAGCAGTGCCACAGAAGTGAGCTATAAAGACGGCATTTGTGAAAATAAAGGGTTTGGTATTTTAACTCTGCACTCACTTCTAGAGCGAATATTGAAAGCGGGAGAAGCTGCATGGAAAAGAAAGGGCAATTCTGGGAAATGGAAAATTTACTAAGAATAAAAATGGACAAAAAAGCCATACAGAGAAATCTCAAAGCCATTAAACTCAATGGCCATTCTTCCACTACTTTCAGCAAGGCTGGAATTTTACCTACTGCCTCTTTAAATCTTATTGACTCTTATAACAGTATTTTAAACCAAACAGCTGACATCCTGCTGCCCAGCCAAGGCCTTTTAAATCACTGAAATGCAGGATGGAAAAAAATCTGCAGTGCCAGATGTGTCTAAAAACAGTCACAGTTCTTGTTGAGGCAATCTGTAGAGGAAAATGTTTAGCATTTATCATGCCTGACAAAACACTAATAGTTTATCAGTTTTGATATTATAGACTAATAACAAGCTTTTCCATGGCTACTTCATTTGCAGAGCTACACTACTGTTACTTGATTTTAGAACAGTGCTTTTCATTTAATCCTTTTCCATCCTAGCTGGATGGAAGTACACTTCCATTATTAAATGAAATTGTAAGCTAAATACTCTAGGGAAGGGGTGTTTTTGATGTATACCTGACACAGCTTTAAACCACAGATAAAATAAGAGGAAGACTAAAACCACAGGGAGAGTTTTAATTTTTTTTTCCCCCTGAAAAATATTTTGCCATTATGTAATGCTGTCTAAAATGGCTAAGGCTTGTGATAACAGCAGTAGGCAAAGCAGTGCATTTTGATTCAGTGTTGATTATATTCTGACATGCACTGCCACGGGTACTCTAATAGCACATTTTGTTTACAGCCGTTGTATTTCCAAGAAGAGAGTTTCACAGCTCATGGGTACAAGGTAATATGACAGCCCAAGTGTGTAAGAAGTCACCTTTCTAGGCAGGTAAATGTTGCTTTTCAAACCTGAGTTATTAAGAGCACTTCCGCTTGCTCAGTGATACAGAGGTGCTCCTTAAACTGCCAAGGCTGGGTTTATCCTGAATGCAGAGCAATGTTTCTATGGTCAGAAGTATGGGAGAAGGCAAAGCTTATATTCAAAATGCTGCATCTCATGCTAAAATTCATACTTTCTCTAAACCTTTTCCATTTTCCTTCAGAAACGAGTTTCTGTCACTCATGGTTTCATACACTAAATGTTAATATGAAAAGAATACTTGTGTTGCATTGCTTGAAAAATCAGTGCACAGTGTGGCTTTTAGCAGGTGTATTCAATGGAAAAGGTAAATACACCCTTTAGCAGGTGTATTCAATTTAGCAGGTGTATTCAATGGAACGAAGTGGAACCATCAGCCAAGTGAAACACTTGAGGCAAAATATTTGTCTGTGTTTACTTTCTTTACTCACATCTACTAAACCAGGCAAAATTTGCCCCTTGTCTCCATCTAACCTAATTCTGAAGGTCTATTAAAAATAAATACACAGTTCCTTCTTTTCCTCCCCAACCATATTTCCTTTAATTCCACCAGATGTGTTTATACTCCTGAATCCAGGTGAAAGCCTTTGTTATCTTAAGGCTCAGGTTACCACTGCACGTGTCTAAGTGATCAAATTATCTCGTGTTTGTATTGCAATTTGACATGATGATACTCCTTCTACAAAAGAGGATGTTTCAGTCAGCTCTAAGTAGCAACTTTCCTCACAGTTACAACTTACTTATTACAACTGTCATATGCTTTCATCTCATGGTATTTTGATATCTAACATTTCATAAAGAATGCCAAAACATCCCATGAAACAAAATTCTGAGGAAATTCAGTTCTATGAATATTTCAAAATAAATTTTTTTTAACATTTCAGACTAGATCAAACACAAATATTTAAATGTTGATGTTTCCTGAAAATGGATAGTCTAGCATCTCATTATACTTTTAACTCTCAAATCCTTGGAAAGGTTCTGTAATTCCTAACAGCAAATTTACAGAAACTAGGCCTAAAACAGAGCTGCTGGGCATAAAAATACACTGTGGTACTCCTTAATATCTATCAACTAATTCAAATTAGTGTAGTGGATGGCAAACAGCTGCTGTGCACCATCTTGAACAGTATCCTTCAAGGATGACTCTTGAGATATCAAAGTGCCTGGAGCCCAAAGGAAGGATGGAACCAAGGGTGAGGAAAATTCCTCCCCAAATCCAGAAAACAGGATTAATTTTCCACCCTAGTCCTTGGGGAAGATTTATAGAGTCTTGTCTCAGTTCCCTTTTTTTTTTTTTTTTACTTTCTTTTCTTGTAGGGGAAGCAGGGGAGTTGAGAAAGGCAAGAAGATGCTATCAAGAGGGAAACGCCTTCAGGGTGTCAGAATGCCAAAGACAGTTGGTACCTACCATCCTCCTGGCACTGGATGAAGTGCTGGGGATTACAGACTGGTACCTAGAACAGCAGCACAGCTGATACAGTGTGAAACACAGGCACCACAGCAGAGTCCCCCAGGAGTCACACGTGCCACCACCCTGCGTCACCCTAAGTGTCAGATTGTTGGCCCTACAGAGGAACCTGGCTGCACAGTCCTTCTAGATCCCAAAGGGAGAAGGACTTAAGCTTCCCTGTGACTTCTGGTGTGCAGTAGGTCTGGGGCTGTCTGCAGTAAATTTAGGTACAGATCTGTGAAGCCACTTTGTGGCCTGCATTGTTAGATGGAGTTCATACTGAACTCTCCTCTTTAACGCTGATCTACCTCAAAGGAGGGGCCTGAAAAGTGGCAAAGACGCAGTATTAACTAGGTGCTACAATGTGATTTAGTCAGATATAAAAAGACTTTTTTGGATAACTGTAAACCCTTTCACAGTGGTGGGGGCTGCAGCCAGGAATTACGGTGCATATTCCATATATCCATGGCAGATGAACACTGGCTGTAGATCATGTTGCTTCATTCCCATAAACCTCTGAAAACAAAGGTTAGCAAAAACAAGTTTTGGGAGTTGCTTTAACTAGAGCATGACAACTAGCATGATTACAAACCATAAAAGTGATTTTCCAAGGGTCCCTACCCTTGCAATTAGAGGTCCTTTTTAAGCAGTAGGTATCCGGTTAAAGACAGCTTGAGAAATCAGGCACAATTCAGCTTGTGCTGAGTTTTGAGGATCACATTTTTATGTGTAAGCAGGAAGGTGTCTTTCTTTTCTGCCAGCTTTACCTGCTTTTGAGCTTACCCATTCCTCTGATCAAAACACAGATACAGAGCAGAGGACCAAAAGGATCAGCAAGTACTGAAAGGTTCAGGTTTGCTCGTGAAGATGGGTTCTTGTGCTCCAAATAACACCAAACTTATGTAAATGAAACGTTATGTGTTTATGGACTGGGACACAAATGGAAGAATCTGTAGAAATGCCTACATGAACTCAGGTCTGCTCATCTCTATTGCACTTAGAATTTCTGTTTTTATCCATAACCTTTAAGAGAACAAAATGTTACAGAAGACTGCTAACATGACAGCAGAAGGGGAAAACCAACAAGTAAGGCACACAGTCTTGGGCAAGCAGAAGAAGTGTTCGGAGCAAGTTTCATAAATTTCTCACAGTTCTGATGGAAATCCCAGATGAAAAAATATACTTGGATTACAACTTCCACCCTCACCCCATATCTTAAGGAAGATTTACACCTGAATTCATTTCCAGGAGTTAAATGCTTCAGGGATGCTGACAACTGTAAAACAGCCTGGTCTGATTTTGTATCTTTTAGGCTGCCCATGCCAATGCTGGTGTTGCAAGTTGGAACTTGTTTTTCCCGTTTGTTTCCTACAGATCAAATTCTTAGCCTGGATTTACTGAACTTTCAGGCTACCAAGCTTTAATGCAAATCAAATGGCTTTCTTTATAATGTTCACTCGCAACAATAGTGAATTTGTTTATTATGGGAAGAAAGCACAAACAAATTCTGCAACTTTTGATTCACATTCATTAGTGACTGAATTAAGGGCTAAGCTTTAGAGGCACAAATGGAAATGTTCTTCCTCCTTGAGCTACATCCTTCTACGTAAAGAGATGTCTAGCAGTTCACCTGAGACCTAATTTAAGTTTTAATGCTAACAATTACAGGTTCCATGAACATGACACTGGGAAATCATAAGTAATGAAAAGGCACAATTTATCTCATTATAAAACCACAAACCCCCCAGAAATCCAAAATAACCAAGGCACATTTTACCAAGCTTAGTGCATGCAATTCGAAGTTAGAAGAGAACTCCCATAAAAAGTGAGGTATTCTCTTGAGGCTGGCAGATTAAATGAGCAATATTTCTCTCTCCCTCTTGCTTGTTTTTAAAATCTCCATAAGCCTGTTTTTATTTTGCATGCTCCTCAGGAAGAGACTGTTAGGAGTAAGTGCTGTTAAATCACATGGCACAGTGCTCTGGAGTGCTGCAGCTTCCTTCCTGGCAGGGGGCTTGTTTGTGAGGCTATTATGTGACCCCTACAACAGTGTCTGTCTCCCATTCAAAAAAAAATTATGTCGATTTCAGCAAGATAGGGCCAAGCAGGATCTGAAGGTAAAATTCAGAGGGTTCTACAGAAGAAAAGCACTTGGGATAGCCTGTGCTGCAGTGCCCATTGCAAGACAACTGCATTATTGCCCCAGTCTTTCCTATTTTAGAAATAAAGCATCCAGCCTTCCTCATGAAAAATGCTGGAGTGGGACTTTCCACACTCCACCTTTTACAGCCCTGGAGTTAAAAAGAAGCAGCTGCAAATTTTCATTTCAAAAACACCCAGGACAAGTGGAGTGTGTGAGGGCCAAGAGAGTCGTTGGGACTGACTCTGTTGGCTACTCAGACTTGAGTTCAGAATTAGCTGGCAGTAAGATTTATTGACTTACCAAGTGGTATCTATCTCTGCCTTTTAGATTTTCTTCTGTATATCAAAAACACTGGAGGAGATGCAAGGCAGCAGAAGGGCTGGAGACCATCAGGCTACCAGAACACAGTAATCTATCTCTTGTGTTTGAGAGATAGAATTCTCAGAAGAATCTAGGCTCTTTTTTCTCCTGTGTTTTGCAGAGCTCATCTACCACCTTTTGAGGACCTTAAATATATTTTCATAAAACCTTGCAAACAAATGCAGATAGCAATTTGTAAATGCAAATACAATTCAAGCAACATTTAAAAGCTTCCCATTTAAAAAAAACTGTACTAATTGTACCATTCTTGTTCGTCCACAGGTCAGTGTGTGTGTGTCTGTGTGCGTGTGACCGCAGGTGGAGGCCGTTGCTAGAAAGCATTCATACTGCCACACAGCTGTCAAAATATTAAAAACTAGTTTTTTTCAATTTTAAAGTGGTTTGATGGAATAGCAGGAACGCTTTCTATATAATCTATTTGTTTAGTGTGACAAACTCTGACTCCAAGTCTGAGGAATCGAAAGCCAAGCAAATCTGCATATGCAAGGATGTAATTTCCCCCACATTCTTTAAACGCGGCAGATGAGAAATAGTTTCTCTCTAGCCGTGATGGTTGCACAGTGTTCAGCTTTGTGTCTCACTTGCTAATTCCATTAAGAAGAAAGGAAAGCCTGGTTTACAAAGGCATAGCAAAAATGCACCATAGTTTATATCCCATAGCTAAGCTCTGGGGCTTTATTATTCTTCAGCAGTTCAGCAAATGACTGACATAGTAGTAGACACAAAATTTAATTTAAATGGACAATGTCAAGTGGTTTAGACTCCAAACTGAACCTACTTTGAAAATATTATGACAGGGAGAAGGAATCTAGTCTGAAGTTCTCATATTTTAGTCCAGGGGGGAAAAGAAAATTAGAAAACAGTCACTATAGAAATTCAGCACTGCTGTTCTGATTCCTGGCCACTCTCCAGGCCTGTTACACACAACGAAGATGGCTGTGACTGAATTGCGTTTATTTTGGAGTCCAAGACTCCTGGACTTTTGAGGGGACTCATTGAAGAGTCCGAGACTCTCCTTTATCTTTGTAATGTGCGATGGCTCTCATGGCCCTCATCCCACAGCCGTGTCCCAGCCAAGGGAAGATGATGTGTTGACACAGATGGATTTTGCCGTTTTTGGTGGAGCTCTGAGTTTGCTTGGGCAACACAGCCATCTGCCGGATTACTCGCCCAAGCACCCCTGGGAGTGCCAGGACAGCCCCGGTGCCAGAAAGCGGTCTGAAAAAGATCCAAGACTGTCATGTACGTTTGAAATCCCATGGGAACCCAGGAGGGTGAGCAGGGAACAGAGCAGCCATGTGAAGACGTGCAGCATTTTGTGCTCATTATCGGTTCCGGGCACAGAAACAGCTCTGGCAAGACAGGCCAAGACACTGCCTGCAGGAGAGTTTACTGCCACTGAGAACCCAAAAATACAGCTCCAACTGACCACTCGAGGATGCACATTTTTCACCAGAGGAGACTATTTGGGCTGAAAATGCCTCCTTCCCTCTTCCATCAGCTTCTCTGCACTGCTGGCATTCAGCTGCTGAGACTTGATCTAATCAATGCTCATATGGGGAGGTTTGTCTGGCCTGGAAGATGATATTATGGAATAGGTCTATCAAATTTGTCAGTGTCTTCACTGACAATTTTCATGAATATATAACACTGAAATATGGCACATCCATACTGACTTATTCCTTATAGTGCTCAAAATGGCTTGGAAAAAAACCTCTGTAATTTGATAATGAGAAAGGATAAAATCATTAGGGGGATAATTGCTAATATCCAGATCTTAAGAAGAGAATATAAATATTGAAGAATATAAATAAATAGGCAAGTGGATTAACAAGATGAGAACTCCTTGATTGCCTGGACTCTGAATTCCAAAATGCCACCAAAACAGCCTTATTTATGCATATAATGGGGAAATTCAAGAAAACATCGATCACAGGACTTTCAGCTCAGACACTACATTCTAAAACATACATTACACTTAAAATGCTCAAAAATGCTCTTTCATGGAAATTGCAAGGTAAAGCGTATTTCTATTGGATTTGAGGGAAAAATCGCACCCATTCATTTATTCACTAAAACCAAATCTCACCACACAAACTTGATCAAGGTCAACAGTCTGCCATTTGTTGAGGAGAGTGAAAATCTCCCCAAGTCTGATAAATACCTTGGGGTTTCAGAAAAAGAAGAGGCCAGAACTGCACAGAGGCACAAATGCACACGTGTGCAGACACCGTGCTGACGTGTATGGCACAGGCAGCCAGGGCAAGGGCGGACTGGTGACCCTGGAGAGGCGGGACAGGGTCAGAGAAGGGCCTCCTACAGCTCACTCTTCTCAGGTTTGCTTTGTTGAAAAAGGGGTACTGCTTTTTGGGGGCCTCTGATATTAGTCAGGCATTTACAGTGCTGGCATAAATCTTGCCTGTGTAAAGCAAGAGCCCTTAAGAACCGAAGCGATGCAAACCTAAGGCAAAGATTTACCCCCCAAAGGAACGAGTACCCTCAGCTTTGCAAACGGAAAGATTCTGCATTGCTGGTGAGTATCAGCAGGCTTGCCAGAACAGGAGGGAGCAGAGATACTGATTGAACAGACGGTTTGAATAGTTTGGTATGGAAAAACTCAGCTGGGTGTTGGGACTTGTGGCTGTTCGCAGAGCTGCCGCCTTCCCGGGCCCCCATGGTGGGCGTGCGGGGGTGGTTATGGAAAAACCCGCACTGCTCAGCCACCACAGTCCCTGCAAAGAGCATTTGGCACAGCTGCATTGGCGTAATTGACAACATCAATTATGCCCACTGCTATATTCTCCCCTGGGAAAGTCCGTCCATACAAGTCAATGTTTTTAAAAGCATGTGGTGTTCACGGTCTCGGTGATTTTTAGTGCCATTAAATGGTAGAGAACAAAGGTATTCTCTAGAAAGCCGCAGGCTCAGGGAAATTGCTTCAGAGGCTGAGGAACTGTTGCTTTTCCCATGGTTAGGGCAACATTTCCTGTCTGAGGAGATGAGAAGGTGGGAAGAAAGTAGCACATGCCACATTCTTATAACAGCCTTCACCATCAAATGTTTCTGCAGCTGAAAGAACATGAGGATGGCACAGAGCTTCCTGTGTGGCAAATGCATGAATGTTCACTGAGCCTCAGTTATACTGCTGTCTTCCTTTTCCCTGATTAATTCTGAAAGGCTGGAGTTGTTGCAGCTTTTTGATACAGCAGTCCCTTTCCTGACGGGGTTATGCCACAAACATTTGGGGACACTGGAGGAATGTAGATTGCCCCGCATGAACTAGCAATTTCACCCTACATACTGTTACTGTATGTGAAAAAGAAAACATAAAGCCAGAGCAATAGTTAGGTACACACAAAAAAGACATCAGCTGGCACAGGCGACTGTGGCTGAGGTTCAGTCAATGGACAGTACCTGATGAGACCCGCCCAGACGACACAGTCACCACCCTTGAGAAGCCCACTGGGGCCTGAGCCACACCAGAAGCCCCAAGAAGTGGCTTTCTAAGGTGCAATGATGGTGTCTTCCTGTGCCAGAGGTACCTACTGGACTTCACTGCTGATTCAGGATACCTCCATCACTCCCATGGCTGTAGGGAAGGGAGGTGCCCTGTCTCCTTTCCACAGGTCTCTGTCATCTCTCACTGGACCATCTATTCCCACACTCCTTCTGATCTCTTGGCACTTGGAGACCATCTCCACTACAGGCCTGCTCCTCTGTGCCATGGTTCTGCTCTCCCTGCCCAGTATCCCAGTTCCCTCCTGAGTTCCCTCCTTGGCTCCCAATCCCTGACAACCTTTTGCTGCAATCAATTTTCTTCATCCCACCTCTCCTCTTGAGTGTGGGCTCAAATATCATCTCTCTCCCGAGCAACAGCTGTTCTCTTCCTCCTGCTCACTTGAGCTCAAGGTGCCTTCTGTGCTCCTCTTCCTCCATGACCCATGACGTGGCTTTCTCTTGTCACCACTGTGATCTCCTCCTCATCCCTAATCCCCAACCTGCCTTTCCTCCCTTCTTGTTACAACTCAGTTGCTTCATGCTTAACTGTGCTGTCTCCTCTCTCGCTGACGTGGGTCACTGCCATCCTAAAGCAAATCCACCAGACAGCAGCAGCAGCATAGAACAGGCTGCACACTGAAAATGGGCTCCAGGCCTTCATCTTGGCTTGGGGAAGCCAGCACTCTCAGCTCTCCAGCAAGAAAGAGAAGGGATTTAATATAACATTACTTGGCCTTGTTTCTAACTTAAAATAAGTAATTTTGGCCTACTTGGCCCTATCTCCTGCCCGTCACCAGATACCACCTCAGCCTTTCGAGCATTTTAAGAAAACTGGCTACTTCCTCCCACAAAAAGCTGAGGGTAATCAGGAGTTTGGAGGAAAGACACTGAAGACTGTTTTCTCTTTGCATGTCCCTGTCTTCACCAGTGAAGGGCTCCTTGACAGTAGGAAATACTTGGACCATGGCTCACCCTTGATCTTTTAGAAATTCATCCCAGCATTTTCTTTCCATGGCAACTTCTACCCTCCCTGCTTCGTGCTGCAGCAACCCCTAACACCTCGCACTGTTCTGCCTCACTGAGACATCATTCATTCAGAGCTCTATGTTTTAATCAGAGCTCTATGTTTCAATCGTCATGCACTGTTTTAAGTAGGAACAGAACAATTGTTTCTAAGGCTGGGTACCCCACTGTCACAGGGATGGCACAGAGGACCCTCACAGAAGATGACCAGCTGAATTAACTACTGCCTCAGGACTCTCGCAGCAAGAAGTGTTAACACCTGTGAAACCGTCAACTAGATTTCACCCAAGCCATGCAGCTCAGGCAAACCCAGGGATCCACACCTACTCTCTCCAAACACTTTAAAACCACAGAAATATCATGAAACTGAAGCAATGAATGCATCACCTGACCCATTTTCACCAGACCTTCCCAGAGGGTTTCATTCTCAGTGTGAGCTGTGAACATTTGCATGCAAGTGTGCGCGCACACACACATTCAATTTCTAAATCAATCCTCCCAGGCAAAGGGTGTAAAAAATGTCTCCCAAACCTCACTAGTATTTACATGTTTTTAATTTCAAGTGCCATATAGGGCTATTCAGCCATTATATTTTACTGTAGCTTCTAAATAAATTAAACCCATTTATCATTTAAACCCCTCGCACTTTAAGAACCTGATTAACTTCATAGTTAAACACCGACAGGTAATATCTATTATGGCAGTGTTTCATGGTATCCCAACAGTGCTATGCACTGGATTTTCATGTCCTTAAACCTGTATATCATGACAAAAATATGCACAATCTAGTGCACTGATTCTATAATTTTCAATAATGTCTCCTAATTCTGGCAAATAATTTACAGTACTTATTTCCTCTGTCAGAACAGGTGTTTTATGGCCAGAGTATCTGTAGGTTGACAAAAATAGAAGCAGCCCATTTATTAAGAAGAGAGTTTGTAGCAAAAGAAAGAGTAATGGAAATACAGTGTTTTCTTAAAGTAAACCAGGAAAACCATACTAGAAGATGAGGACACTTCAACTTAGCAAATGAAGGAGAAAAGGGACTTACACATATCCTGTGAATTGTGATTCTCACAGAATAGGAACCGTACCTGCATAATCTGTTCTTGCATAATGCCCATCTTCTGACTTTGTAGTTGTTGTGGTATTGTCTGTGTGAAAAGAAATGTGTTGAGTTGCCTGGGGAGCCTGGACTCGATACAGCCAAGCCCTGGCCGCAGTGCCCAGGCAGAGCTAACTTCACTTGCACACACATCATCTCTGCTGGCTGCAAGGCTCTCCCAGGCCTGCCAGGTGAAAACAGCAGGATCTTTTTTCTAACAATATGTGGTAACAGATTGCAGCTGGGATAAATATATCAGTCTGAAGCAGGAGTTGTCATTTCTGCTCTACTTGAAGTAATTGGGGAGTTTTAATATGTACCCTGAAATGAACTGCCACTTAGGGTGGTTAACTTTAAAGAGCTAGGAATAAACTGGAATGTGTTTAATACACCTGTATACTAGGGCCTTGTAAGTAGATGTACTGAGGATTTATGGGTCAGAAGCTAAGGAAAAAAGCTATTGAGAGTCTGAGCCTCAGTAGACACTTTATTTACAGGAGTTATTTAAAGGCAAATTTTCTTCATTTTTATTTTAGAGAAAAACAGGGTTTTTAAAGTCAGCTCAAGGGTTGCAGGTGTAGTAGCTCAAGAGCTGGGCACAGAGAAGCATTGTATTTATGGGGAAAGAGGGAAAGCCTTGAGCCACGATTCGAAAACTTCTTTCTAGGCACCTTGGGCATCCTGGGGCTCAGTGCAGGTCACTCAAAGAACCAGCCCAAGCACTGCGTTTGGGAGCACATCTTTGGGGAGTCTCCCGAGACTGCCTCATGCTGCTCCAGCTAAGGGAGCACCAAAAAATCCACCCTGGGTGGCAAAATGTATCTGAGGGGCATTCCTGCTGTCTGGCTCCAACTGCTGCCTGGAAGACAGAGCTCTGGGCAAGCTGCTCTGGGTGGAGAGTGGTGACTGATGCTGAAACCAGAGCAGGGCTGGGCAGTCCCCTGCTGCTGCTGCTGTGGGCAGGCCAAGGGCAGGGTTAGGAGTGGTGCCCTCCTCACGCTTCACTGCATCTGCACCATGGAGGGCTCTGCCTCTGCGCACAGCCTGTGCTCTACAGTATAAACTGCAATGTAACAATTGCCAAGTAAGAACCCAGCCCTGGTTCTTTTTTTTCTCCCTGAACAAAAACTGAAAACATTCTTTGAAATGAGTTTTGTTATGAGAGTTACCTTGACATCGACCCAAAGACATGACTTCAATTTTCTCCTGTTTCTGGCATGATGCCTCTTTGATTTGACATGCATTATCATAAGATTTCCCATCGGAAGCACAAAGAGGATTGAAGTTGGTTTGAGAACAGTCAATGTTGCACACACACCTGAAACGATACAGAAAGAGAAAAAAGAAGAGGCTAATATGAGAAACTTTTTTCATGACATCATAAATACATCTCAGAAATGTGTTTGTATTATCCTGACTGTACAATGCAAATCAATATAAGGAAAGTGGAAAGTTCTGTTGAGAGGTCATTTGTATTTCTCAATGGAAATGAGATGTGGGGAGAGGGAAGAGGCACATAAAAGCAAGCAAAAAGAAAGATAAAAGAAGTGTGTTTTACATGGAGAACTGTGCCACAGCATTACCACTTGTAATCTCTTGTAAACCAAAGAGATACGCAGATAAAGCAAGCCGCTGAGCCTTCCTGCAAACTAAGGGAGCCACAAAATTCTCCTCTGTTCAGGAGCTGTCCATTGTATGTAACAACATATAAATGTGGGTTTATATTGATTTATGATTTGATTCTGAAAATAATTACAGGGACTAGAGGCACTCTGACTGTAACAGAAGATGTGATACTGAAGCCTCACTTCACCTCCCTGGAATAAAACCACCTGCCAAGACCAGGACTGAAGCAGGGATGTGACCACACTCTCTCTGTGCCTCAGGCTGGTGGGATCTCCCCAGCTCCTGGACACAGAGAGGCTACTCACTATTAAAACCAGCAGAGTGCTGTTTTAGGGAAGACGTTGTGCACAAGCACTTTCTGAAGCACTTGGATAACTCAGCAACCAAAAAGCCTTACCCAGGTGTTACTCAGGAAGGTCAGTGACCACTCCTGGCTGGGTGTCGTGCTCTGTGCAGGGTGAAGGCTCCCACGTCCAAGAGCACAGTGTGGGCACATGCAGGCAGGGCAGTGGTAGCCCTGTTCTCAGATTGCTTAGGGCCACCTCCAGAGACCACAGCTGGTGAACTCCTGGGCTGCCCTGAGATGTGAACCAGAGCACAGGGAGGGATTCACTTCCGAAGTCTGCTCTGGATCCGAACTAACGCACTAATGTGGACACGTACTGATCCCAGCAAGCCTTGCCATTGCTTCTAAGATGGAGAAACCTAATTATTTCCATCAACAGCAGGCTGCAGACTCTTTTCTTTAGGTTTCTCCTATTTCATTATCATTAGCAATGTCAGACACCCTTGGGCATCAGCAGAGCATAGGCACGCTAATCTTCTGTCCCCCAACTGTGCCGTGTAACAGACAGCTCAGCCTCAGCAAACCCAACGTGATCTTGCTTGGGGACAAAGCCAGAGGTCTAACCTGGCAGCTGCTCCAGCTCTTCTGAGCACATAATTGTGCACATGCTGCTATCTAAACTCTTCCCGGCTCCTTCTGACAGTCAGGCAAAGTAATGCAATTGATGCTCTATCTCCAGCCCACCGGTTGTGCTGAACCTCACGGCGCCAGCTCCACAGCTCTCCCTTTGGAAAGCTAACTAATGGAAATGTCAAGCCTCTAGCCTCGCTGCTTGATTTAAGAAAGTGTTTAAAAGTCAGTCCACCTCCCATTTTCAGCAGACATCTGGACACCTTTGACTACTGGAGGTGTAGAGGGATATACACAAAACTTTGGTGGAAAGAGGAAGAAGGAAATTAGAGTGTGGGTCAAATCCCTCTATCACCCCGTCTGGCCTCTGGCGTCCAGGAATGTGACCAGGGTGATGGGAGACAGTGGAACCAGTAGTTGTGCTCTTTCAGAATTTTTTTTTACACTGGGTAGGTCTATTTACCCCAAATGTTCACAAAACACAGGAATCTTCAGTTCAAAAAGAGGCCAGTGGTGAAAAGCTGTGATTATAAATTAAATTACATGATTTCATAACCCGAAGAAAAGCGTCTAGCTCCTTGTGTGTAGCAATTTCCCCGCACTGATAAACATACAGAATATAAGAAAAAAACTCCAGCACATTTCCTAAGAATCTCCTTATCAGCAGAATAAGAATGTTCTGCTCCACTGAAATATTAACCATCATCATTTCTTTCCGCAGCCATTTCCAGCTTCCCACCTTAGTCAAACTCACTTCATTAGGAAACATTTACTGCTCGAGTAATAGCAATTCTTTCCACGTAGCTCCACCATTTGCATTTCAGATGGGACACAATCAGCCATATGCTCCCTTTTTTTGTAATAAACCAGTTAAGAAACAGCTTCACTTCTCTACATTTTGCTACAAAAAATGAGTGAAGGTTAATATATATTATGTCTCAAGTCAAGAGAAAATTAAGCCAACAGGAAAATTACAACCAAAGGGCGCTCTTTAGGGGAAATCTTAGCAACTTTGGATGCAATTTCAAAAATACCTAGGGGATGCAGGAACCTATGCTCAGAGTTAGACGCTTTAGAGACATATTTTTAAAGGTGTTTAAATGCTTAAGGATGCATGCAAACACTTTGTGTGGGATTTTTGGTATCTCTGAGACCTATCTCCCACTGATTTCAAAGAGCTTCCGAGCCCACCAGGCATTTATTTACATCTTTTGATACCTTCCAAAACACAAAGATCCAAAAATACTTTCCTGACCTGTTCCAGCAGAAGTGAGAAGAGAACTAATGTTTTTCTGAACCCCATTTTAAAATCTCTACTGCAAGACCAGCCTTTCTTTCCAAGCAAACCTCTGCAGCAGCCACACGAAGAGGACGCGCCACGTGAGCACCACAAACCACACGCGGCTTGTGCTGGGGTCAGATCGCTCGTGTGCCAGGGAGAGCAGAAAGGGACACCCCCAGGATGACACCGTATGCTCCAGAGCCTTATAGGATCTCCTGTGTGAAGCCTGATTCTCAGGGCCAACTAGATGGATGCTGAAAAAACACCAAACTTGTTGCCCCAACCTCCTTGCTGCAAGGATCTGTGCGTCATCCACCCCTTGCACAGTTTTCAGCAGACAACTTCTAGCTTGCTTCTGCAGTTTATTACTGCTTTTGCACTTATATACTCAAATCCTACTTTAAGGCTGCACAATTAAGTTGACATCAAATATAATGTCAGGAAATGTGAAAGGTAGGACTGCACCAGGAAGATTAATGTGCCTGTGTTGCTGACTCTTTAATTTCTAGTGCTCCTCTTATCAGGGAAAATGATGGTATTCAAACACATTTTTTCAAACTGGAGGAAGAAACAGTCTGCCATTTGGACCACTCCACCAAATTCCAGAAGGGCAAATTGCAGGGAAAGAGGTGAGGCATGTACTCCAAACGTGTGTGCCTAGGCAAATGCAGCCTCTGAGAATGCCTCAGACTTGAGTGGGATCCACCAGTGAGGTAATAAATACATAATGAACAGCACTTAATACATTTGATTGAATGAAATGCTGTAAAGGTGCCTTCACTTTTTGAAGCATTATAAAATGCAGAAGTGGGACTCTCTTGTATTAAACAAGAACCACCCTGTGACATCCCCGCTTGGCCCCGCAGTGTATGTTAGGCAAGAGTACCAACGGTGTTCAAGACTTCAGCTCTTGGGGGACACAGAAGTCCCCTACCCTGAAGAGAGCCTTCCCTGACACCTGTCATGCACAGGGCTGGCAGCACCCATCCCACTGCCATGCGTGTGTCCAATGGGCTGGCTGGCTGCCTGCAGCTTCCCAGTCCCTGAGGCACTCCAGGAGGCCTCGAATTTTGAGTAATTTGACCATTTGACCATGTTAACATCCTGCCTATGACTTCTGATTATAGTTCTACCAATAAATCTATTTGGTTTCTGTGTTCCCAAGTGTAGCACTGAAGAAAGCCTGGCAATAGAAAGGCTGACTCAGTGTTGCTGGGGCTCAAGATACCGTGGGAAGGTCAATGAGGTCTCCTAGGGGGGTCACAGGATGAAACTGTACCCAAGAACATATACAAAATGCATGTGTAGGATTTAACCATGCCTTCTGCAGTCAGAAATACAGCTTTAAAAGCCTCTGTGAGGAAGGTGAGCCTCCAAGACGTCAGCAGACACCCCAGTTGCTCTGACAAAGGAAGAAATGCTGGTCCACAGGCCCTGCACATCTTCAAGTAATGGGCTCACACACTAATTGATTAAAATTTGGGCTGCTACTATAAACAATCATTAAACAAGGCTCATTTTCTTATGTCCTTTCTTCCAGGTCATTGTGATAGTCTCCAATGAATTCCCTTCATTTTATAGGCTTTATTTTATTCCATTTCATTTCATATGATGATAATCTTGGAGGAACTGAACATACAGCAATCTGTGTGGTTACTTTGGGGATCATGGAAGCAAAAAACACCAAAGCAAACTAAAAAGACTGTCCAAGGGGCAAGCCTGGGCACCTCCTGAGGGGATTTTGGGCTAACTCCCCATGGTGCATTTTGCAGCACTGCTTGATGACTTTGCTGGACCCTGTCATAGGAATGTCACACCCGGGATGAACCAGACGGTGTCTGCAGGAAGAGGTGCAGCTCTGCAGATAAGATGCAGGAGAGGCCCAGGAGGACGCCTGGGGGAGAGCTGGCAGAACTGAGCTTAGCCTGAGGCAGGTGAGATGCTGACAGGCACCTCCTTGTGGGCTGTGTGTTGCTGCACTCCGGTCTGTGAGCTTTGGGAGCTTCTGTCAAGACAGGAACTGCAAAGAGGGTGCTCAACAGCACAAAGGAACCCACGGGCATTTTGGGAGTGATCATCACTATTTCACCTGTTTAACATGCTTCTCCCCTCCCCAGAGAAATGAGAGAAAAGCACAAAGAACTCCTTTCCAGCCCAGATCCTGAAGAAATGCTGCCCAGCCCTCAGTCTGGTCTATGTGCCAGCAGTGGTGGTGATGGGCTGCACCAGGCTGCTTGGCCAAGCTGGAACAGCCAACTGGGCTTTCTGTTGAATCAGTCTCCATAAAAATTAATGGGGTCAATAAACCAGGCACAGGTGAGTGCACAGTCTCGTAAGTCCCTACACTTCTGCAAATAACATATGGTATTATTTTCTGGGCACAGAGAATACCTTTGCCTGCAGAGAGCAAGATACTGAAGAGAGGAGTCATGGCTATGAAGAACTGTCCCTGGAAGGAGGAACTGCATTTTAAGGAGGAGTCTCAATAAAATGAGAGAATGCTTCTTTGCCCATGAAAGGTAGGGGAATGCTGTAACTCTATTTCCTTAGTTCATGAACGGAATATAATCATTAGTGACACAGTGATGACAAAAAGAAACGCACTCCATGCTTTATCTTTACTCCTATAAGAACAACTATTGGGTCTTTGTTTCCAGCAATGTATTACTGAAAAATAATTAAAAAAAAAAAAGACTATGCAATATCTGCACGTAGTATGAGGAAGGTTTCCCACGTAGCTCTGATGGGAAGCAACGAGGATAAATGAGACAATGCTTCCAAAAGAGCGGTTTCACTGGGAACAGATGCAGGCACATTTCTGTCATTGTGAGATGCCAATGGCAGTTCTTCCCCATTCAGCGTCTTTTAATTAGCCCTCTGCTGTTTGGAAACCTGAGAGCATTGTTGGTACTACCTCTGTTTATTAAAGATTCATATTTAGACTTTGCTGGCCATGGGTCATTTGCTTTTTGGAACCAGAGCAACAGAAAATTGTGCCTGAGATATCTGAATGAGAAGTACTTAATGAAATGACTAACGTCTTCAGCCAAGTGTCTAGTTGATTACAGGGTCCAAACAGCAGAACAGCAATAAATCTGCCACAAAGAGAATTGTCAGTCAAGAAAAAAGGCATAAAACCAAAGAGACAGGGAAGCAAGAGCTAAAAATGTGAAAATGCAAATCTAGTGTTATTTTTACTAGTCAGAGCTCATATGCTAATTTGGTCAAGTGTGAGATCCCACCATGTCTCAGAGAGCACTATTTTACAGGGAAGGTGAAGTTCCATTCTGCAATCATTTTAAACGTTATACACTTTCTCCAGGAAAAAAAGAAATAAAAAAAGCAATGAAAAACCCAACAACATTTTGCAGCATAAAAATGCCCAAAGCCTTTCCTTTGCCACAAAACAGTGTATACATAAAAACACAGTTGTACATTTATGATATTTCCACCAGAGACATTTCTTATCTTCCTCTGCTCTGACTAGAAAATGGTGATCAGAAACTCAAATTTTTGGATGTCAGCATAGTCCTCTGCAAGCCCCCTGCCCCTCCGAGTAGGACAATAAGTGCCTATTTAAAGCAAACCTGGCAGTATACGCCTGCATAAAGAGCCTGGCAATCAGTCCCAAATGCCTTCTCTATCATTTGGATTCCTGCAAGGTTTTTCTTTCTGGTACACAGGGCATCTTTGTTGACACTACCAGCAGGCAAGCTGAAATGAAGCCAGGCTTAACATTACGCCTTGACACTGGAACAGGCATTGTAGCACGGTTCAGCTGTGTGTCAGGAGGCTGGTGGGAGCTCTCATGTACCCAGGCAGCTTTGGGGGTGTTTAATGCCTCAACACACCATGCAGAGACACTTGAACAAGCCCTAGGCAGGGACTGGGCAAGGTGAGCCTCTGGGAGCTCAGGTAGCCTGTTCAGACTAGCATCACACCTTGTTCAAACACACAGCCTGTGATAGCCCTTCACTGGCAAGCAGTGACAGCCACCTCTGTACCCACCTCAGCACACCACCCACCCACAAAGCCACCTGCACACATGGGCAGCTAAACTGGATTGCTCCAGGGGGCTTGGACACACCTCTGTTTTGACGTGAGTGTCAAAAGGACCCCATAAATCCGAGCTTCTGCCGCTGCCCCTCAGCCCATCTCCAAGCCCACCAGTGAGCTCTACAATGATCTCAGACAGCCCTACAGCAGCAATGGCCTGGCATCTTTACACCCCTTTAACAGAGAGTTAAACAGGATGTTTCAAAGTCCTGACACCCTCAAGGCAGGGTCAACAGAGACTTTTGGTAGTCTGGCCAAACTCAGGTACCCCACGGTGGTCTCTGCAGCACGTGGAGCACAGCCCAAGAGGATGGCACCCAACGGATGACAAAACTGCCTGGCATCATTGCCTGCTTTGGCATGCACTGAACATCAGGTATGCTGACATACATATATATCAAATATATTCATCATGCACACTGGCACACAGTGTTTTACACTTTCTATGAATCATACCCTATAACCTGTCTGTGCTTGCCAGGAGACTGAAATCCTATCACTGCACTCTTAAGAACATCATTAAGAGGCTTAAAGAATAGAGACTCGGCGTGTCTCCTTCAAAACAAATTTTGCTGTAATTTTTGAGGTTGATGCAAAACTTTAGCTGCAGTGCAGAACAATAAACAATACATATTTTATAATGGCAGCACAAAAATAGCATGCAGTATTTCTTTTCTGGGCCTGTTAGTGCTTCTCTTCTGCTTTAAGATCACAAGAGAAGAAAAGCATGGCTTATTTTGAGTGCCTTCCATTCACTGGTTGTTATTTATTTATTTATTTATCTAATTTATTTTTCCTTTTTGTCCTTTGTAGCCCTGCTTCTGCACTAAGGGCTTTAGCATGTCTACTTTGCGCGGTGGCTTCCCTGGGATATTTTACCTCTATCAACTGTTCAAATGTTTATCTTCACCAGGAGTAAAAGGAGAAAAGCTTGATTCCCTCAGGGTGATGCAATGTTTCTGCATGGCATTTCAATAGCATCCTGTTATTCAAACAATTAGAAATCACAGAGACCATGCACAGAATTATCAGCATACTGCATGGAGATTTTTATTATTATGTAGTGCATAATGAAAATGATTTGAAGGACCCCAAAGCATCATAACAGAAGGAAGCACTGAATAATCAGGTGATTTTTTTTTTTTTTACTGCAAGAGCCCAAAATATTGTTTACTGGACATATGTCAAGCTAAAATGCGCTAAAGTGGTGAATATATTTACTGATGGCCTTCCTTGCATACCAAATTCACTACTCTAGGAGTGTAGCTGGAGACAGAGCCAGGAGCCTGGGCTACAGCTGCCACGCTGCTGCTGCTGCATAGCAGGGACTGACTGGCAGTGCTTAAAAATACACACGGATTTGTCAGAGCACGTTTTTCATGGCAGCTCGGGGAGGATGTTTCAAAACCATGGACTGCTCCTGGAGACACCTTGCTGTACCGCCATGAGGAGAGTCCCTGGGCACTGGCTGCTTCCCAGAGCTCAGTGAGGAGCTTGTCTCATGCTCCTCCAGTTTTCAAGAAGTCATCCTGGAGACTGCAGCTCATGAAAAATGCTTTAATCTGCAGTGCAGGACAATGCAACTTGAGTCCTAATTCCCCTTTAATTTTTGACCTGTACCTTTTTTTACTAAATTTTTGACAAAAAACATAACAAACTTCACCTTTGCTTCCTTCTTACAATTCCCAGCACCAATTATAATACAACCTTCACCTAGCTTCCCAATGCCTCTGGTGCCCTCAACAGTACATTGAGTTGTATGCTAACAACTTCAGAGCAAAACAAATGTCTCTTTTTTTTTTTCCTGTCCTTCTAAATATAATTTCTATTTAGAAAGTAATAAGTTGTATAAAGCAATCTTTGCTACACTGGACACTTTAAAGCCAAACAGAGAACCACAAGGCTGATGACTGGGTTTGAAGAGTCATGGAAAAACCCTCCTGCTAGCTGTGTGACCAGAGAAGAAAATTCTAATTCTGTGCACATGCCAGTTCAAGTGTCTGCAGGTATCTAATGGGTGAAGTTTATTTCAAACTCATAGAATAAAATACATGCCCTTTTATGGTTTGCCTACCGCTGGTGTCCTTCACGTCTCTGTGGTCTGTGCTAAAACAAAGCTTTGCTGAGTCTTTGCGTAAACATGTGAGGCTGTCCTTCATGAACGGTTTATTGCTGTGCGCCTCAGACTGCTGATATTGTTCACTCCTATCTTGAAGCCAGCAGAAGAACGAAAATTGTTTCCACAAATCCCAGAGCTTCACCCCAGACTGAACAACCAGTGGGAATATTGCAATGTCCAGTGGGAAGCATGGGACACTAACTAGCTGCAGGTCCTGGCATGGACCTGCCATGCAGGAAGGATCCTTCTGCTCATAAAAAACTGCAGCACTTTCTGGGACCAATGGCAAATTTCTGCTAAAACCTTTGTTAACAACACTAGAAGTTATTCCTGAAAGTGGAAAGTGGACTGATTTATCAGTGAAAGTAAAGGGATGATGGCTTTTTGGCTAGCAGAGACCAGTGTGCTGCTAGCCCCCTCCCTTCCAGCACATGAGCCATCCGCTGCTGGTGGGGAAGGGAAGTGGGGACCTTTCTAAAATGAGTGAAAACGGCGGTAAAGAAATTCCTCAATGTAAAGTCTGCCTCCACATGTGCAAACCCAGACCAGCTCTCCCCACAAACCTCTCTGCATCCTTAAACATGTGTGCCTCCCGCTTCCTCACAGATTCACGGGTACTCTGAGGTGTAAGAGACCCGCAAAGATCGTCTTCAGTAAACAGCCCACGCAGGGGTTGGACCCACAGCCTTGGTGCTGTTAGCACCAGGCTCTAACTGGGGATAGCTGCCTGATGCAGCACCATCTGAACTGGCCACATACTCCAGGCTACCCTGCTTGGTCAGCTGCCTTCAATGACAAAACAAAATCCAGTCTAGCTATTTAATGAAATTTTGGCGGGATACTTCCAGGCTTTCCTTCACTCATTGTTGGCACGTCCTGCACAGAAATAAGGCAGGATAACCTCATGTTATCCTGCCCAGCAGTGAAATGAGATCTCAGCCCCCTGGTATGAGCCTGGGACCCAAGCAAATCACTGCATTTGCAAGAAGGAGGGTGCAGTAGTAACCCTCTTTTCCTCAAAGCATCCAGGTCTGTAGGTGAAAGCTGCTGTACAAAACTAGGCATTAGTGATGGCTGGGGATCTGCCTCTTCTCTTGCTGCCTCATGCTGACCACAGTGGCTGCCTGCTTTTGGGATCAAGCCCCAAGGGACAGTCCACTGCCAGGGAAAGGAAGACAGACAAATGACTGCAATGTGCCATCCCAAGGACATGTCCTTGCCAGCAAACTAATGGGATGAGAATAATCTTCTTCAGGTCTGGGACACAGATCAGTGGAATGCATCTGCAGCTCCTTGAAAGGAGCAAGTGCTGTGCACTGGTCAGGACAGATGTCCCCGGGGCACCTGTGCTGTTCCACAGGAGAGAGCTCTGTTACAAAATGGGCAGGCTGAGACATAGCAATTAAATCTGTACGTCTGGGGACATCTCACACAGGCTTTTAGCTGCAGCCTGCACGCAGGAAGGGACTGGGGCAGAAGATGGGCTCTGTGAGGAAGGGACACCTGCCACTTGGCAGGGGCTGTGAGAGCTGAGGTCAGCCCTGTGCGTCAGCTCCTATTGAGTTTTCCTCAGGCTCATATTTAATGCATGGGATGTATTTTTAATGGTTTAGATGTGTGAACAAACCGTGGCCTTGATGTTCCTACATGGGTGTGTGAAGGAGCCTTCGACCTTCTGCAATGGATGCAGTTCTATTTTAATAGTTAACATAAAGTGGGATGGAAGAGATGAAGCATTCTATTAAGACATTTGATAATAAATTGGTAAGTGCTTTCCCAGTGTTTTACATAGTTATTCTCTCTGCTGATCTATTTAGCCAACACATGTAATTCTGAGCTACAAAGTTGTATTCCTGCTTTCGTAAACATACTTACATAAAACTCAATAACAACACAGTCTATTTATTGCTAAAACACTAGTAGGAAATTGGAAAAGGTATAAATACAATTCATTGCTGGTGATCTCCTGCCCCCTGAAGGCACTGTCGGGCTCCAAATCTTGCTCAGTTCACAGCATCATAAAACCGAAGCAATAAATGTCACTCCTTTCTTGATTGCGCATTAGGCCAATCGGCTTTTTATTGCCACTAAATAGGCCGTCAGGAAGGCACCGCTCGCTTTACTGCTAGGGGATGACTTTGGCTAAATGGGGGGCCAGGGAGGGAGAAAGCTTACTTTTAAATAACAAGGCTAAGAGAAAACGGGGAAAAAGAAGGTGCAAAAGCACGTTGCCCTGCAAGGCCTTTGCACTTGCTCTTTCACGCTGTAATGCCTTGATGTACGCAGACGATTACGTGTCAATGTACATTAATATCTGATGTGCATTACCATATTATCATCCCTTATGTGCACTTTCACAGCCTGGTGAGCCCAGGCTCTCCCAGCCACGGGGTTACACAACCAACGTCACTGTGGGGGTACAAACTCAGTCTCGCACAGCTCTGGGGAGCACCAGCGCACAGCTCTGCCCTTGCAGGGCCCAAAGGGACCCTCCTGAGTCCCTCTCACAAAGCAGCAGGAGCTGGGCATGATCTTTACAACACTCTGTATTACAGCAAGAACACAAAACGGTGTGCCAAAACCATTCCTTCCAGTGCAAATAAAGCCATGTGCTCAGAAGGCTAGGACACTTTCCTACCCAGGACTGAAAACCACCAGGGAGTAAAAAAAAAAAAACCCAGACCCTGGGTTCATTTGCTCCCCTGCTGAACTGTGCACATGGAATGGTTCTCTCCACCATGCTGTCACGTGTATGTGTTGTATGCTGACATTGCCTGAAAAGACAGGGGGATGCTGTTGCTGTCCCACACAACGCTGAGCCACACATGTGCACCCTTGAAACAGGTACGGGTCGGTGTTAACGCAGTCCCACAGCCGCACCACCTCGATGCTGCCGCTGCGCCACATCCTCCAGCTGCCCCGTCACATAAACGTTTAATTCAGCTGTTCATGCTGGATGAGAATTTCCAGCCTCTCAGCAGGCAGAAGGAAGGCAGGAGAGGATAACCTCCCTCCCACCCTTGGGTAGTGTTCCCAAAACCCTCCCTGAGCCCCTGAATGTTGGCAGCCACTGCAGTTCCTCCCCACTCTCCAGCAAACAGTCGACTGGACTAGCTGCAAGTCAGCTTTACATTTCCTCCCTGCTTCCACAGTCCTCTGTCCCTCCAGCCTTCTCTGCCATGACCACCATGCCTCCTGTCCACACACTGCATAGACGCATCTTGGCCATGGAAACCTAACAGGAAAATTGGTCTATGTTGAGCCATGCTTTTAAAATTATTGGAGCTTTTTTCCCCCAACTCTAATGTTGACTGACTCCTAATTGCAAAGACAAATGATGACCGTGTCTCTTACAAGCCTTCCTATCCCTGAATTTCAGAATAATTTGTGCCTTGCTCCTACAAGAGCATGGCACGGTAAGACATGAAAACCCCCCAAAATCTCAGAAGCTATTTTTGGCTTTTGACAAATCAATATTTCCTCTGAAGCAATTGAAGCAGTCAGTAAGGCAAATTCTGCTTTTATCATCACAATTTCCAAGTTATTCCTTTGCACTGTGTGACTGACAGAGCATTCACACTCCAACTGAGTTTGTTCTCCCTTCTACCAGCAAAAGGCTCCACAGGCTACTGAGAAGTTACTCCATAGTTATCAAACTGGGAGAGAACTTTTGTTTCACTGAAGTCAGTGGGATAACTTTCATTGACTTCCCTAAGTTGGAAGTTCACCTTCTGAACTGAAAACCAAGTTTGGGCGAGCATCTGAAAAGAGGAGCTTAAGGAAAAAAAAAATCTGTAAGCTTTATGACTGTATAGAGTATTATTCCCTGGACACACAGCAGGTTTTGCTGTAATTGCAAAAGATAAAAAATGCCTTTTTTATTACAAAACCAAATGTTAGGGATTCTAGTTTTTGGACAGGAGACGGATGTGTCGTATGGGGTCCTTAAAAACCTACTTGGGTGAGTAGTACAGATGGAATACAATGTGGGTTTGCACTTATCTGAGAACATTTAGACCCATGATATATAGTCTACACGACAGACTTCCTTGATGTATAGAGAAAATATAGCCAATTTCTTTGTGTAGGCTGAATTATTTACCACAGTGTTCCAAAGTGTACTGGTAATAAAACACTATGAAGTATAAGTAACTCCAGACAATCTTGGCTTATGTTAAAACAAGTTTCTTTTCTTCTTTTTTTTTTTTTAAAGAATGTTATTAAGAAAATAAATCCTGAGAATCTGGAAAGGCAGGACTTACTCAAATGAACATAAGCCTCTGAAGGATTGTGTTGACTCAATGGGTAGAAAGGTCAAAGTCTCCCAACCATCATCCTAAAGGAGTTGGGAATCAGTCTCACTTCAAAATTAAATAGCCTATTTTGGCACAGGATGAAGGATGCAGAGATGGTAAAGTGATTCTGTGAAACTCACCTGACTGGGAAAAATGGCTGGTTTTAACTAAACCCAAATAATATATATATAGAGAGAGAGAGAGAGAGTAAAACAACTTCACCAGATGGCCAAACAAGCCATCATTTTTCCAAGCTTTAACTTTCTAGCATGGCCACTAGTAGTGCAATCAGTTTAGAAACACAAAGTGCTCATTCCCTCATCCTCCTCTGGAGAACTGGACCACAAGCTTTTCTTGGAGCTGCTGAAGATAAAGCTGTTTTTTCCACACCTTTCCTGGCTCCTTCTGCAGACTCCTGAGAAAGAGGAACCCACTTACTTTTGGATTGACTTAGGGTCTTTTTGAAGTCTGCGGGGATCTTTCCCTGTTTATGGTTGGGTACAAAGTCACTTTTACACCTAGGCCAGTTTAGGTTGGAATTGCCCTCTGAAAGAGTCCTACAGTATCTCAGCAGCTTGACAGAGAGAAACCTGACAGGAACCGTGGCATTTGTGCAACGCTTACCCGGGGACCTTATATCCTGGCCCTAACATGATGTCTAGACACTGGTTTCTAATGAGCCAAATCTTTCACCTAAGCTGGAGCTGCTGCAACATTGTTCTCGTTTGTGCTGTGGACAGCAACTCAAGCTACAATTTTGTATTTTGCTAGTTTTCCCACTTTTGTGTCCGTTCATGTGGCATTTTTTTTCCAAGTCCCAAATGGAGAAACAGGGCTGGGTTGTCTGTTCAGCTCTCATACTCCAGGCAGCAGGATCTGGCTGACCAGCCTCCAACCTGGCCCTTTCTCAGAGCAGGCTTTGTAATGAAAACATAACATACAGACAGGTAGGCGTCATCTCGCTTTTTCTAACATTCCTCATGTTTTGTCTTTCATGCAAACCCTTCATTGACTAATTTCCAGTTGCTCAGGCTACACTTTTTCCAGTATTGCTGACTCCTACCCCTGCACAGTGTCTCTACACTTACCTCAACATGTCATCTCAACAGTTTCCCTGGAAGTCAGCGGCTTTCCTTTTATTTCAAAATCTTTTAACCATAGAACATGCACCAAATGAAACATTACCAGTTAACAGAGACAGCAGTGGGCTCATTTCTGGGCAGGCACTGGAGGTAGCTCTGCTATCAGGTTGAGGCTAAGATAAGTGATATGGGTGTGAGAAGGTGCAACCTGCTTGGTCATCTGCTGCTGTGCAGCGCAGAGATTGTGCTGCAGTGCCTTTACTTCCCTCTGCAAACCCTTTCCTGGACTCTTACTAGACATGACTACTGAGCTCTATGTGAAGATTTATGCAGCAGCATCTTCACTTCATGCCTTAGGTATGATCTCAAGTTAAAGAGTGAAATTCAAGTTTTTGCAGAATTGTGTATTTTTAAGGATTTGATTCCATTCCTCTGTTTATTTGAAGCACAAGTCCAATGTGTATGTTTAAGTGTTATGCCTAGGTATGAGCAAAGATCTACTTTTTCTCTAGAAGAGAAAGAAAAGCAGCAGAAAACAGCAATGTATCTACTGTATAATGCTTGGGACATTGCAGATGTTAAAGCAGCTCATTGTTTCTGCATCTGGAACAAGTAGGTCACACATAGTTATTATACACACTGCTGAACACGAAGCAGCCAATACCCGTGTAATGTATGTGAGACTTCAAACTACCTTTTAGTACTTTTATAGCAGTACAGCATCTTGTTTGCAAATCCTCTGCTTGAGAGCAACTGATGGAAGGGGGAAGGGACTCAAAGCTGACTGACCTAATTGCTGTGTGGATCGAGAAGCTGGCAAAATCATTAGTTTCTTTTGCATGTTTTCTTTCTATACTATAATAAAGATAAATATTGATTGTTAGGGCAGTATGGATTGCCGGGGTCGCTGCAGATGGCAGCTGCATGATTTGCACAGATACATCCCATGTACAGAGCCACTTATTTGCATGAGAATGCAGTTTCACCCTCCTCGTGCTGCTGACTGTTCGCTTGCCTTATAGGAGCATTTACCCACACTAAATGCACCGGTGATTAGCAGTAAAATATGAAATGAGGGACTGAAATGGTTCATCTTTGTAATATCTTTTGTATGTGTTTGTGCCTGCCTGCTGTGGGTAAGTGGAGTTTATTGTCCCAGCCGTGTGGACAGAAGCACAGGACACAGGGGACCTGCTGTAATTACGCTGCAGTGTCACCACCTCACCCGGGAATGCCGCCCAGCCGCACAGCACTGGGGCCAGCGCTCCTTCCTTCCCCACCGACCCACACACTGAACAAGCCAAGCTCCTTCCTCCAAGCTCCCAGCCTGGGGTCATCAGTGTCCTTGCAGAAGGGCTTCAACATCTTCTCCTGAGCTGAACCTGCCCAGTGGGATCCTTGTGCACTCACAAGGAAGGAAAAGGCCCCTCCAATGTGGGCCAGGCTCATGAGGAGGGAGGAAAGTTTCCTACCATGACTATGGTGTCTATTGCAGAGCATGACATCTCACACCCAGCCAAGAAGGAGTCCTTGGGGTGAGTGGGACCATGTTGTGCAGGAAGCAGCAGAGGCATTTAGACCCCTTTTGTCACTGACCCCACTTTTTTGTCACAACCCTCAAGCGACCCGTCTCAGGGCTAGGCAACCTCCTGCCAGGGAACTGCTGCCTCTCTCCTCCACCTGCAGCCTCCCACAGGGAGAAAGGGCCAGGCAGAGGAGCACTCTGGAGGTGGCCTCCTCACCTCCTTGGACACTGCTAGGCTGCAGGGGAAGCACTCTGAGAGCACACCACACACCTCTGTGTGTCTGCCTTCCAGCTAGCAACCTGCATCTTACTGTGGGCAGTGTTGCACTTCCACACTGCTGCTGGCTGACCTGCTGATACTGGAATTCAAAGCGAAAGTATGCATATTTAACCCCAATTCATCATCTTGATTTTGATTAACTCTGCAAGTCAGAGGTTTGCAGGATTTAATCTTGTTTTAAGAAAATACTCCTGTCCTCTCCATTGTCAGCATTTTCCAACAGGAAACTCAGCCAAAGGATCTTTCTTATTATATATCTCCTGCCACTTTGGACATATTGGTGGACCTCTGAAATAGCTGCCCAGTATTTATCCAAACCACAGCTTGTCCAGTGTAGGGAGTGCTCTTATTTCCTCAGTGGCCCATAAGGAGGAGATTAATGCTGGAACCCAGGTTTCTTACGTGGTTCTGCACTGACACTAAGCCACTCCAGCAGAGAGCAGGCACTCCACTTGGTGAGCACTATTTATGTTCAGAGAGTGTTTCGTAGAGGCTTTTTGGAAGATCTGAGCAATACACCACTGTTCAAAATGTTACGCCTCATTCTTCAATTCCTTTTAAGTGTATCTCTCGGGGTGTTATGTTGAGTAGCCCCGTCTTACAAAATCAATTATTCCTTAGCCAGCTCAGAAATAAAACCCAAAGCAAGCAACACCAAATGTCTGATTTACCAATAGATTGCAACCCCGTGCTAAAGAGCGCAGCCACTGCCCTGCTTTAAATATTCATGAAGCCCACTGGTGCAAAATGCATTAAAGGTGGGAATAATGCCAGTAATACACGATCCTCTTAGTGACAAGAAGCTTTCACATATTAAAGCAGCAAGATGTTAAAGACTTTCAAGTGAACAGTCTTTGTTTTTAACTTAGAGAAAGAGATTCACTAATGGAATGCCAAATTGCATTCACTCTCATGCTACTTGACTGCAGAATAGGATAATAACACATGTGTGCTTCTGCATGCCATGGAAAACCTGTTATTACAGAGGTTTCTTTCCTGCCTTTTCTCTGTACTTTCCAGAAAATGTTCACACAAATCTTCCCCCTTCAAGTAATCTTCTGGGTGCCAATCCCCCATTAGAATCCCAGGAGTCTAGCCATTAACAGATTCGTTTAACGCAAATAAAGAGATTTAAAAATAAAGGTGACACAGTACAATAGCACAATTTAAATGAGTGACAAATGGCAATGAATAACCAAAAAAAAAAAGGGACAAAAAGAATTAAACCAGAGATAACGGTCCACAAAATATAGACTGTGACAACGCAGAATAATGTCAATTGTCACTGTAAATCATCAGCAGCCCAACCACATCTGCTATCACACCTGTGCTCTCTTTTCTGATCTGCTCTGGCACCCTAGAAATAGAAGGCGAATAGCCAGCCTCACATTTCCAGCTCCCTGAAGTCTGGCACTGCTACCAGCCTGCATTCCTCTCAACCTGGAGTGGATCAGGCACTCACCCTGCACCCTCAAACTGTTCCTGACTGATAGGGATTCGCTGCAGGTGCTGGGATTATCATCCTGCAGTAACAGTCCCAGGACCACCAGGGACCCTGTTTGGATTTTACAAACCTCATCAGTCAGGTGAGATAGGTAAAGGAGCCCTGCTTACATCTGATACCCAATCCACAGAAAAATAGTGATTAAATAATAAACTGGCATTTCTTGTCAAGGAGAGTGGGGCAATATGCATCTCTGGTGCCAAACATGAAAATTCAATTAACATATATTTGAAAGAGGGATCTAGAACCTCCGTACATAGTGCACTTTTATTCTAGAAATAAGAATAGTGAAAAGCTGACATGCAGAAGGCTCATTGTTTAGAAAGATGCTTATCCAAGGCTAATCAGGGGGCAAAGACAGGAAAACAGGGCTCTGTTACAGCACATGAGGTTGCTTACTTCAAAGCAGAACCTTAACAGGCTTTACATGAAAAACAGGAGCCTGTACTTCAGGTTGGAAATCGGCTTTCCTGCCTCCTAACAGTTTGTCTGGGAGCATCTTCCCAGCACCAGCCCTTCCCTGCTCCTGCACCGAGAAGCACCTTCCCCTGCAGAAAGAGTGCCAGTCAGTAAAGACAGAGAACCTCAGCTCCTGCCATCATTATGCTGCTCCGTAAAAGCCAAGCTGTTTCAAAGGGGAGGAATTAGATTGTGCAAAAGCTGCAGTGGGAACACTGGGGTAAGTTGGATCAGGCAGTTTTACCAAGCTATTTCTGGAAAAAAATAAACACTGCTACTCAGTGCTTATGATTAATAATGTTATCTTGTAGCTAATTTTATTCCTTGCCCCTCTCTTCTCCTGCCTTCCAATTTGGAAGCACACTTAATTATGAAAACATGAGCACCAGACTGTGAATTTTGATATATTAATTTCACCACGGTTTTGTTTCTACACTGCGCCACCAAAGCTCTCAAGGACAACCAGTCAAGGAGACAATGAAAATCATAACACCTGGGGTAATTTTCTTAAGCAAAGTCAACATTAGGCAATTTCTTACTCACAAATTTCATTACATTACTGAAACCTATAACCATGATGCACCTTGCTCCTGTTTTTCAACACCACAATTTCCTTTGATGACTGGAGCCAGAGCAAGGACTCGGTGGTTTGTTTTCTTGGGGCTTTTTAAGAACTAGAACCGGAGATTACTGATTACTAAGAGGCTGGCAAGACAAGACCAAAATGAACACAGTGGATAACCATGACCATATTCCTGAGCTTCTTCACTGAACAGAAGAACTGTTCCTAATTCCAAGCCTGGCCAAGGGTGCACGGATTCCTTGCCTGGGCGGGGTCACAGCTGCCCAACACTGGGCCCAGCTCTCACGTTCACCATTCATTTATTGACTCCTCTCTGCTCCATTCTCATTCTCCACGTTAGAGCTCTGTTTTATTGACCTCACTGTTTTACTGACATCTCACTGCCTGGTCTGTGCATCCATTCTTTAGCTACCACTAGCCCATAGCTCCAGAAGCACCATCCAGACAACAGCTCTAATGTTGGCATGGTTATTTTGTTGTCTCTCAAAATATGGTTTAGTTACTTAGAGGGAAACATGAGGCATGGCATTAGGGCAGTGTTAGAAATATAGCTCTGTGAATAGTGACCTTTTTGATCTATTGGCTGTTCCAAAATCACAATGAAATTATTAGCTCACAGTTGGCTTAATATAAATTTCCATATTTCCTAGGCAAAATGAAAAATAAAAGTCTGAGTTGATAGAATTATTTCCCCGCAGCTTATGTAATTAAAGTTTAAAATAGCAAAAAAATCTGAATAATTTTGTAACCCCTTTTAAAAAAATAAAAATTAAAAACATTTCCATTGAGAAAATGTCTAAACGTATACTCTCATTTTTTCAAGCAATTGAGGGCAAGGTTTTCAACTTCAGCAAGCTAGGGAAAAGAGAGACAGATTTCCCAGCACTTCTAATGCCACACATGAATTAACATGATGATAATACTAATGATACTTTTTAACTGGAAAAGCTTTAGGTCAATTATTTTTCCCAATTCTATTTTTACTGAAGTATGAAGCCGTAAAACCCCAGATGGAATAACATAAGTTATAATGGCAACAAAATGGATAACTGTGTTTCTAAACTTGGTCTAAACTATGCATGTTCCAAAATTATAAACCAGAGTGTTCTACACATTTTTTTCAGAGTAATAACCACCTCAGTTACTTTGAGATGAAGCTCTGGGTACAGAAAATTGAGTATCTAACATTTGTAATGCTTTCTAAACCACAGTACCTTTAAATAATACAACATTCATTAAAATAGAAGAGTAGAGCAAATTACTGTACCAAACATCCTCTGCATCTTCGTCACACTCTGCCCCAAACTGGCAAATGTCACAGGTCGATGTCTCTTTTTGATTGGTTTCACCTGAGCCTTCATTGACTGTTTGATGGAAAGCAGAAGAATGTACATTAGTAAAGACAGCACTGTAGCAAAGCACTTCTCTCTCTCTAGAAAAATCTATTCACTGCATCAGCTTAATGTGCTGCTCACAAAGCCGACGGCTGGCCAACAGTGCTCCTGAGCGGGCCAACACAGAGATTTCCATGCTGGCCTGTGATAAATCCCCTCAATTACAGAGCTAAAAGGAAAACCAGAGAAAAACCCTTCCTTTTCTCTCTCCCCTTATACAAGGACCCCTTCAAGCTGCAGCCCAGGAAGGTCATGTCCCCACTGAGCCTCACTGCTTTGTTCCCTGGGAAAATAATGGAGGGGCACTGATAGCATCGCATGCTGCGTCGTGTCCTTACCCATGAAGGCCTTGAGATGGCCCCAAGGGGACGCTTTCCTTGAAAATGTTTTGAAATTACCTGCCATGTGGTGCAATCTAGTCCACTCCAAAGGCAAAACATTTTTCTCTGCAGAAGCACAGCTATGAGCCCCAAGGACTAGTTATCTCTGGCAGGAAAGATTTAGTGCTGTCCAGAGGAGAGGACAATCTCCAGCACAGGTTAAATTTGAAACCTGGGAAAGTCAATGCTGATGTCTGCAATTGTGTAAGGTTTGTACCTGGCCCTTAAGTCAAAAATAAGAAGGGTCTAAAGGGAAAATAAAAATATGGGTGTAAGAGGACTGAGAAAAAATACTGATGGCTGAGTATTGAAAGACGGAAAGAGACCACTAAGGTAGGCACCAAGAAGAGGGTTTGTTAAAAGACCCAAAGGAAACATTATCTATGTTTCTACTGAAGTGTATAAACACCCTTTGATATCTTTTGAAAGACACCACTCTCCAGCAAGACACTGTACCTAGCGATATCATTCTGCCAGTTGCAGAGTTATTAAACCAACGCAGACTTTAAGCATCAGTCTGCTCTGACTGATGTTGTTATCTGCACTAACAGCCTCTGCAGTGTCATCTCTCTTGCACTTGGAGTCAGCACCGTGGTGCAGGCTACTGCACACCTGGGTGCAGGGTTCTGCACACCTGGGTGCAACCCACCAAAGCTGGTGCACACGTTGACGTGTGTTGGTAGCCCCAGTGACATCCACTGGACAAATTATCTGCCTGATGTACATCCAGGTGGTTACCAGAGGCTTTTGTGTCAGAGTGTTCTGACTTTGAATAAGCTGCTTTTATTATTTACTCAAAAAAGGACAAGAATCCCAGACTTTCACAAAGCTGTTCAAGGAGAAAGGGCTTTTGCCCCTTGAAGAGCAAGTGTGACTCCAATGCCTGTTTTTCAACAAACTTGTTTCCCTATCCTGGACAAGTTATGTCTCTGCCATGCTTCCCACTATGTGATAACAGGAATAATATAATTTCCTACCAAGAGAGAATGTGGAAACAAGTATATTAAAATATTGTGATATACTTAGATACTACAGTGACAGAAATCACAGAAATACCAAAGGTAGATGACTTATCTAAAATGCGTTTTTCCTAAGCCTTAATATAGTCGAAGGAAGTGTTGGTATTTTTAGGTATGGACTATGCTGCATTAATTTCCTATCAGTCATGCTTGAATTTAGACTATATTAAACTGAAAAAAAATCACCTATGAAAAGCATTCTGATTATCTCATTATGCCAAGAGGAAAAAAAAAGAGAGTTTTGCTCTATTTGTACTAACTTGCTCACCTTTATATCCTTAAAATTCATGTAACAAAAACCGAAGGGGAAACCAGGAAAAACACACTCTGGATTTTTGTTCTACTGCATCGTCAGGCTTTACAGGGAGGGTCTGAGCTGTGGTTTTTCTGTCTCCTAAAATGACTGAGAAACTCTGTAGGCTCACATGTTATAAAAGCCAATGTACAATGGGGGACAAGGTGTCCAAGCACCACATCCTCACACCAGCAGCATCTCCAAGTGCTGCCTGTGTGATTCTGGCCCCACATCACCGCGCCACTCATGACCCTCCCCACCTCCCTGCAGCTGCACCCATGCCTGCAATGTTGCATTTACATTTTAAATATAGAAATCTCTTTTATTGAGGAGATAACTTTGACAGCCAGCTGTGGCAGGGGATTTCCAGTGGTTAAGATACTACGCAGGGCATGTAATGAGTGACGAGGGGACCTATGGGCAGAAGACTTCTTACAACAGCCAAGCATTCCTCACCTATCGGAAATATGACAATTGCTCCAGTTCAGGAGGGTGAGAATGTATACTTTATGGAATGGAGCTTTAATTTCTTTATTTTGTTATTCTGCAAATCGCTTCCCATGCATTTCCTTTTAATTTAAAACATATGCCCCGCTTTCTTCCTCCCTGTAATGTTTCTATTCGTAACTGTCCAGCACGTGTCGTTTGACCAGGGACCTCACATGGCTCTACATCACAGAATAAGTGAAACTGCTATTAAGCCATTAAAAAAGGCCTTTGAAAGACTGAGCACGTTGAAGAGAAGTAACTGATTTAGAGAAGATCATCCACACTACGGCACATTGCAGTTCTGAATATCTACTTGAAATAGGTCACTCCTTCATATTTTTCTGAAGAAGCTCTGTGACCAGCTTTCCATAGTCAATGTGCATGTTGTCATTAAATGTGCAAATGTGCAGCAGTCCTTACTAAAAAAGACAGCTGTTCATCTGTTTATGCTCTTTCTGTTGTCAGTAACACAGATAATATTATTCTTTACATTTCTTAAAGGTGTGTTTTCTCTCCCTACACAAACATACCCACTGGCATATGCACCCACACCCAGAACTGACACACACAGGGCTTGTTTTCTCCATGCTGTGCAGATAAGTGCTTTGATAAATAAGACATCTTACAACGAGTTATTTTCCCAATATATCCTGCTGCTTTCTAGCTTGAGGACTAGTGGATACTTATTTTCTAAGGTGACTCTTTTTTCCTTTTTTCCCCTCACTGCACTTGCTGATTTGCACTTCTTTCCTAACCCAACTGAAAAAAATTGTTAGCAAAAATAATCTAGCTTCTGGATTCCTCTTCTACAAAGGAGAATGATTCTTCTCCTCACGCATGTTAGGTAGTTCTCATATTGGCAACTGTTGAGGTTTTAACAGCAAGGCCCTGCAGGGACATAGTAGGGCTCCAGGGAGGTTAATCACTGAAGCCCACCACTTACCACTCACACAACTGAGAAGTGTTAAGCTGCAAAATTCTTATTTGTATTAGCAAGATTATCAACTTTGAGAGTCCAAAGAAATGTGCTAACAAGGTTTAGGAGGTCACTAACATTATCTGAAAGTCACTTCAGAGACTACGTCAATCTCCTAAGCAATATAAATTCTCAGCTGTGAAGGCACTACACACAATTTACAGAGTCAATGGACTGTGGTAACCACAACAGCTCCTGTTTTAATCGTTTGGTCCATCTCTGGCATTCTCACAGCACTCAGATCAGATAACTGTGATTTCAAGAATATCTGTATTGTTTGCAGCTCCCGCAAGAAAGAAACCATTTCTGAGGCATTTTACTCTGTTTCCCTAGCTGAAAAAAACCAGATTGAAAGTATCATTGCTAGATTGGTCTGACCCTGTGCTTATTTCCTGTAACATCAGGAGAAACTAAAAGCCCAAAACTGCCCACTTCCACTGTAAACATCTCTAGTTTCTCTTTACACTTAATCTCTTTGATTCAAGTCTCCTGTAGGTGCTGCAACCCAAAAAATCATGCTAGGACTTTACCCACATAGCTTCCCAGACTCATGCTCTATTAGGAGTTGAATTGGTGGTTTAGAGGTTTTAAAACATGTACATCAAAATCTCTGTGCTAGAGCTTCTGAATAACCCTTTATCAGTGTCTTGAGAAGGTGCTTGATGAGTGGCAAAGCCAGGATGGAAATAAATTCCTTGCAATTTCCAGAAAAGCAGCTCCAGTGGGATGGTTAGGAATATGCACAGCATCTTGATCTGATACACAAAGGGCCACACGGGACACAGGGCATGCACCTTGCCCCACAGTCCAGACTGTGAAGAGGAAATGGGAGAGGAAAGAGCAGCTGATGAGCCACGAGAGTGAGAGACAATCAGGTGGCAACACTGGCCAGACACAGATCTCTGAATCTCTCTTTGCTAACACGCCTCTGAAGGTAACAGGGCAAACTCAAGAAAGCCTCAGCTAAGTTTTCACATAGCTTTGTAGGACTATTATAATAACCCTTATTCAATATATTTCAACTACACTAGAGAACAGAACAAAGAAACAATATAAAACATCACCACACACTTGACTATACAAAATATGACTATAATGAATTATGAATTATGACTACTCTGATGTAGTCTTCCTTTGATCGATGTGATCAGACACGTGCTCATCACAACCCCTGATTCTGACTAGACTCCTCATGGTGGGATACCTTTGGTACCGTTGAAAGAAAAACTTCAAAAAAGGCTTGCTCTAGCTCATCCTTACAGGATACATGCTTGTTTTCAGCTATAAAAATCTAGGCAATAACAAAAATCACATGGAGATGAGAGTTGATGGCCACTTCTGTACTGTGGAATGAAAGACAATGTGCAAATTAAAATGTAGTGGAGGAGGATGCTCTTCAGAACAGCTGAGGTGATCTTGCCACATGCTTCAGTCGTAACAGGAGTGCTCTGGGCAGGTGAGAAGGTGAGTGGATGAAGTGAGAAAGCTCTAAGCAAGCAGGGCAGAGAAGCCAGCAGAATTTACTAAATGTGTGAGAACAAGCACTACCTGCACCTCTATCAGGCGGCTAACAACACCTCACAAACTGCACCAAAAAAAGCCCAAATCCTGCAAGCGACTTCACTCTAATCAATAAGCCTTTTTTTCCTGAAAGCATTAGCTCAGTGAAAACCTGCAAAGTGAGAAAAATGAAGGGTGCGAAGCAGGGGGTCAACTCGCCAATGACTCTGCCCTCGAAACCTGGCAGAGGCTCAGAACAGCATTACAGTCAAAATGAAAGGAAAATGGCCTACAGTATTGGTAATAAATTCAAACTCTGACGTGCCTTGCTCTGCTTTACTCCTGCTGGCTGGCTCCATCTCGGTAAATACAAATTTGCCCTCTCCCACACCCATAAACACTCTGGGGAAATACCTTATTGCAGGGGAAAACAGTGTCTCCACCCAGCTCAGGAGCCAACACAGAACTTCTTAAGGAGACCTGAAATATTCTCCTTCACACCAATGTGCCTTTGATGGTTTCTCCAGAGCACCACAGGTGATTCCTTGAAACCCCCTCTCTGCTATATGGCCAGGTGACTTAAACAGCACCGGGGTGTGCCAAACCCAGGCTGGCTGCCTGAGGAATCAGATCCCCTTTCTCAGGGTTTATACTGCCTCAGGTCCCATCTTTGGATACCTTTGTGTTGCCATTCTCAGCCAAGTGCTGGAAAAGGTTAATGGGATGACTTTGGCATGATGCAAATACCTAGCAGCGTTTTGGAGGATGAACTAGATGCACCCAGCCAGCTCAGATTGCTGATAAAATGTGCTCTTATCTTATTGCTAAAGACCATGTAGATAGAGCCTGGCACTGCTTTGATGCCAGTCAGACTCCATTTGCAGTATTTTTCAGCTCTCGTATTTATATTGTGACTCTCAGATTATATTTTTTTTTTCTTAAAAATCATAACCAGTGGATTATCTCAATGTATCAGGATCTTGACTTCCACATATACATTTGCTTTGAAAGGTATGTCTAAGCTTTAGAGCAGTGGAAAAAAAGCTTGTGAGTATAACAATACCAGGAACTCTCACATTTACAATTTTTAAAAGCTACTTTCATAGGGCTGATTCACGATTTTTCAGTCCAACGCTGAGCCAACGCTGGAAAGGAAAGCAGCACTTCTGGAGCAGCTCACCCTTGTGCACAGCCCCGTGGTGAGCTCACCCACACCTTGTGGGTGAAGGCTGTGCTTCTGCCTGGATACAGAGTCTCATCAGAGCAAGAAAACCGCCTGGGAATGCCCTGAGTTCGGGGAATAACTAGCACAAAAATTGTTTCACACTGTTACTAAGCACTGCTGCTCTGTCTTTACTTTGTACCTCTTGTCTTGCTTCCTTTCATGCCTTCCTTCTCTTTCTCTTGTCACTTCTTCCGTTTTCCCACCACCACCCCTGCTTTTCCAGCGGCACTCTCCCAAACCGAGGTCCCACCCGGAGCAGCTCTGGCAGCCCTGCAGATGGGGAGGTGCTGCTGTGAGGGGAGGTGTGGGCTCATGCGCACAGCTCAACATCTTGGAAACCTCGGAACCCTTCTCCAGCTGTCACCCAACGTGGGGGCTCGAGGGTCTGCCCTGGCGAGATGGGCAGCATTCCCACCCTCTAAACCTCACTTTTTGTGGCTAAAAGTGGAGGGGATGGGCATGGTTTCACAGGAGCAGCGCTGCTCCTCTGCATGTGTCGGCCTGCAGCTCTCTCCTTTCGGCAGGCGCAGCTGGAGGTCTCTCGCAGCACCCGTGTCTGAAGCCAGGCCATGACCTCTGCGGGGACTTGTCAGCATTTGTACCACCGTGGCCAGGAGGGAACGGATTCAACTCTTACTCAAAGTGTATTTATCCTAAATAAACACCACTTGCTTGTCGCTGTCTCATGCATATTCCTGCAGCTCCCACAGTGCATTTGATAAAAAATTAAACACGATTAGTTGAGGCCAGCTTCTCCTAGCGAATATCTCTAATGGCGTTACAAAAGGAATGGCTCATTGAATAAAACCCTATTGTAAGCTTTCTGAATGATGACAAGAAACAGCTGTGGTTACTGCACCATTGTGTGGTGCCCCTACAAAATTTGACGTTTGCCTGGTGTCTGTGGGCTGCCAGCACTGCAGATTTATGAAGGTGTACGATGACCAGCACTGACAGTATTTGCCAGTGTGAGGAAGAGTAGGCTCATTTAATTTTGCCAAGAGCTTCCCCTCATAAACAGCTTTGAGTAAAAAGCCAAATAGCACATGGGGACTATTCATCTCTGCCTTGCATTAATTTAAAGAGAAATCTCACTTCCTTGGAGGAGAATTTTCAAGAAATAGATACATCTTTTTGTAAAAACATGCCTGCAATGCTGCCAAAGCTTTTTTGGCATCAGTCCCTGCTTTTATGTATTTTAATATGCACAAAAGCACAAACAAAACAACCAAGTGGACATGGCCACAGCTGGGAGCATGCAATGCCACGGGTCACCAATCAAGGCCATTATTAAAGAGCCTGGAAGGAAATTACTGTAGCCCTAATTGCAAGGACTGGAAGATTTTTCAGGATCAAGGAGAAATAATAAAAGATGGTGTCTGATTCCTCTCTCAGGTTGACTTGCCTGGCCACACTGATCATTATGCCTCAGCACTGTGTCAAGGTAGATAGGAAGCTGCAGTCCAGGAAAGTGCCCAATATCTTAATGCTTTTCTTATTTGTCAGAAAACGGCCATCACAGGTTACCCTGAAGCAGAGTCAAGTGTGAGCTGCTTCTGGCTGGCTGGTCCTGTGTGCCAGAAAGAAGCGGATCAGGCCAGGATGGAATTCCATAGATGGAATGTATGGACTCTATACGTGCTCTAACATGGCACTTGCAAATTCCGTCAAGAAACCCTGCATTAGATGTAGGTTCAGTTAGAGGAATACAAGGCAGCGCTGCCTTCCTCTGTAGGAGGAGATGCTACAGTTGGACATAAACCACAGAAATTACCCATCTGTGCTTTCCCTGACCTCTGCCAAGAATTCACATCCCACCTGAGGTTCTGAGCACTTTCATTCACTCCAGGCAGAGAGGAACTTGCATGTGAGTTTACAGAAATTCAGTGGAAAAAAAGATTCAAACCCATGGTTTCACAAAGCCTACATAAGCAAGTCCCAAATGGGTGATGTGACTTTCCAGGGTTTTCCACACTGAAAGGGTGCTTTTGCCAGCTTCCTACCTGGTGGAAAGATTAACAGAAGTCTTAAATGTGAACCCTTACAGCTACTCATCTTTCAAGAAAGAGAATGAAAGGAACAAAGATAAAACCTAAAAGAGCTGTCTGGCATCCACGTGGTGACTACTTCAGTTTTATCTGAAGTAGTGATCTTTGTCACTTTGCTATTGATTTAAGCCTGTGTATCCTTTTGAATATTAGTATGGCTAGCAAGATAGCAACATCATACATAAAAATGTTCTTTATTCCAGAACAGATGAAACTCCCAGTGGTAAAAGAAGATTTAGGTATCTCTGAAGATTTCTTATCGCTGTGCAACATAACTCTCTAATGGTTCAGTGCCTTGGAGGGTCATCTGAGATCACTTATCACATAAATCAAATAGGTGGCAGGCTATAAGAATGGAAGCCTATAGCAATTTCATGTCTTTGCTTGCAGACATCAAATCTATCTTTTAGGCAGACTATAGAGGAGATAATATGCCACTCCATTTAAGCCACTGAAGAAGCCCAAATCTGGGTATTAACCAATCTTAGGAAGCTGCTCCTAGTCTCGGCTGCACCACAATTATCTTGGGAAATGATGGGTTTTAATGTGGACAGCAGACACTGGTCCTGGTTTTAATTTACACTAAAGCTTCTGTAAATCACTCTGGCAATGGAAGGGAGTGCCAGAGCAAGTGAAAGTCCAATTTAGTTTATGTCCCATTTACATAATCAGCAGTAGGTAAAGTGGATCCCCTGTAAAAATGACTTGGGTCTACCTTTCACTGGATTCAAGAAGAGGAGCACAGCTTTCTTCTCCCTCTCCACTTTTCTTCCATGTGATACTCCTTCCTCTTGATTTCTGTGGTGTTAATGCAGGTTACACATACACATAACAGAGCTGAGGCTGCCCTGAGGCTCCAAAGCATCAAACAGATGTGTGCCAAACTCATTTTTAGTAGTGGGGTCTCAGAAGGGGGCCAAAACTGACAGTCAAAACCCATGTTCAGCCAGGCCGTAACCTCATGACTGCGCCGTGAGAGATGGCTCCTCAGCTGCCTCTTCCTCCACCAACCCAGTGGATCCCCAATTCCCTTTCACAGCTCCTACACCAGAATTTCATATTTCTGCAGCAGCACTCCCTGATCTGCAATTGCCACCACTGATGTGATCTTCTGAACTTTTACAACCAGGGCTCATCCCTGAGTCTGCTCCTTCCCCTGTGAGAATTCCCTTTAAAGACAAAGAGGAAAATGCATCTCAGAGATAATTGCAAAGACATCCCTGCTGACATATGTGAAGGTGTTTCTGCCTTCCCGAGGCTGTAGGTAGGTAGTCCTTGGGTCTCTGCTGCAGCTTGGGGTGCACAGGAGTGCTGGCACCTAAAGAACTTGCCAGAAGCTAAGACGAGGGCAGCTGCAAAGTCTCCAAGTCTTGCTGGAGGAGATACAATATTTATGCAACATAGATCCTATCTTTTACATAACCCTACTCTTCAACAAACATGAAAACATATGGCATCAGTTAATTGCATGAAAATATTTGGTAGTAAGACAATCTTTCGGGACAAATGGGAAAAAAACCCAATCAAGCCATGTTTTTCCCTTTTCTTCCCAATATTAGTGGGCAGGTTGAGGCAGTGCATGAGTGGCACCATTACTGGCTTAAAGCACTCCTTGGCTTATGGTTTATGCAGTGGAATAGTTGTGTCCACAGCACAAAAGCCATGAGAAACACTGGCAGCACTGCTGATAACCTAAGCAGAAAGGCAGGGCAGTTCATGAAGGAGTAGCACAGCCACTCCTGCAAGGGTGGCCAGGATTTAGGAGAAGGAGCCTCCATGCACCAGGTCTCTGACTAAACAGGGGATCTGATTTTGTGCTGTCACCCAGAATTTAAATGACTGGGAGAAAAAGCCTCCCAGACCTCCACCAACAGGACAAACAGGCTGAGTGTGACACTTCGAACTCAGCCTCGAGTTTGAAGCAGCAGGAAAGCGTGGATTGGACTCCATTCACACCAGAACAATGTTGCCCTTCTGAGTATAATTTTACAGACGTGTTTATGATATAGGGAGAGCCATATGGCACAAAAGGTTTAAACATTTAATCTCACTTAGCTTCAATACACTGCATATACAGAGAATTGGAAGCCCAGCAGGAAAATGCCAGATTTCATTCTCACTTAGTCATGATTAACCTTTATGAGCTTGCTCGGAGTTTTGTCACCTGTGAAGTCACTCAGGGCAGGCAGGCTGCAAAGGCCCTGCCTTGCTGCTTTGGCCAGGGGGCCACAGCTGCTGAGCTTCAGCTCTGCAAGAGCTCTGCTGCCCAAAATGGGGGCACTCCCCTGCCCCAAATGGCAGTGCACCCTGCCCCAAATGGCAGTGCACCCTGCCCCCACCTTCCCTGAGTATGCAAAGTGCAAAAGGGACTACAGGGAACAAATGACCTGGAGGGACTCTTGCCTTTCTCCTCCTGCAGCTGGGCCTCCTTGCATCGCTGAGTTGGGTCCAGTTGAGAGCAGCCTTACCTCAGCAGACAGGCACAAGGCAAACAGCTGATACACACCACACTTTGCAAATATGCTCTTTCTCATTAATACTGATTCCCACACACAAACACTTTAGCTATATTCACTGATTGCATTACCATTGCAGAAGTGTAATTAACAAATTAAAAGGGAGGACTGTGATTCAGTTTAATTCGGGGAAAATCTTTAAATAAATAAAATAAAAAAAAGGAGCCTGATGAGTCTGATGTCTGAGGATCGTTACCCTCTGCTATTTGCTTTAATTTCTTGGACATGCTCTAAGAGCAATGCTTTCCTCAAAACAAACATGTCCTGAGTATGCTGCAGTAGTGGCTACACGATACTTAGAGAAGCAACAATGACAAAAACCCCAAAGAAATGAAAAAATCCTGACAGATGCTGAACCAGATACAAGATTGCAAATGAAGGTGTATCATCATGGAGAGAGAAAGGGGGGAAATGCCAGCTGGAAGGCGGTCAGATGGATCTGAGCCTGACAGCTTATTCACCAAAACTTATGAAAAGAAACAAAGAACATGCACACCACCTGCCCACAAATATTTGTGGATGGAGGGAAGGCAGAAAACCCCCTGTACTTGCTGTCCAGATCCTTGCATGATAAAATAAAGCAGTTCCACCAAGTAAATCAGTATTTGTGAGAACAGTCAAAACTCCTGAGCCAAAGTCAGTCTGAATTTCTCTCCGAACACCAACTGAGCACACCTGGAAGAATGGCTGTGAAATGATACATACTGCCCCTCACATTTCCTACAGAAAACACCTTTCAGGTGATCTAATATTATGAGAAACCATAATCATTAAGGATTGATCATGCTAATATAATTTTCTGGATGGCTTATTAACCTACTAAGACATGTTTTTCTCTACTTCCCTTCATTAGCGACAGCAATAATTAGGTAAGGACAGAGTAGCAAAATTGATCATATGCTACTGCCGAAGGGGACAGAGAATGTATCATGGACATTCAGCATAATGTTCTCCAAACTCGAGATGCATTAATTTTATTTAGTGCCACAGCTATTTTCAGCCTTTGATAGAAGGAATCCGTTAATGCAGATATTGCATAAAAGGAGCTTATTTTTCTCGTTTTCCAAAATGGAATTTTCTTTTTCCTTTAAAGTTCCTAGCACAAAATGAGATGAGACAGGAAAACATCCCCCTCTCAAGTCGTCCTCTCCTTATTTCAGTCTCCTCATGAAAGCAGCACTTTGAAAGCGGAGCAGCTGCAGAGCCCTGGCTGGGAAGCAAGGGAGTGAGTTATACTGTCCCCTCCCGGGCAATAACCCCCGAGCTCCGGCAGACCTGCAGCATGAACTTTCCCCCACCATCCCACTGACGTGGCAAGCGCCTGTAAACCCAAGAGTGACAAAGGCATCACAGCCATGGTGAATTTTTAGGTCTTTTTAAAAAATGTGAGCAACTGGCTTTCCCTGAGCTCTCCCCCATGTGAGCAAGAGGCAGCTTTCTGTAGATAAATGCATTATAGGGAGCTGACAAGGGTTGACTTTACAAACTTGGCACTCTGATGGCATCCTGTACGAACAGGGAAAGGGAGGATCTGCCAAAGCGAGAGCCAGACATAGCATAAAAAGCATCAACCCAGCATATTGACCTTATTTAAGTCCAAACAGCATAACACTAGAATACTTGATGCAAAAATGTCATAAATATTCTTTATTCTACATGCACATTAATGTTTTCTTTAAATATGCAATTCACTTGATATCTGCAATCCTCCTTCTTCAGATGCAAAATCCAAAATAATGATTATATCAGTCATTGCTTAATACATTCAACTGTGGCCCTGATTTTCATGCATGAATGGTCATTTACATATCATTACCCATCATGCCATCCACTCAGATTTTTCTTTCTAAACAGAGTAATACATTTAAAGTTGTCATTTTTAAACAAAAATGCTTAAAAAAGGGACTTTCATTTCTCGTTATCTTATCTGTGCTCTTAGCAGCTAATAGACCGGAATATTAAAATGGAAAATTCTCAGTGTGTGTGACAACTGCCACAGTGAGAAGATCTCAGAGAAGAGGTAATTATCAAGGGATTTTTCTCAAATTTGGAAACACAGATAAATATGAACAGAAAAGCCGAAGCAAACCGACCAGAAGCAAAACAGTAATTATAGTACATTCTTCTATTTTCCTAACACAAGTCCTTGTTAGGGGCAAAGCTGGTTCCACGTTAGCAAAATCACTGTGGACATGAGGTGCAGTTAGAAGCTTTACATGCATAAATTACAGTTTTTCAATTAATTTTGCCCATGCTCACATAGAGGAAGGATTTTTCCCCGCCCCCCTCCTCCTGCTACTTTTAAAGTAATTTTCTGCTATGTTTAATTAGGAAATTTCTCTACAGAAGGGAATGTGATAGAAGATTAATTCTCTATTTTCTCACCCACTGTGTCAGTAGACTCAAGTGGACACTGTAAACCCCAGTTAAATACGACGAGGATGATCAAGCACGGAGCTCCTTTTGAGAGGTCGCGTCTGCAGACCGTGGATCTCATTTCAAAACAATAGAAATGAGTTAGGAAATGGTGTCTCTCCGTGGTGCAGCGCCACAGAGGAGCGATTCCAAGTGCTCTGTGGTGTGAGGGTTCACCATGCCAGCTGAGAGGGTTTGCTATCATGGCTAATGACACCAAGCGACAAATGGCATTGCCACAACTGCTGATAGCTTGGGTCTGCTTCTCCCCTTCACCACTAATAACTATTCCTCCCATCCTATTTTACATCTTTTATGCCGAGTATGAAACAGCAGTTTAACAATAAATAATGAAATATTCGCTGGTGGGCAATATAGTAAAGTTTGTTGTTTTTTTTTTAAGGGGAGAGATAAAGGGTGCAAACTGTATTTGTTTTTAATGAACAATGAAGGGAACGAGCTATTTACCCTCAGGACATAAAACCCCATGAATGGTCTCTTGCTGCCAATGCTGACTAAATATTGGGTTAAAGCTTTTAAAAATTGAAATACAAGGCAGAGTAAGAACAATTACTTAGAGGAAACTCAGACCCACAAGATGCAGAAACATGCAAGATACTACCCTTTGATGAAGAGGGTAAGCAGTTTTCTCAGAAGGTTTAGCAGTGAAGTGGCTGAACACCAAAACAGAGAAAGCATGAATGATTCAGAGGAGAAAACACAGACATATAGCCTAGTAGAGACCGAGAGCTTTGTGCATTGATTAACCAGGACCAGATTGTTATAATCCAATAGAAGTTGCCAGTACAAACCTCCTGGGGACAGGAAAGGTCAAAACAGGACAATTGGCAGAGAAAGTGAGTAATGCAGAAGAAATTTAGAAACTTCAATTCCAGTTTTATTCTGAGCTTAAAAAAAATAAATCAGTATTTTGGCTAGTCCAATGCCTATTTATTTCCTCACATTTTCACACATTTATAAGACATTCTTATCCCACTCTGTTTGATGCTACTCTGGTTTCATGTAGAGAAACGCTCCAGCAGAGCATTTAAGAAGGGACAGCCACCTTTGCAGAGTCCAAGGGGGAACTGCAAGGATGACAAGATCTAGAAAACACAGTTCTGTGGTGAGCTTAGGGGAATGGAAATTTTTTACTTTGGAGAAGACTGGAAGGAGACTACTCATCTGATATGAAAAGGAATGTAAAAAAGGCTGCTATAAAAAGAAGGATAATCAATTGTTCTCCACATCCATTATTCCTGAGACAAGAAATAATTGACATAATTTACAGCAAAGGAGATTTAAGTTAGGTATTAGGAGATTCTGTCCCCCCAACTTCTAATAATTACTGTGGGCTGGAACAGGCTGCAGTGAAATGAAGCCAGTGTGCTCAGAGGTGGCTTCCGAGACTGGTCCATGCAAGGTCTGAGTGAGGGACAGTCTAACTATAGCTGTTCCCATCAGACTTGAGCAGGATGGATGAGATGATCAGTTGAAGATACTTCCAGAACTATGTGCCTATGACTGCAGCTTTTCTGCAAGCCAGTGGATGGCTGGGGTCCACACTGGACACAACTCAAATCTTTACTTGTACAAATTCCCACTGAAATCACGGGGCATCTTTTGGTAACATAATTAAAACATCTTCATGTCATCTGGGTGTGTGATGTCTGCTCACGAATGGGGCCAGTATATATTTCTGCATGATCTCTAAAAGTTTTTGACTCTTGCAAATTTGGAGGATTTGGTCACACCTAAGACCTTGCGGACAAGATTTCAGCTCATCTGATACTGAAGAGGTAGAGGAACCAACCACATCTTCTTCCTCTCTCAGGAGAGATGGTTATTTCCTTAGACACAGTGATTTGAATATATCTGTTCCAACTGACCAAGATTTTGTTCCATTATAATAAAATACCTTTTAGAGAAAAGGCATAGACCTCTTTAAAATGAAGACACTTAAAAAAAATTGTTAAATGGGCTGCAAAATCTACGTTAATACAAAAATACAGGTAATGCATTTCCCAGAGCAGTCAGCAATGAATTTCCAGTGTTAGCACTCAGCTCGTCACCCTCACGCCAAAATGACACTACCTGTGGTGACTGCGCCCTGATGAGGAGGGCAGGAGGTGATGGTAACAGTGAAGCTCCTAATGCTAGCTCCAAATCTGCAGCCAGGAAAGCTGGGAACCTCAGGGAGCCCTACTTTCAACCAGAGCAGCCTGTGGCTGATGGAATGCGTGTCAGGAGCCTTGGCGGCCCGTGCGAGAGACAAGAGCCACGCAGCGCAGAGGGCTTGCAGCCACCTTTGTTCTGCGTCCCCTGGGGCTGCACTTTCTGTATTGCACCTGCCAGAGGAACAGCACAAAGCCTGTCCCCTCTGCTCCTGTTTCCAAGCAGTGAGCAGCCCTTCCACAGCAAAGCCAGCCTCTGGTGGTTCCTCAGCCTCCAGTGCCCACTCCACATAGCTGCCCAGGGGCACACGGGGTGCGCTTTGCTCCCCTCCTTTTTCCTCTGACAGCAGCCAGGCCCAAGGCAGGATCCCAGTTTATCTGCACAGTGATAACACAGCCTTCCAGAAAGGAAATACAAAATAATGGATCGGGTGAAGGCACATCCATCTGTCATCTCAAATAAGCACACGGGTGCCATGTGAATGCCTGGTCACTCCTGTAATTACCTGTTAAAGCTGAATGGGCAATTTTCAGCCCGAAGTACATGAAATGCGTGAACATTTTAATGATGCACAGAACAATTAAGAGTATTACATGCACGGTTCCTGATCACCTTGAGATTTTCTCACTACTTAGCGCTGGGGAAACTCAACCTCTATAACCCTGCTAGAGCAAGAGGGCACAGCTAGAATCAGGAAACAGTGAGCTGAATAAATTGCAGCAAGGCAGGCACTTTTTAAAATGCAACTTTTCCTTCCACAAACTCTTAGATAATGATGGAAAAAATGTCCGCAGTGAATTCCGATGAAAGAAAAAAAAAGAAAGGCAAGAATAATAAATGTGTCCCATGTGACAGGCAGGAAAAATGAAGGGTTTGATTCAGGTCCTGTTCTAATCAACGGGACTCTCTCCATTACCTCTGCTAACAATCCCACTAAACCCTTTATGTCTGGTTGAGTAGATAGAGCACAGAGCTAAGAAGCAAGAAAGCCTAGCCACTGAAATGGCAGCTAAGCACCACATAAGGCACCTGAACTCATCCTGCAGTGAAGCTGTGTGTATGAATACACACAGAGTACATACCCATGGTATCGATGCTATTTCAGCAGACAGAAAACCCCTTGTGCCTTCCCCCCAAACATGGGATGAGGGGATCTGGACCAAAAAATAAATCTGAGAGAAAGGCAGCCAGATTCTCCATGCATAGCCACACAATATAAACACAGCTAAGGAGTGCAATCCAATGTGTCCATACAGAGAGGCAGAAAAAAAGGACGTGGCCCAGTGTGGTAGGGAAAAGTCTTCAGTTATCACGTATTAAGTATTTGCAATAGACGATGCAGTGTTGTTCTTGCTCAAAACACTGTGCAAATTTGGCTTCAGGAAAACCCCTGAGGATAAATTCTACCTGGTATGTGCCAGACTAAAATGCAGGAACTGATGTGGCCCCAGACATATAGCACGATGAGGAAGGAGGATGTGCCTCCTAGTTCATGGATGGGAGGTCAGCTTTCAGCTCCTCTCAGGTGGGTGCCCATCAGACTTCAGGGGAGCAGAGCTGCCTCCTAACATGTTGGGACCAAGCCCTGCATGTTCACCATGAAAATGTCTTAGGACAAGATAATTAGCATATGGTAGATGTGGGTACATTTCTTTTCAAAGCCTGTTCACAGCGAAAGAAGCGTAAACACCATCTAACCCAACCATTGCTTTCAAGTACCTTATTTTCACACCGAGTTGCTATAAACTATCCCCATAGAATTTTGTTGTAATTACATGCAGTAAAAGGAACAACCAGGTAATTACCTCAGGCTCCGCAATAACATTTCTACATTAAAATGTAAGTGCAAGGTGCATAGCTTGTATCCGTGTTTCAGCCATAGGAAAAACAGAAAACTGCTCATTCGAGGGGTTTAAAAAGCCCTCTGGCAGCTGCCAGTGGTCCAGTGCTGTCCCAGTTCAGGCTGCTTATAACCCCACTGACAGCACAGTTTTGAAAACAACCATGTGTGTCTCCAAGGGGTGTTTTATCCTCCTTGGGAGCCTGGCACCCTGAAGCATACACAGGCAAGCTTAAAAGAGTCCATTTACATGTGGAGAGAGGTAGTGGAGAAATCAGCTTTCTGACCCCAGTCCCTGAGCATGCCACGGGCTGGGATAAACGGGGGCTGCCAGCCCCTTGCACCGCTCTCAGGCAGGAACCGAGAACACCGGGGGGAAGGTGGCAGTGGATTAGCCACATTTCACCTCCACAGGCTTGTCTTCCACGTTGAAGAATTTTCTGTCTTTCATTTAAGCCCTAAATAAAGCGCAAATAGCCTACGGGAGTAAACTTTACTCTCTACCTGTCAGAATAATTTCCTACCTAAATTAACTTGTGAATACACCTTAAAAAAAACCAGATGCATCTTCTCTGTAGCCTGATTATTTGCCTGCTTTATTTTCCAAATGCCTTTTTTAAGCTGCTTTCCCATTTTGGGTACAAGTAGAATCATGTTAATGGACTGACAGGGTGCAGAGCAAATGCAGGCTCGGACTTTACATGGTGTGTGTGATCTGGTTTATATACCTCCCCCAGGCATGACTCTTCCTTTAACAGTATGCACAGGGGCTCTGTGCCTGCCTAATGTCCTAGCGCCTGCATGTTTTGCAGACATACTGCAGTGAGCTCTTGCCATGGGGGTTGTGACTTTTCTCATCCTTTTGCATCAGGAGGGTCTACACAAACCACCCCCCCTCCCCCCCAAGTCTGGCCTGGCTGAGTGGGTAGAGGAAGTTTAGGGATGCCCCATCAGAAATCTCAGGAAGACACTTCAAAGAGCAAAAATGAAAGAAAAGGAGAAAAAGCATTGGTAAAATATCACTATTCAAAATGCCAGCAGCCCCGATGAGCTGCAGCCCTCCAGGCAGAGGTGATTCATAAAAGACCCACCATCTGATAAAGCCTTCTCTCAGCTTAACAAAACTTGGTGTCTGCATCACATCTCTTATGCTGGGATTTCAAACAGGCAGCTCCAGGCGCTGGCTCCTCCTGCCCATTCCATGGCAGGTGGCAGCGTGGTTCCTGCAGCACCGTGGGAAGGCGGTGGCAAACCCCCACCGCCCACCACCAGCTCCGGCCTCCCTCCCAGCTCCAGGCAGCACCACCTTTCTGATCACATTGGTCAAACAAACCCGAAACAATTATCAGCTTTGATTTGTGCTCCGAGGTTTCTTTTGAATCTGAACGCCCACGGAGGCCAGCACAGGCTTTTGCATCACTGCCCAGAATCTGGACAGGCCAGAAAATCCCAGCTGTCCAAACCAGAGCTGGTGGCCCTTTCTTTCCTAAGATAACCGTGGTTGTAGGAAGTTCGCTAACGGCCTTGCTTTTTGGTAGAGCAGAACTCATCCTCTGCCCTCCAGCGTTTGGTGGGAGCATCAGCAGCACATCACGGACAGCTGCAGAAGTCAGGGGAGGGTAGCAGGAGTCCATCTGAGAGGATCCCAGCTGCACCACACAACCATCCACCAGATGCTCTGCCTCACTCCCAGTTACCACTTTACTAAGGAAAACACAGATCTCCTTTCCCAGTCTTATTATCACAGGTAGTTTAATCAAAGAGCTAATGAAGCAAGTGGTAAAAACACAGCCATGCATTGTGCTGGCTCCAAGAAAGATGCTTTAGAGGAACAGAAACCTCCAGTGACCTGACAGTTGGTGACTGAGCTGGCTGCAAAGCAGGCGACCCAGCTCTGCCAACACCGTGGACCACTTCCAGGAGCTAAGCCTGCAAAGAGCTCCAAGTGCCCACCGGCATATCCAAAACCCTGCAGCAGAGCACAAAGCATGGTTCTCTCTTATCTCAAAGAGCCTGGTATTTATCACTCTTAAATCAGGCACAGCCTTCTTCATCTCATCCCACCTTCTTGTCTGGATCTGGGTCCACTTTCTTCACTGTTTCCCATCTCAAGAGTCCTCACTGACAAGCACAACATCTGCTCCTGTACGGTTTTGGTCTGCACATAAGGGATGGTTCTTCTCAAAGACCCCAAGCCAGCTTGCAAATTCCCACTTCTTTCTTAGTTCATGTATCTAAAATGGGATTATTTTATGGGGATCATCTCCCTAATGTCTGAGCAGCTTCATGGTCTTACACTGTGCCTCTCTGCTTCATTAATGCTGCTGTTTTCCTAACAATATTTCCGTACTAAAATGAAATTCACACACTTTGCATCCCATGAACATTAAAGACTTTTCAGGGAATAAATATAATTGCTCAGTGCATCAAGTATGATTGATCCTTCTGCATTTCCTGGTAATTACCCTCAAGAACAGTGTGCATTAGACACTCTCTGCTATCAGAAGTAGTGTCTAGGGACTTGTGGTCAGGTTTACTAAAATACCGCCCGCAGTACGTGACCTGTAAGACATATATACATATCCTACTTCAGTGGATTCCATTTTGCTCTTGGACTTGCATCCGGCTGAAGGAAAAACATCCATTAAGCTATTCTACACTACAATTATTTGAAACAAAGAAAAAAAAATACAGTCACTGAATTACAGAATGTTCTGAGTTGGAAAGGACCCACAAGGATCATCGAGCCCAACTCTTAAGTGAATGGCCCATACAGGGATCAAATGCACGACCTTGGTGTTATTAGCATCATGCTCTGACCATCTGAGCTAATCTCAGTGGTATATACAGCACTATGTTTTTCTGTCAGCTCCTACATTTTTTATTCCTCCTCTTTACAAAATACATTTACAAACAGAATTCCATACTTAGACTGGACTCTGGATATTAACATTTACAGACCATCTATTTTCCCTCTGGAAGCATAAGATTTTGTGCTGATTTTGGCTGAGGTACAGTTAATTTTCTTCACAGTGACTCACAGAGGGCTGTATTTTGGCTGGCTGGGGTTAAACCACTACAGGCCTTTCAATGGTTACTTTTTATTTACAATATAAATTAGCAGAAGTCACGCAGCATCAGAAGCTTCATCTCAGCCTGTGGTCACACATGCCTATGGGACAGGTACCTGTCTTTTCCTGGTTCTATCTGTAAGTACTGATTGTCACTGCCTCCCTGACAGGTCAGAACACGCTCTTATTGCTCTGAAGCAATCCCCTATTTAAATACTGATGCTGAAATATGCTCCTACTTACCAAGTAGTACTATTACTTTAAGTTTGGCTTTGAATCTTGTTATTTCTCATCCTTCTAAAACAGTGGCAAACCTAAGCATCTGAGTAAATGCTATCCCAAATAATTTGTGGTCTTTCACCACTGCCAAGGTAAAACAGTTCGCCTGCTTTATGCTTGCTTCTCCAGTATTTGGTTCAGAACCCTTTCAAAGCCAATGAGGACATTAAGCAGTTGAAAAACATTATAGTCAGCTTCAAAAATCCTTGCCAGGGCCATAAACACCTTGTCTCTGTGAGCTACTCTTCTCTCTTGCTACCAGTATCCAAATGGATGGATCTAAATAGTCCAACTAGCTGAGCTCTAAATCACATCAAAGGTATCGTTAACAAATGGAAAAAATGATACAGGTCATTCTTGGAGACATTCAATTTCCTGTAGCCTATCTGCATTCCTTCTTCACACTCTTTTGGCTTGAGATCCCTGAGACTTAATCAGAGTTCAGTGATTTATTTCCAGGGAGTCTTTGGTAACATTGTTCCCTTTTTTATTTATCTTCTGCAACCAGTCTGGTGCCAGCAGACATTCCCCAGCACTTATATAATATTTCAGGCATTCCCCAGCACCTACATAATGGATTCCCCAGCACCTGTATAATGTTTCAGTGTCCCCTGGTGTGTACTTTGCAAAAGGCCAAACGTCCTTGATGCTCCCCCTTTCCACGCTGCTCTGGCTGAGCAGCTGCCAGTCACCCTGTCTGTCCATGCTCTCCAACTGGCCCATAAACCAGTCCTGAAATCCTGGACAGGCCTCATGACACCAAGGCTTTTTCCTTAATTGCTTCCACAAATTCTGAACATCACTACTGCCTCTTACTTTGGAGTTAGATGGGAAGGAGGGAACCACAACCTCTGCTGTCTACTCAGATCACAATACTGTTGCAATCTAGTTTTTCAAACCTTTTAAGTACACTTGAATTCATAGCAATTTTGTACCCTGCTCCACAGAAAAGGCTAAGGGGTGCAGATAATGCTTTCAGGCTATTACTAATACATTTTTATTCTCTCTAGATACTCTAGCATCCATCTTCATGCCTTAATTGGGTTTGGGATTTCAGGTGTTGAAATTATTGCTCTTAGGACTACGCAGCCATCCGCAATGCTAACCTCTCTGTTACTAGATGAAGAATCTGCTAAAAAATTCAGAAGATAAATAAAGATGTCACCTGTTGATCACATGATAGCAAATCCCACCATTATTATACCAGAGATTAAGTGCCATGGACCCACACCAAAGAGGTCATCCTCTGATGAGCTGTCCTTTGAGCCCGAGGACATTTGTTCTGGTGGGATGATTACAGTAACCAAATATAGCCACCACATTCTCCTTTACCTGTCACTTGCTCTCAAAGCTGTTGAATGCCCCAGAAGAACTCACCAATATCATCCTGGAAACATCTACTTCCCAGCACATGTTAACCTGCAGGAGCAGTCATGTGAGTCCTGAGCTAGAGAAAAAAGGTGACTTTGCACAGGAGAATAGTGGTTGCTGGATGCTGAAGGCAATGGAAGGGGACAGGATGGTTTTGATGGACATTTACGGTGTCTCATTAGCTCTTAGTCGCCCTTTTGAGTCCCTAGCATTCTTTTCCAATGTGTCAAATGCATGGAACATTTCCTAGAGAGAAAACCATTTTCCACATTTCACATGAGAGACCTAAGCAGGGAGTCTGTGCTGAGGCTGCCCACTGCATGGGCACTGCAGAGCTGTACATTCCCACTGCCCAGCCATGGCCTGGCAGACTTGGCCTCATCCTGGGGCCACAAACCTGGATTTTCTAACTTTACACATGCTGAGGGTAGGATCTGGGATTATGTACCATACACCGTCCTTGTATAGGACCAGAACATGGCCACTCTCGTCACAGTCTTTGGGAATAAGACTCTGAACTCAACTTGGCAGAAGCCCAGGCTAATGTTTTCACTGCCAGTCACTGTTCCTCTGGAAGCATCCCAGTATGGAGCAGAAGGCTTTGAAGAAGACAGGGCCTGCGGCGATGAAACAGGGTAGACATTCCAAAGACAGGTACGAAGAAATTACTATGGCAACACCACACGTCGTTGTCAGAGGTGGAAGAGCTGTTTCCAGTAGAGCAGGATGTTCCATAAGGTCTAATGTAAACTTGTCTTCACAGCTGGAGAATACCTGAGAAAAATAGCTGGGTGTGTAGATAACTACAAAGTCAGCCTGTACTGTCAGAACATGTGGAAAGCACAGGATAAAATGACAAAGAATACCAGGGCCTCCATCACCAGGCTTTGGAGGAGCAATGCTAACTACATCAACATTTGTGCCTGCCCAACTACATAAGACCACACATCTTCACCTGTTAAAACTGCCAACTCACTAAGTTCAACTATGAAGTTCATATTTCTATGACTTTTGCATTTCTAAGGGAGTCCAGAATACCACCAGCGATTTAATAAATTTATAATAAGTACACCCAGGCCTACTGTAGTGACAATGTCTGGGTAGCAGTTCTGCATGCTCTGAATACAAGTGGATATTAAAAGAGCCAAAAGCAAGGGTTAATCTTGGTATTTAAAAAAAAAACCCAACACCTCTGCCTATGATTCCTTTCGCAGACTTCAGTGTTTCATGAAGCAAGGCACGTAGTTGAGTAAATAATCCTTGTGGGCTCAATTTGAACCACTTGTAGAAATGAAGAAGGGTGGGTACAGTATTTCCTTGGATAGGGAAGGAAAGTCATCACATTAAGGGAGGGGGTTGGCTCTGTGTGAATAAAACCCGGCTGCTACTGAATATATTGAAACATGATCTGAAATCAGATTTGCGGTCATGCTGCCAGGAGACTGAAGAGGTCAGCTGTTTGTTTTATAAACTGCCGATGTTTTCCCCTCTCCCTGCCTGCTCCAGCCTCACCAGAAAGCAGCATGATGGATGGGAGATGGTCTCCCTGCTCCCAAAAACCCCTGCAACAGAGGCTGTGGGCAGGTTATTACCTCTGCCTGTCACTCCTGCCAGGACAAGGAACTACAAAATACGTTTGGTGCAAAGGGTCCCTGATTAGTGCCACATTCAGCACAAAGTCATCATTATCCTTGCTCCTTGGGCCATAATTGTTACACCCATGGCCCTCTAATGACATTTATAAGCTGTGTCTCAGATAATATAACACTGCCTGTTGAGTGGCAGTGCTCTGCAGGACAGGAGACAGGCCTGGCTGGAAAATGCCTGCCCTCTTTGGCAGGCAGCAGCTCTGCTGGGCTCCACGTAAGCCTAGAGAAAGATGCACTGCTCAGACAGATCAAGCACTGGGCAGGTTATCAGCCTAGGAAGAGGGGCTACAGTAGAAAAGGGAAAAAACTTCCCCAGTCTGAGCACGTGAAAGCCTGAAAACTTTCAGACTTTTTGGATGAAAGATGGCTTTAAGCATCTCCCCTCTGAAGAGACTGGAAGAATAAAGACACTGTTGGAGCACTTGAGCTTTCTACTCTCAAGCTCGCCTAACACCACAGGGAACATTGTGCTGCCTTTGGTCAGCATTGGATCAAGCCACAGATGCAAGCAAAAGCCATCCCAAGAGCAGAATTACCTGTGCTGGTGCAGTCTGCCTGCATCCCACAAGAAACAAATCAAGAAGTACAGAGAATTATCTGAAGGGAAAATAATGCTGAATTTACACTTAGGGAAAGTACAAAGCTCTGTCTTTATTACCTCTCTCCCTAGGTAAATTTTTTCTTTCCTCTTTCATGTTCACCCTTGAATTCTCTGCTTGCTTTCTGGGGACATGGGCAGGTTTTGACTCTCACAGTAGATACTACCAAAAGAACAATAAACAGGTGATTTTCACCTTCAGGTGCCTGAAACTTCCTTTAATATTTCATTACAAGTACATACAGTGGGCAGGCAGTGCACACAGTGCAACTTGAAAAGAACTGCGGGTTGAAGTATCTCACAGCAGAATATTACTGTGGATTTAGCACTAATTCCAGCTTTATTCCTTTCCTAATTCCTGTATCACATACCCTTATCTACAGAGATAAAGTCCCTTGAAGTGCAATTGCTTTGATGCATGGATGGAAGACTTTTGTCACAAAAATGTAAGATTTGCTTCGAAAACAATCATCACTATATTTAGACCACAGTCCACTCCAAACTCCCCTGACAGGTTTCAGTGCAAACAAGCAAAAGCTTCCCTTGGCTGCCTACAAAAGTCACACTTCAGACAAGCCTGTAGTGTACCAGGATTTTAACCTCTTGCAGTGCTGTGAGCACGGCCACGCGCTCTTAAAGCTGAAGCCATCACTACCAGCACAGTATTTGCACACCACGTAGCAAATTCCCCGAGTGCCTCAGAGTATCAGTGTCCCTGAAGGGCACACTATTGATCCATAGGTAGATTATGTTACTTGCTTGGCTTTGAAAGATTTGTGCTCCCTGCCTGGCATCCTTGCAGCAAAGAGCTGTGTTTAAGGCACGCTCTGCCCGGGCTTTCAGGAGCTCTTCAAGTCAAATCACAGTGGTGCAAGGCATAGATCGTTTGATGTCAAATCCTGTATGATTTTACAGCTGGCAACAAAGAAAATTTACATTTACAGCTGACAGCAACTTTCAGCCAGAAGTATTTCAAAGCACTTTAAGAACTATAATTCAAAACAAATAACGCTGAATTAAGATATTTCTGGGTTGAAATATAGAAAATATTGAACAGAACTACTCAGCAGCTTGGGGTAAAAGGTGAAGAATATGCCATCCAATCGAATTAGTGCAATGCAATTTTAGTTAGGCAGGATGCAATTACAAAAGCTGGAGTCTGGCCAAGCCACCAAGGTTAACTACTCTACTTTTTCTAAAAGTATCATGAGATTTTTGTAATGACCACAAGTTAATGATGTTGTGTCTGAAAGTCAGCACCTCTCCCCTTACAGTGGCCTTTACAATCATTTAACAGCAATGGCCCGATACCAGATCCAGTGAGAAAACCCCAAATTACCATTCCTACTACCTCAGAAATTTGCTTCTCTTAGAAAAATGGGTTTGGAGGGGATCCAGTGAGCCACTAGGTCCAGTTCTCTAGAATCACAAGAAAGTTCACATGTACTATCACATCTCTGATAGTGACTCAAGAAAGTTTGTTGCATCTTCAAAGTTTTGAACACCATAAACTTAGCACCTATCACAAAAAGAGCGACACACATAAATCAAAGAGGACTATCAGAAAATCATGCACGGCGAGCCAACTTAAATACGGGCATTAACACAACAGAAACTTTATGTTGTTTGTACCAATTTTCCTGTCCTCAGATATTAATATTTGTGTACAAATCTTCAGCTGAAAAAGGTGGCAAATAAATTATGTACACTTTTTAGTTTGCCACACATGCCTTTGGATTTATCTTGGTCAATCTATTTCTTTTAAATGATCTTTTACACCATACTCAGTCAAGAGGTGACCTGTGTTTTCAATTGCTTGCTAGACAAATAATTAAAAATAAAATGCAGAAATTAGTTGTGATAACAAATGGAATGGAAAGACTAGAAATCCCAAAGGCCTTTATAATCTTCCATTCATGTCTTGAACATTGCCCATGCAGACCAAAACATCAGGTATCACTTGTTGGTGAACATATATAACATTCTCTTCTGCCAGATATAAAAACTGCACGTGTCAGTAAGCCCTAGGGTGTGATCTACCAAAATCAACAGAGGTTTTTAGGTGATTTCTCTGTGCTCTGACCCTCACGTAGCAGATTACAACATCTTATCAGCTGCAGAACAGCATTTGCACGGCTCGTTGGCTCATGCCCCTCTGTTGAGTGTCGATCTGATTAGGTAAATGAGATATTATGACTGGATCTCTAGAAAGTTTCGGGCTACGCTTTTCTTGCGCAGGATATTAGATAAAGAAAACATAATAGCCTGTGATTGCCTGGTCTCAAAAATAATGGTATTCTAAATCAAACAAAGGCAAAACAAATCCAGCTCAGAGAAGTTGGGGCAATTTCTCAGAGAGCATCTCTGCCAGCCATGAAGATCTCTACTGCCATCAGTGAACTGAGCACCTATCCTAGAGGATCTATCTTGTTTTAATTCATTACATTATAAGAAAACCACACAATAGCTTCACTGTTATTTTTAACACCTAGCACACTGTACCATCATTTGCCAACAGTTATTTTTTCTTGGTGCCAACAATTAGCTTAGAGGCCTAGTGAGAACTTAATGAGACTGAGATTCACATCAAGTTTGCCAGAAAGCTCAGGTTCTGACATATTTTAAGGTTGCTGGTAGTCAGTTCTTTGAGTTCTCACTTCTTTAATTGTTTACAGGTGAAATGGCAAACCTGATTTTTGCTCTTATGCTAGCTGGAAGTGAGCATGTATTTGTGAGTATCTGGTGAGAATTTTTCATCTGGGATTTCATTTCCTGTAGATGAAAAAGCTATCTTCTGGTCCTAATACTCTGATCTTTATTTGATTAAAAGGATTCATTCTGATTTCTTTCCCTGTGATATTGCATAATATCATGGTGCCTTGTCTCTTTTGTGAGATGTCTTCAGAGGTCACTGCTTGGCCCTTCTCTGAGTCCTCACCTCAAAAGTACCACTGTAGGCACAGGGCTGATTTTGCTCAGTCTTGAAATATGCAAAGATGTTTAAGTATGCAGGCAATGCAGCCAAGCTATATTCAAAGGTCTCTTCTGTCATCTGAACTGAGAATCTAAAACCTGGCGTTAATATTAATCAAAACTGGTTTATGAATGTAAGCTTCTGCTGAAAACAGAGGGATGTGCATATTCTCTTAGCTTGGATCAAACCTTTGACGACTAAAATATTTTTCAGCTAGAGACACCAAACAGAAACAAAGAGACATCGAAGAAAGCGTAGTTGTTAGCACTGCCTTTTCTCTCAGCAAGGAGGGTTTTACAGCTGTGCATTTGGAGAAGGAAAAAACCCAAGCCCCACAACGTTTATGTACCTTGGTATGAGAGCAATAACTCAGTAATAACCCAGCACATAAAAAAGGAGCACACAAAAGGCTCCGGGTGAAACTCTCTGCTGTGCAGATTGCTTGTCTGCTTTGCTGGTTCCCCCTCCAGCTCTGTGCAAGGCCTGGGAGAGGGAACGGATCACACTCAGGCTCTGCCCATTAAAAGCAGCACTGACAGCTGTCTTCAGGCATTTGGCTCTCTGTGCTCAAACCCAGACCTGAACAAAGCAACCAAAGGCAGCACAGACACACCTAGCGTGCTTGGTGAATAGATGGATAAAAACGGAACCATAAGAAACTAAATTTCACTGAAAATTTAATGTTTCTCCAATAAAAAATGTCCTTCTTAACCCAAATGCAGCATTCAGTGCAAAAGTTTCTGCTTTCAACGAAAACCTTCAGGTTTTTTTTTGTGCAAGAACTCAAGCTTGTATTTTTATTTCAGTGACTCTAACTGTACATTACACAGTGGTGCAGGCTCACTGCAAACACCTGGCTGTTATAGGGCCTCTCCTCAGGGGCAGCAGACCCTGCCACAACACACTCATTCTGTGCTAAGAGCAGGTGAACGGGCATAAGCTGCAATTCACTGGGCATTTTTCTTCTATTAGAGATACCTGGATCCAATTCCGTGCTACGTGTTATCCTAGTGTGGCAATGCCAGTAGGGCTTGCACTTCTGTATCCCTACAGACTGTGAAGATGAGGCAGTATTTACTATCTTAAAAAGAAAATAATTACACAAGTGTGAAGTACAGCAAGGCAGAAGAATAAGTCTTTGTATTTAGAAAATAAAAGTATCTGGGGACAGTTGAGAACCCATGTTCATTAAGAACATCAAATGTAAAACCAGTTTTTTTGTGACCAAGCCACTGGAATAATTTTTTTTAAATGAAAACCATACCAAAAGTCAAAGTGTAAGTGTAACTTTACATCTTGAAAATATTTTTCCTTTCCCCCCTTTTTTTTCTAAGCAATAGACTCTCACGTTTGTGGAAATCTTGCTTAGCAGAGCTTTCTAGGAATCACAGATTGTTCTGCTTCTGATTGTATCAGAAACATTTATTTTTTTTCTTCTTCTTAATGTTGGCATGAAAGCAGATGATCTAAACAGTGAAGTGGTTTTGGCAGCATGAGTTTTAAACCTCATCACAAACAAGAAATTTTTGTCACTGCACTTTTTTTCAGACATGTGGCTGGAATTGCTGTGGCCCATCCCCTCACGTCCCGAGCAGTCACTTGAAGAAGCTGAGGGGTGTGTACCTTACATTCATGTGTATAAAGTGAGATTAATATGACAAAATGTCAACTGAGCTTCCCAATACACGTTGGCTAAACAGTTCTTCAGACACCAACTTCAGGAAAAGCTAAGATTACAGAGAATTTAATAAATCCCAGGGATGTCTCACTTCCCCAGAGGAAAGAAACCACCTGCCCAAGCCCACCACTGAGCTCTTGCTGTCTTGCATCACACAGTGGGGATCTTCCTCCACCTGACATTTCTTGCTTCTAAAAGTTGTCTGCCTTAGCTGGGATTTGATTCCTTTCCATGCCATCTTACAGCCTAACTCTTGCACCTTGCAAATACACGCAAGACTCTCTGCCAGTAGAAACATTCTCAGAACAGTGTTTTGACCAGCCTTCCTCTTTCCAGGAGTGCAGTATTGCTTTAACATTACATCTCCTCCAGCAGCACGACACTTTTCCCTTGCTTCCCCCACCATGTGTTTGAATCCCTGGCACCTTCCTGATGTCCAGCCCATCTCTCTGGCTCTTTTAAACATTTCAAACCCATACATCCATTGCTTTCTTGCTTTTATAGAAGACCTATTAAGTCAATAAACCTTCATGACACTTTCCTGACCATCATTTTCTGACATGAATCATACTCGAAAAGGGAAACAAAATCAGCATAAAAGGAAGAGGGAAGTTACTACGTTAAGGTGTGACCACAATCAATTTTTACAGCTTTGCCTGCATCCTGCAGTCTTTTTGCAATAACAGTCTCTGCTTATTCACCTTTCTGCTTGAAGAATTTGAACTCTCTGGGTCTTCTTTTTCAGCCAGAAGGATTTTAACACATTATGTATATTATCATAGTAAATAATAAAATAGTCATATAATACAGTCATCCAGATCAGTAGACAAGCCCCAACCTTTTCCAGGTGCTCCCAAAGAGCATTTCTTCTTTAACTCTGGACTGGGGTTTACATAATAATGCAAGCTCTGGTCCACAGATGTATTAGACACCACCATTTTAATGGGAGTTTAACAGTCTGATGCATTATTTGATTTCCAAATGCAGTCAGTGCCAGCCCATCATTAGATATCAAGGCAATAATGTGGCCCCAGGGAACACTTCTCCCTAGGCCCTAGTAATCACCATCGGCCCTTAAATTCATGCCAAAGTGTTAGTTCATTCAACATTTTGCTCTTTTTTGTTACAGCTTAAAGAGAAGAACAGAGGGTAATTTCATACACAAATGTACAAGAGATTTGGTGTTCATCTGGTGTGAAGAAGGTAATTTAAAAGCTCTTCTATTTAGGAAACCTAAATATAAGAAACTTTGGCCTTCATTTATTGAGATTCTGAATCAGGTCTGGAGACCAATAATAGTTCAGCTCACAAACCATAAAGAGATGCAAGCCCCACTAATTTCATGCTCCTTTAATCTGCTTTCATCAACTGTGTGGATTTTGTAAAAGCACTCAAAAATTAGATGTTACCATTTAGTAAAAGCATTGACTGATTTCTAAAGGGTTAGCTTGCAGCTACTGAAAACATTAGTGACACGGCAAATAATCCAGTGCTATGAGCTTCCCCGCACTACATGAGTTCAGCTCTAGCAACATATATATAACTGTATGAAAGTTATTCCATGCTCTTAATAAAGAGAGAGATATAAAGCTTGGCCTGGATGTTGATCTGATTCCGATGAGGTTATAAATAAACTGTTGTAGTCCCCAAGACAAACAGTTTGGATGTGCTCAAACATCATATTCATTAACACAGATTGTATTTACACAAATGGAGAAAAAAAGGCACTACTGAACAAGGCCATTGATTTCACTGTAACGAGCAACGCAAAGCAACTGAATGCTGTTAATCAACAGTGTGGGCAATATTGCTTTTACCACTTTTCTTATAAGTTTTTTTAACATGTATTTTCTTCATTTCTGTCATCATTGTTACAAATAATTGCATTAAGAATGCTGTTTCATCAAATTGTCTAACAACTGCAATAACCTTTCATGAAGATTTCTAGGGTAACAGTTACTGTGAGTATAGAGAGACCTGAGTTCTGAGGAAAAAAACCCCAAACATCTTAGTGCAAATGAAAACACATTGTGTACAGCAGGTCCTGGCGCTGTGCTGTGCAGTTACAGGGAGCATTAATGGAGAACAAGCCTCATGGCATCCAGCTCATCAACTATCATCAGTTTCTCAACTAGAAAAACCAACACCATCTCCATCGTTCTACTCCAAGTCAGCAAAATGCTGAAAAAGTTCCTGTGAGCGAATCACAGATGCTGTTCATGTTACCCATCAGGAAGGATCTGTGAATAAATTTAGACCCCCTGCCACGTGTGACCCTATGCCTGACCTGCATTCCTTGCCTCCTTGGAGAGGAGAGACGCAGAAGGATAAGTTGCCACGAGCTGAAGTGGTAGATAGGCACTAATAAACTTGCTACACACCATCTGAGCATAAAACCCTCTCCAGGAAGTCAACAGGAAAGTCACCTGCAGCATCAACTTCCAGTGGCACCCGAGCATCCAGACTTTAGAGCCAAGCTTAGGTGGCAGCAGCAATGACCAGAACTCCCTTAGTCAGGAGAAACACTGCAGATATGGCAATGCCACAGGGGTAATGAGGCAGTGAGGGACAGACTGTGAGATCTGACGGCACCGCGAGAAAGGCGCAAAAGCTTAGAATTTCTGAGATGACATGTTTTCACCACCAGGAGAAACAAAAACTGTCATTGCTAATATTGGAGTGCTGTGCTAAGCTCTAGGTAGCCATGCTCAAGGAATTCTGATTTCTCAATCTAATTTCTGCAGATAAGGGGAAATAAAAAAGGTGCACAAGACTGTGGCCTGTTTGACCTAAGACAGAGGCTGAGAAGAAGTGCAGTGGCTACTGCGGTTTGGAGATAGAGGACATGTGTCAGGAGGTGGAAAGAACTGGGATCAATGAGCCATTTGGTCTCTGCCACTTCGGTACGTAGCTACTCAGCTGACTCTCATCAGAGGAGATTTGGACTGTCAATTTGGACAACTTCTTTCCTGATAAGAAGATTCAAACCCAGGAATTACCATGAGATCCAACTATTCTGTTGGAATTTATAGGTTAAACTTCTCACCTCTCTGGAAAAAATTACAGCATTTTTGTAAGCTTTTAAAGCCTGCAATAACATCTTTCAAAATGGGGGAAAAATGAAGCACAAGAGAGAAGGACATGCACATGGAAATATCATTCCTTACTGAAATCAATGGACACTGGATTTAATAACATTACACTGTATTTATCATGTCCCCTTCCCTCCTCCCGAATGGGGCCAGTGAAATTTTGACATGAACTCAGTGACACCCTGCTCTGATTACTGCATGATCTCTGCAAGATGAGATCCAGGCAGTGTTAATGTTTTCAAAGGAAATGCAAGGTGTTTAATAATTTCAACTCAAAGGCTTCTGCAAAAATTTAGTAGTATGTTCATTTTGATTACTTTGGTGTTCAGAGTAGACAGGCTCCAGTGATTTTATCACAGTCCCAGTATGGCTGAAACTCACTGGAAAGAAAAATCACCCATTTCACTGCTCCTTCGAGAATCAATTGGTAAAGCCCTTTATCAACAGAAAGCAGGGGGAGGTGAGCTAAAGCACTGCTTGTATTTGTTCAAAGTACAAAACGTGCAAGTCAGATCTAAGGGAAAATTATATGACAACTGGGTTAGAACTACACAAGGCCAACCTTTTCTGTACTGTCTAGAGATTCCTTGCTCATAACCTCGGGCTACTATCAGCACTGTGATGCCTGCAACAAAGTACTATGTGCATATCAGCACTTGATGAACTGAATGAATAAATGTTAAATCCCAAAGCATGATGTTCCTTGTGATCTCTGTTAAAAGCCTGCAACCCTTTAAAACAGAAGGCTTAGCTTCATAATCTCGGTGGCATCTAAATCATCATGAGAAATGAGCTCATTTTCCGTACACCGTGTTCTGCCAAGCAAAGTTATTTTTCCAAATACTTATGTAACTGTTCAAGGGGAAAGGCGAGACTGGAGCTAACCCCAAGTGTGCTCTGTGCTCAGCTCGGGCTGATGAGATGCCTTCTGCTAATTGGAGCAAGTTCCTCTTCAGGTTCCACCCTCCTTTGGCTCTTCATCTCTCTTGTACTCTCTTGTCAAAGGGCTGGCAGAGGCCCTGAGCAATAAGCAGCTCATCCACTGCTCGGGCAGTGCTGGAGCAACTGCCTTGTGCGGGCAACCTGCTGTTTATTCCCAGGGATCCATTCATGTCAAAGTGCTTTATCAAGGTTCAGACTCAAAGAACAGGAACAGCACATCTGTGTTCGGGGTCTGATCTGCAATTAAAAGATTTCTGTTGAGCTGGATATTTGGACCAAATCCTGGACCTGCCTTTCCATACTCTTCTCCATTTTAATCACAGGCTTTCTTTAGGCCTCTTTTGTGCTTTCACTCTTTGTAGTTACCTTGGATGGCTGTAAACTGGCTGAACAGGATAAAACACCTTCATACCCAGCACTGTTAAGAGGAGTGAGAAAGCAAAGCAGCATGGCTGCAGAGCAAGGGTTCAGCAAACAAGGACAAGCATTCAAACTGATGAGAGAGGACCCAGGAACCATGAATCCAGCTTAAAAAACGCTTTTCATCAAAAATAATAAATCTGAAGCACACTTTTCCCCCCTTTGGTTTCTAGATTGCATTTCCAGCTTGCTTTCTACCACAGAGGGGCAAGAGAAACTCCTCAAAAGCAATCAAAGAAATCTCAGATCTTCAACAAATCACATGTAGAGGATCCTAAGCTTGTGTATAAATTCAAAAGACCACAGAGCCCACGACGAAACCACAAAACTTGGTGGCAAGTGCCACCCCTTGCTATGCACAGTTGGGAAAGAAGCCATCTTCCCAAAGCATTTATTAACAGCTCTCTTGACAAAATATAGCTACACCTGGAGCCATTAAGCCAACATCAGCATTCCCAATGCTTTTAAGCATCTCCAGAGCAGGCCTCCAGAGACAGCCAGTCTGCGAGCCACGGAAGAGAAAACCAGCAGTGTGGAGATGGAGGTTTTCTCAGGCCCCAGGGACAAGATGTGTGGCAGCTCCCAACGGGTTTGATTTCCCTCATGCAGACCCAGAAGGAAGCCTGTACTTGGACTAGACCAGTCAGACTGAAAGCAAGTTCTGATTCTGGCATAAATCAAGAGGAGACAGCACGAGGCCTATGGGGAGCAAAGAAAAGATGGAATCAGGAAACCACAATTCATCATTTATCTTCCCAGTATCCTGCTAACAACGGAAACTTCCAAACTAATGACTATTTGAATGAGGCCTAACATGCAATGTATCATCCCTGAGCAGAGTACTGAAACATCAAATGCAGAGTTCTAAGATTAACAGGATGTTTACAAATAATTATTAGGAGGTGATTGCCTAATTTTGGTCTATGGTTTGGTGTATTTACATTCTCATATTCAAACATATCTGTACTTTGTAATATTTACATATCTCTAGTTTGAGGCTTCCCATAGCAGTGTTATAAAAATGCTGATTTACTACTTATGCAGACACAGTACACATTTTACTGTGCTGCAAATGCAATTTGCCAAGCTGTTTCATTCCTCCCTTTGTAGTTGTATGATTAAATATTTTGATTTTCCTCTATTTATTTTGCTTAATAAACTTTCATGCATTTTGTTCAATAAATACTACAAACTTTGGTTCTTGCTAAAAAAACATAATCTCAAAAAGGAAAACAAAATAGGTTTTCCCTATCAGTCTTTAGGTTTACCACTTGACTGAAATATTACCCCATATACTGTGAGAATAACTGTGCTGAGCATTCAGTTTTGACCAAGGAAGAGCATTAATGAACACCAATGCTTTCTACTTCACTGTAGGAAATACTTAGAAACCAAATTCCAGGTACAAAGAATAACAATTCTAAAAGCACAAGTCTGGGGTGGTTGTGGATGTTTTCTTACACACACCCAGAGATTTCTGACTTCTCTGTTCTTGCATAAATCTTCCTCCATCAGCTGATTTGGTCAGATTTCTGAGAGATGAACTGCCTCTCTCAAAGCTCCTTCTATGATCTTAGTAAAACTATTATGCTTATTTATATCTCAGTTGCTTATCTGTAAAATGAAAAAAACTGTACTCTTCTCAGAGAGGAACTTAGCTTCATCACAAGAAGACATACACTGACTGTAAATACTGTAATATTCTTCTTTAAGCCATAATAATACTGACATTTCACTAGTGTTCTGGTTCTTCCCCTCTCAGAATTGTTAGAGCTAAAACCCAATGCTTCATACCATGTGCTGAAGTGCCAAGGAAGAGTATGATAAAAATATACAGATATGAAACAGCATCTAGAAATGACGAGTTTGATCTTTCAAAAGACAAATCACTAATCTCTGTCTCTAACAAGATATGAGATCATAAAGGTCATGCTGAGTAATGGACTAAGCTGACGGATCAGTCCAAAAGTTTCAAAACTGATGTTGCTACTCCTGTGCCATTGGGGAAAAGAAGCAATCCTTTGTGTGACCTGCAGCAGAGCGTTACAGGCACATTGGAGAGACCCTTTCGCTGTGCTTAACGCAAGGGCAATTTTAAACTCACCCAAGGATGTGCAGACTGAAACGTGGCACAGTGGCATTTTAAATGCCACAAAATTATTCCATTTATTCTTTCAAAAGACACTTTCAGTCTGAAACTGGTAAAAGCTTTTTCACCTCCACACATCTTTATGAGGATGATTAATGTGATTCAGTAGAAGTTGCCAGGTGACTGTGAAAGGACTTTTGGTCAACAGTAACTTGGATCAGCTGCTGACATGAAAAAGGAATTGCAGAGTAACACAGCTTTATTCAATTTGGGGCTTGCTAGTTTAGGACTTGATGTAAATCTGATCCACCACTGCCAGCAAATAAGAGAACCTCAGCAGAGCACTACCAAAATCCCTGATTTACACCTTTTGTCCCCAACGGTGCGAGCATTTCATGGTAACTCCCATTGGGGTGATAACAGGTGTATGGCACTCTGCAGAGCTCTGCAAAGAGTGGACTTCCATTTCACAGGCTGACCTTTCTTCGATTTCTTTTGCTCAGGTGAACTGGGTGCTGCCTTGTAAAACCTAGCCCACGGTGCTTATCTCTACAATAAGGGCAGTAAAGATCTGTGGCCTCCCACAGCCACAGAAGCTGTTACAAAAATGCTGCACTTCACCTGCTGCTCTTTTACTTAGTCACCACTGAACTGGCTTGTCCATTGCTTTCAAGATCTTTGATGAAAGCCAATGTCCTAACACTAAAAAAGTCTGAGAAAACAGCCAAACCTTTTCCATTGAAGAGTTTATTCTTCTGTGTCTCCAGATGAACAAATGCTGTAAGATGTAGCTGAAAAAGTGTCTTGTTCTCTACTTTCCTTTCAGAAGCCACTTTAAGCTTATTCTGGGTTGAATTTGCAACTATGCTCTCAGGTAAAGATCAGGTTGTACTACACTGATCAGATTCAGCAGACTGCACTGACAAGGAGCAAGAGAAGGCAGAGAGAGGAGGAAGAGGAGAAGAGAAAATGAGGGTACACTTTTGGGGAAGCTGTGAAATGAGGCTACTTCACTCTTGTGTTTTCTCTGCCACCCAAGTGAGCTCATTAATGCGTGCAGAATTTGAGGGAGATTGATTGATTGCGTAAGTGTCCAGAATGGACATGGTTATTGTCATTAATTCTAAATAAATACAGTATCATACAAATTGCATCTAAGGGGAACAAAAAAAGCTTTTGTCCCTCTCAGCAGTGAGGAAAATACTAAGCAAACAGTGTTAATTATAGAAGCAAAGGGATGGAGTCAGGCACAAAGCTTTTAGGTCACTGTCTCCATTCATAGAAGGGGGAAAGAGAAGAGGGTAAGGTACAATCTAACCTAATTATAGCTTTGTAAAAATTATTTTCAAGCCATTAACTGAGATTTGGCCTACTTAGATTTCAAACTTCTAGGGGCAGAGACTTATTCTCAGTACTTGCCTGTCTTGCAAAATGCAGACTGTGTCCCTGACCAGAGCTCCTGGACCCCAGTATATTAATCCTCCATGGCATGAAGGTGAGCCAGCCTTGACTGGACATGTGCCAGGAGCTGTGCCTTGCTGCTGAAGGACCTCTGGACCTCTCCCTTGAAATTAGCAGCTGGCAAAATGTGGTTTTGAAATTTGTGAGCTATAGTGGAAAGAAGAGAGAAAGGCTCCTCAATCTAACACTCAAGTCTTCCCATGAAAGCACAGCTTCTCTGGCGTTAGCATAGGCAACCATCCTCTCCATGCAAAGATCAGCTGAACCAGAAGCCAGGCCAGGAAAAGCTTTTCCTGAGAACTCAGGGATATACTTACAGTCCTCCCTAAAATCAGTCATCCAGAATCTGGGTCAGTGTAAAAAAGAATTGGAAGAGTTACAAAGTTGAGTGGGAGAGGACCTCTCGGGGACTGATCCCAAGTATCTTTCAGGCTGAAAGTGCTGTTCACTGAGAATGAGCACATTCTGTTTGATTTTCTATTTCTTCCAGGTCAGTGCTGGCATAACCTGCTATCTGCAGAGACCCACTTATTGTCATGGTTCTGCTGTGATACGTATGATACCTGCTCGTTTTGTTCAGGCCTTGGGTGTTGGAACCAAGAAAACACAGAAGTGATTCCATGGAGTGGGTGGGGGAAGGTTTGAGGAGATGTCTTGCCCGACTCTCTGACTGCAATGAAGAAAAACCTCGAAAATATAAGTGCCCCATTAAAGATCCTGAAACTGAAAGGCAATAACAGAACTGAAACACACTTTAAAACAAGCTGATTTAGAGTCATTCCTAATTTTAAAATGCGCTGTGAGGGACTGCACAGTGTAGAAATTCTGTGTTCTTGAATGGCCCACACCTCCCAGCACCCCGGCGATTACTTTTCAATTGTAGGTGAAGAAGCTCCACAATGCAATTTATAAGTCATCTCCAATCTGTGGAAAGCTCTGATATATTACAGGTAAAAGCACTTCGCTTCTTACACGGCAATCAGGAGGTGTCAGGAGTACAAGTGCTTGGCTCTACTGGTATTCAGCCTCATGCATAGGTTTGAAAAACACGTGCAGAAGAGCTGGCCAGAAGCATTATTTTTTAATTAAGAGGGAAAAAAAATCTTTACAAAGCACCTTAAACTGACAAGGTGAGGTGTGTGGAATGACCTAAGACAGACAGGCACTGACTGAAAGCCATTGAGGTAATTCCCAAAGTAATTAGATCTTTGGACAACAAAGTGATGAAACAGAACAAATGACCTTTTCTCATTCGCACACCAGCAGCTTATTTTTCTGATTTGTTCCACTCTCCAGGAACAGTATTTCTTTTAAATACTATCAGAAAAAAAAATATGGCTACGGCACTGGGCTAGGATGCAGAGTATCTGGATTCAGCGCCTGGCTCTGCCGCAGCTTTCCAGTATGACCTTGGGCACATCCATTAATCTCTTGCATCTCAGTTCTTTAGCAGTAAAATGGAAGGAGAGCTACTACTTTTTCCTTGCCCGCTTGCTTGTCTTCTCTGCGGAGCCCATAAGCGTTTTTAGAGCAGAGTTTCCTGGCATAACCACCTCTATAAATTTAGCAGAGGCCATGAAAGTCAAATGCTGTGCTAAAAGTCAGGCAGAGGGAGGCCAAAGGCAGCATTTGGAAGCACTCCCTGGTCCCTGTACTACCTGTACCTGTGTCTTGGCTGTATCTGGGACGTTCCCAGACTGCTCCCTGCCCAGTGCAGCACTGCCGGCGTGGGCAGGAGATGAGCCCCTGCTGCCCACTGACCTGCCCGCCACAGGAAACGCAGCAGCCATGCATTTGTGAGGCGGCTCCCATGACCTCAAAACCCCACTTGAAATACAGAACTTACTTTTAGAGCACAGGAGGAAGACAGATTTAAGCCTAAGCCACATGGCAACTTTTATGTAAGGCACCGCATCAGAGAATTACATGTTGGCCTTACAACGTTACTGTGAAAATGTACCTTTTTTGGCATCTAATCACCCGTTTGCTGCACGTGTGAGAGCAAATACATAAATATGCACCCAGGCAATGCCATGCAAGTTCTGCCTGCATATAATATGCAGATACCTATGTGTGCATGAATACACATCATTACACACCCACACATGATCACATTTCATCATAGAGAGCAATGTCAGAGTTGGTTTACCATCGGAATAAACATCCAGCTTGACACATTTTCCATGAGACCTCTGTGAATGCTGCATAATTACATTTTTGAGGATGTATTTTGCAAATGTGCCAGATAACGCCAGAAGCACAGCTTTGAGTTGACTGCATTCTTACTCCCACCAGTGTCCTTGCTATGACAGTTTTGATACAAACAGTGTGTATTAGATCATTAGTACAGAGACAACCCTCTCTCCCTGCCACGCTTTTGAAGCTCAGTCTGATGAATGGGAGCTTGCTACTTTTGTGTGGAGCTCGGCCAATATATCACAAAGCTGTGCCCAGGAAATGACACCTAGATTGCCTCTGACCGCTGCTGGGGTGTTCCCCATCAGCAGAAACAAACACACAAAAACACACGCCCACAATCAATCAAGATATTATTTTCTAGAAGCATACAGAAGGTCACTTATTGACTAATAAGGCAGCCAATTATCCAGGGCCCATTAAGAAGTATGAGCACTCAAACCTTCACCTGCTCATGTGAGATTTCTCAGTCCCCCATTTGGATGCATTTGCAGTCCCGCTTAAAAAGGTGAAAAACGTCTAACTTATGGAAACATGAAAAAATAATGGGTCTAAGATTTCTGTGAATGAACCAGGAATGAGGGAGGGCTTTTTAATTTTTGTTTGTTTATTTTTAGTTTTAAACACAGACTATTTGAAAAGACAAAACTTGTAAAATCTCCCTGATCTGGAAGACCATGAAATGACCTGGAAGAGGTGACAGTAATTACAATCAGAAGTCATCCACTGATCCAGCCTTACGCTCTGCATCACCCTTCTGCTAATCAAGTGGCTGTATTGATCCCCTCTCCTTGGATGCTTTCCCTGTTACCCCAGGGCCCACGCAGTGCTCTACATATGGGCTGCAGCTTGAGCTTTCACAACTCCATTACAGCCAGGGATTGAATCTGATTTGGAACAGAGTGGGGCAGCCCTGCACCACAAATACAAAAATGTTTTAGCTCTCCTATAGTTAAATCTGCCCTCCAGAGATCACATGCTACTTCTATCACTGCTAGAGAAGCACAATAACTTTTTGATTTTCTCTTTCCATCAATCTCTGCATGACTCCCACAACTTTTGGATCAGATTTTAAAAGAATACTAATTCCCTACAAGCCTCATGAGAATAAGCGGCTTCATTCAGATGAGATACCCAGCCGGAGCTCCCACTGATGGAAAGGCTGTGCTGGAAATCATGCTGGATTAAGGACCTTTGGAGGAGAGAGTTGCTGTGAACCCAAACCACAGGAACTGGCTTTATACATTCTTCTGACCATGAAAGCATTCAGAAATCTGAATTTTGGCTATTTTTGCAAGAAGCAAAAAAGGAAGCTCTCCTTCCATCCATATTTATGGACTCTGTTATTTTTCATTCTTGTTCAAGATCAAATTCTGGCATAAACCGGCTCTTCTCTGTTGACTTTGCAATTACACACAATGCTCACACTGGGCTCTGCATTGACCCTGCTGATCCTCCTTGTCATTTCTTCCTGATGTGTTCCTGTGCAATCTCTCCTCTGAATACCACAGCAATGATCAGTTATCTCTTAGAATCAGTGACCGGTCTAAAAAGACTTATTCCAATTTTAATTAAAAAGACAATTATTACAGTCATATTTGAAATTCAGCTCTTTTTAAAAAAAAAACCAACAAAACAATCAACCAACCAACAAAATCCCCAACCACATCCAGTTTCTTTCCCTCTATACTAATAAAATTGAAAAATTCTGCTGGAAAATTCTAAAGATAATGTTGTATACTTAAATTTCAAGACACACTAAGTTTAGAACAAGATAATGCGGCATTTTAATTATGGTTTTTCTATTTATACATTTCCTATGTGGCACAAGCCCCTGTTAATGAAAGCATGTTTTAGAGTAGCTTCAACACCCAGCATTATTGCAAGTTTTTGAATGTGCCAGAAGCTTATCAGCTAAAATATGTTAATTTCTCTAATAGGGTAATGAAGTCTAAATGCTTTCAGGAAGACATTGCTATGATAATGGGTCTACTTAAAACACAACATTAGGAGAACCTTGATTACAGGTTGCTCAGTAGTTTCTGACTTCCTTAGGAACCAGAGTTTGTTCCATTGCTAATTTGCTGCAAGAGCTGCTGGGAAGGAAGCTCATTTCCATTTATTTAGTCAATCACCTTTGATGACAAAAGCAGAGTTAGACTCTTAGAAAAACTGCTAATACAACTGCATTATCAAGGCCTTAAGAGCGACTTAGAGCTGAAAAATCTTCGATGATGCAGCGAGTCCAGGGGAGCAAGTGGTTGGCATGGTGGTAGCACTTAGATAAGAAGCTGATGGACAGTCAGAATGAAGTGACAGGTTGGACAAGATGGGAAAAAGGCAGGGGAAGAGTTCTATGAAGTGATGAAGGTGGCAAGCCCAGTAAGGAACCACCTGGCCAAGGTCTGCGCACCTCTCTGGAACAAGCCTCTGCATTTCTACACGTGCAATGCTTGGTAACTTGGGAAGTTCCCCATCAGAGCCTCAAGACGCTTGCGTTATCTGATATGGGAGGTCCTCTTGGCTTTATAAACCTGGTGACTTCCCAAGACTTGAGCCTTATCAACACGTGTTTCTTCCACCTTCAACACACACAGCCAGCCCTTGGTGCCAGCTTTTAAATTCTCCCATGTTTCAGGCCCCTGGCAAGCAGGATAACACCACACAACTGGTGACCAGGAAGGTGCAGAAGCAGAGCTGTGGTATCAGATTTGTGTCCCCCAGCCAGCACCTCTACACAAAGCACCACCCATCAAAGCCCTGGACATCTCAACCCTGCACTTGCCCTTGCTTCCCTTCAGAGCTGCAGGATGCAACACTCCCACGTCCCTTCCCACGCCCATGCATTTATTGTACCACCAAGGCCTGTTCCCCTGAGCGCACCCTGGGTTTGCCAGGCTGCCAGTTGCCTGGCCTGACTACAAACACACACCTCTTTATTTCTCCACATATCCTCCCAGCTGCAGGACCAGGCCACTACAGGATCAGCCAAGACAGCAATGACTCAGCTTCTTGCTGGATGGGAGAACAGGTACGTGGTGTGTACCTTGTGTGTACGTGGAAGCATCTTGTCAAGCAGCAACCCATGCACAAGCCAGCAAGCTTATACTGAAAATTAGATAGAAACTGACTGAAAAAAGAAAAAGAGATACTTCTGTACTTAACAATGCATCACACCAAGCTCTGACCCCAGACATCACATCTGATTTCCATTATAGGAAAATCATGAAAGTCTGACCGTGTCGTACAAATACACTCCTTGAAAGGAAAAGGGCTTGATATTTGTCTCCATGTGTTCAGCTGCGACTATGCTCTCCCTCGTTGTGGAAACAAATGGTACTGTAAATCTGGCAGTATTGAGCTCAGTGTGATCTAAGTGAACTAAATAGTCTAGCTTGATATTTGCATTTTCTCTTTTATCAAAACAAATAGTAATCCACTCATTAAATCCAGTATTTCTGTAATTAATTTGCAGTCATTACGAATCACCTTTAATTGGATTAGCTATAATTACTATAAAATAATTTCCTGAAATCATGTTATATTTGTGGGATTTTTTTTTTAAATTTTATTTTTAGAGATGTGAACTTAGCTGAACATAATGAGAGATGAGAAACGCTTCAGAGGTAAATATCAGAACCCCCTCTACTCTTATTTTTGCTAAACTCATCTGTGTATTGCCTCCTTCTGTCCCCAGTGTTGTACTTGAACTTGACAGACCCCAATTAGCCAAAACAGTGACTCACTGCTGCTCTTCCACCACCTCAAAGGCCCCTGCTGCAGCTGGGGGGGTTCCTCAGGAGTCTGGTGCCCACCATGACTCTCCTTTCCTCCAGTGCCAGTCTGTCCCTGGCATTAATCACCTCCTTCTGACACAGAGGGATCAAAGCCACGTCTATGTTTTAAAAGCAGACAGGCATTTTCCTTGGCACAGCGTGACATGACTTTAAGGAGCCAACTCCTCTGAAACCTCACATTTTTGTAGCAAAACAAAATGTCTCAAGCCAGGGATCCACAAACTACTTACCATGCTCTGGAATAATCTCTGTATGAATAACAGACCCCTGGGCTGTCTGTGCTGTAGACAGTACCACGGTTTTGGTGTTCCACTCCACTTTTGGGAGGGGTTATTTCCCAGCCAAGGGTGCTTCAACTCTTCACCTCTTGGGTTATGCTCTTCCTCTGCTGACCTGTGCTAACACAGCTCCAGAGACTTCAGTCAACATTGGCTGAAGATGTGGAGCACACCTCACACAAAAGGGATGTTCTCATGCACTGTACATTATTTTACAGCTGCAGAAGCCACCTAGGCTTTCTCTGCTCATATTCTGAGATGAAATCAAATGTCGTGTAAGGAAGAAATCAAACATAAAGGGGGCAACGACCTATGGGCATAGCTGACCCTAGACAAATGGAATAAATTTGCTGGAAATACAGGGTTCTCATTCAAGACCTTTCATTCTTAAAATAAAATTACATGGCACATTGGCAGGAGTTCTGGCACTGCTCTAACACCAGTCACAATTTCACATTTAATACATGCCGTAAAAATAGCACATTTGATTCACATGAGCATGTCACGTCACATAAATGTAGCACTGTGCTGCAAGTCACATTTTCTACCACTTATGTGAGAGTGCTGCCTTCCTCTCCCACACTCCAGCTCTCAAAGCTCCTTGTGAACAGAAGTCCAGTAAGGTTTAATCAGGCTGAGAAATCTCAAAACTCATTTTTTAAATAGGTGGAGTCAAACCAGCTGCTAAAGCACAAAACAAAGTCCTCTGGAAAAAAAAGAGGGAGTTCAACCAGGTGTTATAAAAAAAACAAACACCAAAACTCATAGATGATGCTCATTTCACACAACCTGATTCTACTTAAGGCTCTAGTGTTTCTATTTGACTAAGCCCTTAAACAAAACACAACTCTAGGGCTTTCAACAGCATCTCTTCTTCCACTGCTCTTGCACACATACCTCTGGCCTGATCTGTCTCCTCCTCCCCATTTTCCACAACAGACACTCGCTCCTTTTAAAAAGTGAATTCTTCCATCAGGAAGAGAAATGTGGGACTGACAACCACGATCCTTGCGGACCACTCCAACCACGTAGCTTCACACAGAGGTTTATCCTCCCCAGCTCCTCTGCTGTCCCTCCTCTGAGGCACTCCTGGCCCATGCCGGGCCCTCTGCCGAGGCCCTGCACTGCAACAGTCGGCAGAGGACAAAGCCACGGGCACAGGAGCTGTTCCCTGCTGGGTGTTGTCCTGGAAGGGGCCGAGAAAACCGCCAGGCCAGCAAAAGGCAGGGCAGGACCTCGGCAGCCCACGGCGAGCTGAGCTGAGATTGCTGCGCTTGACAAAACAGCCGGATCAATACGTAAAGGAGAAAGAGGGTAGAGAAAGAGCATTTAGAATGAAATGTAACTTTCCTCAGTTTCTCTTTGGCTTCCATGGCCAATCATGGCATAAATGACGCAGAGCTCATATATTTAGAATTGTTGTTGAAGACGTTGCGGGGCCCAATTCATTTTGCTTACAGTTTATATACTTCTTGAAAACACGGTCTCTGACTTGATGCTCAGACATTAGGCAGACATTAAGTATGTTAATATTGCAGTTGTAATTACATGTTTTTTTCTTCTAATTTTGGAAGGATAATTCTTTGGAATAATTACATAGAGGGTGACTTAAGTTCTGGGAAATGGTTGAGTCACCAAGAGTCACATCTGCACTCACGCAGAAAGGCTCGTTGAAATCCTAAACATTTTTATCCCTTGTAATTATAAGAGCTGGGAAAAGCAAAAAGTTGGTTTATGCCTTTTAGGAGAAACACATGAAGTCTATTTGAAAGATGCTATAGGGATTTCCACTAATGGAAACAGTGTAGCTGCTGTGACCAGTTTCAGACTTTAGACTTGCTGAAGATTTTCCACTTCACAATTAGAACAGTATTTTATGTTTATCCAGTACCTTCATACTTAGAGCACACAGCCAAACTACAAACAACAACATCTCTCAAATCTTGTAAGCTTCCCACACAGAACTCCCACCTAGAGCCAGAGATGAAATGGAAGAGGACATGCAATCCACTGGACACAGACAACTCCAGTTTGTAGTACAGTCACTGCATAATAGGACACTAAAATACTCCCAAAAGGACTGAAGAAGAAAATTACATACAACTGAAACTGCCATTTAAATGTCAGGCTTGCAGAATTCTAGCTCCGAAGCTGCTTATTTTGGAGCAACCAAGGACCCGTGAAAATACAAACAAATGAAAAGCAAATGGAACTTTTTGGTGTTCAAAAATGTGATTTTAAAACCTGAAAGTCTAACATTTTAACAAATTCATCACCCGCCAAAATAAGTTCAAGTGGACCTGCTGCACCTTGTTATCTTCTTTCCTTGCTCAGCTGTAATGCAGATTTATTTCTGCAGCCCAGGGTCTCTTAGTAGTGTTTGTGTGCTACCCGCAGGTCTGGAGTCCTCTATTCATTCACTTTATTTAAATAATAATACATATGTATAATCCTCCTTCCTTCTGTAACTGTTCTACTTGAAAAACCAATTAATTCTATTTGTTACTTCCTGGTGTATTATTTCTTCTCTACAAGCTGGAATCCCTTTAGGAACCCTATCTGCCCTTGACTACTGATTATTTCCTTGGCTTTTCAATCATCAGAGCTTCTTCCTGTGGATTTTAGAGCATTATTGTGATTGTCAATTTTAATAATGCAGGTTTCCATAGTCTCTGCCTGCTGCAGGCCTTTCAGAAAAAAAGAAAGAAAAAAGGGACAATCCTGCTTTCCATGGCTTTAAAAATAAATGAACCAATCATTTTGATTTTTTTAAAATATAAGTAACTTGTTCTTGCTTATTATATGCCCATATATTACATGATGCGTATGCAAACACTGACACTCACATAGCACTTCTCTCCTTCTTTTCTGGTCTAAGGAATAGCCACAAAATGCCTTCAGATTTAGAGAAAGCAAGCTTCCAAAAGAACAAAGCAGGAAAAGGATCATTAAAAATGATCCTTAAAAAGGATGGATGATCCTTAAAAATGGCTTGAAGGCCATTTAAATGCCTTTAAGCAGAAGGCACTAAACTCAGACCTTCTTTGAATCCTGACCCCCTTCAGGAATGGCACAAGTCATTGTATCTGCTGAAGTTACATCAGCTTTTTGTCATGACATGATAGATGAAAAACATTTCACGTATTCTCAGGAATTTATTTCTTTTGTAAGCATCTGACTGAATAATCCTTAAGTGCTTGAATAAATACTTAGAGGCAGACATTTCAGAAACAAAGGCACTTCCTGAGGCACCAGACTTCAGGAAGCAAAGTTTCAGATCACCTGTACTTCCTTCTGCAGTATTACATGATTAGGGGAAGCATTAAATGCCTACACACTGCCATGGATGGTTTAATTTAGCTATCAGGCTTCAGGCAGAGCTATACCACCACCAGATTCACTCCTCCAGCTGCAGTCTTGGAAATTATAAATCTCCACCCAATGTCACTGGTCATCTCTACTTGCCTGCACCCAGACTGCTCCGGCATGGAGCGCAGAAAGGGTATCAAAACCCTTCCCTATTCATGCCTCCAGTTTCAGCAAGGGCTTCTGCTGATGGTTTTGATAGTTGAATTAACACCATACACAGAAACGACACTTCATCTTAATACTCTGCTCTGTACTGCTATCACCACCTGAAGTGGTGCTCTGGAGCTGAGAGCAGGAGAGGAGTCAATGGGAAGTTTCCTGGATGTTACCTTGGCGAAGCTCCACAGCACGTCTCCTGTCCTGCTGCCTGAGTGATGGCAAGGCGCCTACACAGTTTTTTAGAACTGCTCACTGCAGCAGTGCAAAATTAGGCGTAGATCTGAGCTTCCAGTTACATCTGTCTGTAAATAAACAGCGCATCTGCTCTCTGAGCTGCACAGGCACTGAGAGGCTGATGTTTGCGAGGTTATTCGGGACCAGCTGAGATGCAGCTCTGCCCCAGTTTTGTCCAAATAATGATTTCCAAATTAAACCCACCATAAGGCTGCTGATGAGAGCAAGCCGAAGCTCACAGCCGTACTGTATCTATGAGCTTTCAAATGCTGCCTTCCTTTTAGTTACTGATCAACATAAGCACAAGCTCATCTGCTTTGAAAGAAGCGCTATGAAAAAATACAACAAACCAGTTATGTCATGCTATGGGAATGTGCCACAGTCAGTCACCAAACAATTAGTAACAGAACTCAATAAAGATATAACTAGTAATGTCCTATTAGCACAGAAAGCAGTGCACAAAGAGCACGGGGAGGAAATGGACAAGCTGAAATGCTGGGAAAGAAAATGCTCTCAAGAGTAGCAGCGCTCCCCTAAAACAACATGTCTTTTACAAAGGAGTTGAAGCTGAGAGGAGCACACAGAAGCAAACAAGATAAGGGCCAGCACAGGGAAAGGTCCTCAGCATCCTGAAGGGTCTTGTGTTCAGCTTTCAGAATCCAAGGAAAACAGAACATCCAGTGAAATTGGTTTCACTCCAGCAAAGGGGATCGCTGTTGAACTCATTATCGTATCACCAGACCCCAGCATTTCGTTTATTCACAGCTGGTTCTCACATACAAACACATTTTTTATGAGACCATTCATGTTCACATTTACGCTCCCATATTGGTGCACAAGCCAAGCATTTGTTGGTGGTTTTCAGCGAGCCATTTCCCACTAGGGTAGCTCAAGGATGAAGCTTCTTTCACCTTCTTTGGAAACAGCTGCTCCTGGCTATCTCCAGTGACATGATTTGGAAATACACTGACCCCAGCCTGATCCATGATGAATATGCACATAGAAACATAAAAATTGTGGGCATGCATTTACGCAGAATAATGCACACAAAATATGCATTAGGCTCCCTTGTAATGCTCATACCTACAAAAGGTTAAATAGCCTTCGGTGAGAGAGAGCTATTTAAATGGACCTTTTTATAACAGCAAACAATATTGCATCCTGGTTACCTTCTGACATGGCTTACTTCCAGTCAGCATTAAGGAAAATTACTACCTGATTTCAATTCATCTTGGTTCAATTTCATGCAAGCTTATTGTCTTCTAATTATCAACACAGCAATTTGATCTGCATCCCGATTAAGGCACTGCCCTGACTTCTAACACCAGAGCAACGCCTGTGGTGGTGTACTGATTTCTCAAGCAGTAAGCAGTTTGCTGTTGTCTCACATCCCCAAGGCACAAATAAGCAGATGCTGCATTAAAGCTTGTTTTACAAAACTGCTTCTGTTGTGGTATACATTTTTAATATACTGACTGCATTACAGCAAAAACTTCCAGGGCCAGTAAACTCCGACAAATTCATTAGCAAAACCAGCTTCTCAATTAAATCTAGCTGAAGACTAAATCTAGATGAAAATTACTGTCCAGCAGCAGCTGAAATGAGTGAAAAGGTTGATCATGTTTGCCCCACGTGAGCTAGGCTCAGTTTACCACCCCAGTTTTCTGAATGTCAGTTGGGATTGCTTCTCATCAAGGATGGGCTTCACTGACCTTTCTCTTCTTTTTCTCACAAGGATACTGTGGTTGGCTTAAAAGCTTGAATTTTTTTTACAAAATTGCAATTCTGAATGTAAAAGCAGAGGCACAGCTTTTCATAGTCAGAATGGTTTCTACGCAGAAGGCACTAGTAGGGAAATGTTTTGGAGCACGCCCTAACACACTTTCATTCAAGGGTAGGTTTAAAGGATCAGAAATTACACCACCTGTTTTTGAAAGACAAGCTAAAGGAAAAAGCAACATTTTCACTCTCTTTGGCTTATTTGCATTTCTTACCTACATTCTTCTCCCTCAGTTGACATTGTCAGCTGCAGGATGACAAGTGAAGAGCACCTCCGGAGTACTCTCTAGCTAATCCTCTACAATGCCTGTAAACTATACATTGAGGCGCTGGTTACAACAGGAGCTCTTAAAAAGCACGTATTTTGTCCTTCCTCCAAAGAGAGGGGAATCTTTGTTGAGCATTTTGATGAAACTCAAGCTAGGAGAGGATTATAATTCTCAAAGTATTTGTTTAATGGCAGTGTAATGTAAAACATACAAAAAATTAATCTGGCCAGCAGCAGACTAAGGTTTAGATAAATCATCTGGTGGCTGCCTCTGGTGAACGAGACATTTGTCGTAATGGTGTTTATGGCATAACTGGCTGCTATTGCCGAGAGCCATGTTCCAGCAGCCTTGTGTGACCGCCTACCTTAAAGGAAGAGAAGTTCTGTAACACAACCTGCAGGATTACTGTCTTTTATGAAACTCTCTGGCACTAAATCTTTCCAGACAATAACAGTGCAACCACAGCAAGAAGGATGAGAACAGAAGAGCTTTCCCTTCCTCACCACTGGTTATTTCTTCTGTGCTTCACTGTGTTCCCTCACCACCTCTCTTGGATGTATTCAGCATGTGTCCCAAAGGGTCACCAGGCCAGGGTGCTCTGCAGTGTCCCCTGCCTCTCCTGTTTATGTACAAACATGACCATGACAGTGCGCTTACTTTTGTCTCCACAAGGTGATGGCACCTTCACCACCATTCTTCCCCCTCATGGGAGGTAAGGAAGATGAGAACTGCTTATAAGCTCAGCTGAGATACCAAGGTGAACCAGTCCAACCCCTTATGAATAACGCTAAAAGTTGTACTAAGTCCTAAAAAACAAAAAGAATTTCACTGCCTGCCCCACTCCGAGACACTGCCATCTGCCAAGTGACATGACTAAATGAATTCTCCATGCCATTAATTTAAGACTGGAATTTGCTGGGATTTATACAGTGACACTTGTACCATACATGCTAGCACCTACTACCATTGTACAAGTAATTGGGCACTAATTTAACCTGACCTTAGCAACTTGTGCAGTCTGACAGCTCCCTGTGCAGTTTACTGCAGTCAGATCAGAGTCTGCTGGGGATCTTATGCTCCTTCTTCATCCCTCCAAATTAATAGCATTTCATCAGTTAGTTCTACAATGCCATTAAACACAGGAACAGCAGAGACAACTGAGGCCCTGATCCTGAAGGCACAGCGCTTTTATGGGAAAGGAGAAAATGCAGATTATATGCCTAGCCACCACGTATTATCTAAAACAAATGGGGGTGCATATTCCTAATTATATAGATTGCACCAGTAATCTCTTCAAGAAGATACATCTTGTGTAATACGATGAAAGATTGATTGCTTGTGCCACCATTTTTTTCTGCCCCTAGCAGCTGTTTAATTCCCTAGTTAAGACAGAGCAAAATCCCTCCTTCCTATGAAGTTGAAAAGCAATCTAGCAGGAAAACCTAAAGATGAAGACAGGAAAATACGGTGAAGTAGCCTGGGGAATTCCCAGGGTACTATGTGTAGAGGTTTCTTCCCATTTGTTTATCAACTTTAAGCCTTCTTGTGTTCTGCATTTGTAATTGTTTGCAGATAACTGTAATGCTCTCAAAAGTTACTTCAGATATTCTTTCCAATACATAAATCACTGACAGATTTTCTCATCATTACTTCCAAATTAAGGGTACTTATTTGCCCACCCTAGCACTGGCTTGGGACTGTAACAAATCCTAGATTATTCTCAGTGTAGCTGATCTCTGTAAAACAGGTTTACCTTAACATAACTGCACATGGAAATCAAGAGGTTCTCTTTTAACCAACAAATGTAGCACAGGAGTTGAGATGGAAAGGAGGTACCTAAACCTCAGGTAGAGGGTAGATGGATAGGCACAAAGAAAACAGAAAATCCTGTGGAAGACTGCCCGGTACCAGCTCATGCCTGTTAAAACTGCTCTTTTCAAGTAAGAATGAATGCCTAAAACCCAAAACTTTTTACTTCATACGTATTATTGTCAATTCAAAAGTGGCTCATGGTAGTGTTTTCAAATAGAAAGGGAATCCAAGAAAATCTTCCTGACAATAGAAGGAAAATTTCAGACTAAAAGCAGCTGTTATGCAGCTAAGAGCATCCAGAAAAGGGTTCCTTATAGCAGAGGTGCTAGTGCATGCTGCACCTTTGTATCCTGAGCCCATAAGTAACACTAATGGGTTCAGAGACAGATTTACTCTACTGGTTTTAAAAGAGTTCCTCTCTGTGTAAAATGCTCTCTTTTCAACAAAAACCCCAAAGTTATTGCTGCTGCCTATAGACACTGCTTAGTCATTTGGCACCCTTACCTTTAGGAGATTGATGAAACGTTGAGATTGAGGGCCTCAGATCTGATGAAGCACATTTTTCCAGGATCCCACACCACAGGAAAATGCAACCTTCCCCTGTTGACACAATGGAACCTGGCCTGGCCCAAACACTACCACAGCAAGGGAACAGTCACCACCACAGGGGCAGGAGGAGAAAAACCCCAGGAGGAAACCAGAAAGAACTCCAACAGCAAGGATGGAGCCAGGCTCGGCACGGGCCTGATCCCTGACATCTCATGCTTTGACTGTGTAACTTGCTGGGTGCCCTCAGTTCCCCTCTCCTTTTGGGAAATACAAGGGGTGCAAAAGCAGCTATAGGCAGTATCCAAGGGAGCTGGGTCAGGAGGGGCTTGTGATGACAAAGGTGCCTGGGCAAGTGTCAGTTTTTCCACGCTGCTGTCTAGGTAGATCCCTGGCACACGGACAGCTCAGCCAGGCCATCTTATCCATGAGCTGTGCTGCCACAGTGTCATCTGCTGAGCCTCTCCAGTGCTGCCTGCAAAGGCTTCACAGGGCACTCCTCCTGCCAGCTTTTAAATGGCCCCTGCTGCTGTTCCTGTGCCACCTGAGGGAATGGCAGGACCCTGCCCCTGAAGTTCTGAGCCACTTTGCTGAGCTTTCATTTCCAGCACAGATACACAGGTGCATCACCACCACTGATCCCAGCATACCAGGTCCTGCGAAGAGAGACAGGACACCAGGACACTCCTTGCACAAATGGGGCAGGGGAGACTTGTCCATAGCCCATGGTGTCCTGTACTACGGGGCTGAGTGTCCAGCTGAGAGGGGACAGCACTGCTCTGCCATGCCACAGGATGCTGGAGGCAGGATCCAGGTGACAGCACCCAATACTCACCATGGCAGAGCTCACAGCTTTGCAAACACTCAAATGCTCCATTTCTCAGGGATTGCTATACAAGGGCAGGGGACTGTTCTGCACATTACTAGCAAAAGCTTTCAGAGAGCCAAGGAAGAAAGAAAAGACTAACAACATCTTTCAAAAATATTTGAGAGAACCTGTGCCAAAATCTCCTTGGATGTGTATCCATTACTAAGCACGAGAAGTGAATTGCTGCTGCCATGCAGAGGGTGCTGCGTGCTGGTCACGGTCTAAAAGCACTGATGCAGCAATAAGAACAGCTTAATTGCCAAGAAGCTTCCATATTAATAGCAGAATTTTTGGTCAGAAACACGTGAAAGCCTGTAGGCTTTGGAGCAGTAAAATAGAACTGGGGCCGTATGGTGGCAGAACAAAGTCTGCTGAAGAATTTTGTATTTTCTGCCTTTGACAGGGACTTTCCAGAGCTGTCAGCTGCGCTGCAGAATTAGAAACCTGACATTGCAGCAATCAGTTTTTAGATTTCAAGCTGTTCAAATGACTTGTCTCCAGGGAGGAATACGCAGCATGCAGGAATCAATAGTGGAACAGGTAAAGATCCAGTGTACAAGGGCAGCCGCCCCAACACCACACCACACCCCAGCCAGCCAGGCACATCTGCCAAAAAGAAGTCCTGGGAGAGGATGACAGGAAAACTTGCTCTCTCTCTGAATCAGTACCAGAGGGGTGCTTTAGACAATTCACTACATTTGTGAGATTGCAGCTTGATTATATTTGCTTCCACCTTACAGATTGATCTTCCACACGCCCTCAGTTCACACTACGCCAGTGCTCCGAGCCACTTGAAGAGATTATAAAAGAGCCTCTTTTATCATATCCTCACCTCTGAATGCGTTACAAGTGACACCGCTTAATTTTAGCCAATCTGAACAGCTAATTAGATGTAAACAGATTGAAAAATTGTATACATGGGACAACTCATTTTTCAAAAGGCCACTAATCTAAACAAACCTGAGTCCATCAATTCACTTCAACATTTGTCTAAATGAATTACAGCACAGACCTGTCCTGCACTGGCCTTGTGATTCATGTAAGAGGCTTCCTCCTCTTTTGATGAAAATTTCAAGCACTGTACAAAAGAATAAGCTATTTATTTATCAAGGCCCTATTATAACAAATATGAAGATGTCTCTCTGTCTGAGTCTAGTGGACAAGGTATATGAGCCAAAGCAATTCCAGCCTGCCCCAGTACCTTCTCTCTTGCCTCCCAATCACACACACACCACATCAAACACAGGGAAGCTCTCTGTAGTAACAGATAAAAATCAAATTCTATTTAATCATCATCAATACTGGTTGGAACTTCAGAGCTCTTTGGGTGTGATCCTCCCCTGGAGAAATGAGGAGGAAAAAAATCCTGGACAGATCCTCCAGAGACATCTGGTGATCCTCCTCCCCTTTAGGACTCCCTCCAAGCACCAGCTGGAGCAGACCAGTAAATACACTGGGAATCAGGGAAGCAGTGCAGGACAAAGAGAGGCCCAAAGGGGCCCGTCACAACTCAGATGAGATCAGGAGCTACTGAAGTTATCCAGTGCCTGGCAACATAGAGAAGTGTTAGGATGAAATGCACTGTAGTGTGGCCTATTTTTTAATACAGAGCAATTAGCAGAGCATTATGCATGAAGTTTTCCACTTGCTACTAAAGCCCACATTGCTTCCACTACCTGCAGATGTAAATGTACACAGTGAGATGGGAGAGGGCAGAGAAACACACTTGTGTGGATTCTGAAATGAGCAAACACACCCACATAATCAATCCCTTTCTGGACTGCTTAGCACAGCAATCCTGCTGAACAAAATAGGCTAAACTCTGCCTATTTCATGTGTAAACTAATTTATGGTACCTAGAACTAAGGGTCTGCTGAGCATGTTCTTCCATGTGACAGAGGCTCTGGACTTTCAAATTCATCCTCATTTGAGCAGAGCAATGCAGACATCCAAGGGTCAAAACCTCAAGCACTGCAGAATCCTACATAACTTTTAATCACTTACTTCATTGTGCTATTGCCTTCCTTTAAAAACACACATATAAACTTCACTCAGAGTTTGTCTAGCTTTAATTGCCAGCCCAGCATCTCATTAGACCTTTGTCTGTCAGCCTAAAGAGCCCTGCTGCTCGTTTGAGTTCCCCACGCTGGTACTTACTGATGGTGACCTAAGCAACCCCTTCCTTTCCTTTCCCCTGACAAAGCCTAAGGCATCAAAGCTTTCAGGGCTGCATTTGCTCGGCAGCCACGCCCTTGACTGTACACCGCCTGCTTCCCCTCCTTCTCAGGGCCTTTGGAGCTGCAGCCACCTCCTCTGGTAAAGGTGGAGGTACTCTGACATCCTTACGCCTGCTCAAGAGTCTGATTCGTAAACATACCAGTGGCCCTTTGCCGTGCCGCGTTTGCAGAGCACTCTCTACCAAAACTCAGCTTTCTTTGGAGCATCACTGTTCCCAGTGGCGTTTTCCCACTCACTTTCTGCTTTCTTGTCTTTGCTCTGTGGTTGAGGCTTTATGTTTGGCCACATTAAAGGACTTGTACCAGAGTACAAGTGGTGTAAATCAGAGCGGGTTGAAACAGTGAACCACTCATTTCTTATTTCCCCAGAGATACCTTTTGATACCTGATCAGTGAGAAAAGTATGTGCCCACCTAGGCCACTGCTAAAACAAACAAATAAATAAAGAGCATAAGGCTGATCGCTTTGCTGTCCATCTAACAATGATAAATCCACTTGTAATTACATCCTGAAAGGCAGCTTTTACTCCGCTAATTGCATACCACGTCAATTTTGCATGATTCTTGTTCCTTAATCATAGTGTCATGTAGCAGCATGCCAAATGCTTCACCGACATCCACGTACACTATATCAACCAAACTTGTAGCTTCATAAATAACATTTCAATTAGTTGACAGAATCTATTACATCAGCCCATATTGCTCAGCATTAATTCTCATTTATTTCTTTATTGAGCAGGTCTGGGACTGCATGCCCTGTTCTACCTCAATCAATGTCAGATTGGCAGGCCTATAAATATCTGACGTTTTCCCCCCCTTTACTCTTTTTAATACCTACACATGTACATTCTCTCAGACCTTTAGAACTTTCCCATGTTCTTGGGTTTACGAATAACCAACATTAAAATTCCTCAACTAGCTTTCTTTACACTGCTACCTGCAAGATATATGGGGCTGCAGGGGTAAAAAGAGACCTGCTTTGGTATCTGCTTTTTTAATGGGCTTAAATAGGCACCATCATTATCTAACTCTCATGCAGGTAGAACAAATGGGATCAAGAAGTCCAAGGCATTAAAAAATTCACCTGAAATAACATGGAATGGTTTTGACTCTTCTTCCCTGAGTTGTGGTATTTTCGTGCCTCAGTTTAGAGATCTCCCTACTGTCAAACACTTTGGGCTTCTATTCAAGAATTCTCCTGAGCAACAAGCAAAATGTTTATTTTAAATTAGAAACTAAGCATTTTCTACAAAGCTATTAAAAAACCTGGGCTAAAAGACTTGTGGCAACATCTTAAGAACTGGTAATGCTCTCCCATAAAATTCTAACTCATCTGGATTTGATTATGAGCTGCTCTGGATTCCTGGGCTTGCACCACACTCATTAAGCTTGTCCTCTGTGTGTGTGCATTTACATAAAGTAGGTGGCTGTCTCCAGTTTGCTAAGTCTCTAGGAATCAGTTGTGCCCTTCCTGCAGATAAGCTCCCACTGACTTCAAAAATAGCAGGCAAAATTTCTGGTTTCATTTCCCAGTCTCTGAAAGGAAAGAAAACGTCTTAGACAAAAGGGAATTTAAACATCCAGTGCAGAATGTATTAAATTTGCCAGATGCAGCTGAGGTCTGAAATGCAGGAGTCACAGAAAGCAAATACATGAACCTTTAGAGAGACTTGGCAGTTCTCATCCCATTTGTTATTTTTTAAGATCTCATGAGAGCATCTAACAAAATCCCGTGTCACACCAAAACCGGTTCAAAGCGAGTGCACAGTGAATCAGCTTCTCCAATCACTAAACCTCAGAATATATAATGACGAGATGCATAAGGATCTGAAGTGGTTCTGGTCAGTCCCAGGCTGCCTCAGATCCCACTTGTGCAAAACATCCACATTCAGAAGAAAAATTCAAAAGTCAATGGCATTTAAGCATGTGATAGAAATGAGGCACGTGCTTGAACACGTGCTCTTGCCCCATGAAATAAGGTGTTTGTAGAATGCTTGGAAGAGCCATTTGAAAGTTAAAACCAATTTCTTTTCTCTGTGGAAGAAATCCCTGCATAAAAAAGCAGAACAGTGGGCTAGATTTGCCCCTCACTGTCATCATGGCTAATCTCTAGTGACTCCACAGTTGTCACAAGGAAAATTAATCCAGGTTTACAGAGATGTAGCAGACAAATCTAGACCATGACATCTCTCTCTTGCTGTGTTTACAAGAACAGACCAATAAATGAGTATTTGTGATCGAGCGCTCCCTTTTTAATCTGTTTGCTGGAGTATCATAGGATTTGTTTGATGATTTCATGACTTAGTTATTCATGGATTTACAGATTGCACGATTAGACAGCACATTTTGGATTTTTTTTTCTCTGTTTCTATGCAGAGAAGCAATTTTGACTTCTAAAGCAAAACCAGGGCATCCTCAGTATTTTTTGATGTAGGTGAGCATCTTCCATTCATAGAATCCCTGTGTAGCTCTGAACTACTTACACAAAGTGCCAAAAACCTAAAGGATTGCATAATGCAGGAAAGAGGCTATGAATGAACGTCATTCATACTTCTCGCCTACAGAAGTCTGGGGATCTTCATGGCATCTTCTATTCATTTTCTCCAGTTTTGCATGAATGGCTGAAAACGGGCCACAACTCTTTCACTACCCGTCAGCTGTTCCCCGTGGCATTCCTCAGTGTCGACAGCCTGCTTGATGGGACCAGGAACACAGCAAGGACTTCTGCCCATCAATAACGCAGCAAGCACAGGTACAGAATGCACCACTTTTCATTGGGTCTTTGCATTCTAGCTTCAGGAGCAGCACGCAAAACACAGGAAGAACCCAGGCAACTAAATCCAAACCCAACATCTTCCAGGGCTGGTACATTATCTATAACCCTGGAGAGCTTCTAGGAGATATGGGGATTTGCTCAAACATCTCAGCCTAGCAGGGTCAATGAGCTCAGTACTTAGCTCAAATGAGAGCCTAAGAGAAATCCAAAAACTGGTATCCTGGTCATCTCCATACCTTCCTAGGATTTTCTGAAACTGCTACTGCACCCTACCCAGCACAAAATGCCCCTGGCAGGGGTCTAGAAGTCAGGCACTTGTGAACGCCCAAGTGCTTCTCTTCTAGTCAACAAAAACATATGGGAACTTCATCCTTTCCTGATTTTTAAAGGCCACAAAGAGACATGAACTGCCTTTCCCTGACCTAACTCTTATATAGGTCAGATGAGCACCAGCCCTGAACTGGAAGTCATGTAATCATGTTAGGACAGCGAAGAGCCTGAGCTAATAAACCCGGCCTTTCAAAGAGCTTATTGGTTTGGGCTCAGTGCCATGCTGAGGTTAACAAGGTAAAAACCCGTTTAACAAAGGAGACATATTTGACCATCCACAGTTAGGTCAATCATTTAAGATTTAAACATTCCCTCCAGAGGTATTTACCCAGTCAGTGCACGTTGCTTACAGTTGATTCTGGACATTCTGTTGCTGCTTTAAATTATATCTCCCAAATCAAATTAGGGTAGAAGAAGCTTTCCTATTTCCTTACTGCAGTTGACAATTGCACATGGGGTCAGCAAATATTCTAAATTCACGTGAGAGAAGCTTGAATCACCTATTAAACCCAGGAAAAGCATCTGTAGCTCAAAATATGAACACCTTTCCAAGGCTAAACTAGAACAGCCAGAGTATTCTGTATATTGGGAACATGTGTGTATGTGTGTGTTTATCAGCACTGCATTTTATACAGTGCTTCATTCAAACCAATATACACTCCAGGTTTTATGGTGTATTTTGGCTCAAGTGCGATTGCTAGGACAGCGTTTACAGCAATATTCACCGTGTTCTGCATAGGCCTGCCCATCAATCAACACTGTAATAAAACAGAAAGGGAAATCACTGGAAAAGCAGCAGAGCTGCTGAATTCAAGTAAGCCATACAAAAACAGCATGGAGACAAATGCAAATGCAGCTGGGTCAAAGTAGCCATTTACCTGTTGATTAAAGGAAAAAAAAAAAGTATATACATGCTGCGTTACGGTTTGCCTTAAAAAAAATAACATAGGCTTCAAAGTGTTAATTTTTTCCTCCCTATTTTCTCTGGGTTAGTGTCTCAAGATGACTGCTGCTCCATACAGATTTATAATATGTATGTGTTTATTCACACATCTCTAAGTCAACAGGAAAGGCAGACCAGAATACCAAATCTATCATTAAATCTACATGTTGGCACCTACAAAGAGCTGCAGGACTTCATTTTTTTTCCAGCTAAGATTGAAAGAACGAACAAACAAACAAGCCACGCTCATCCTTAAAATACACACACAAAGCAAGAGAGGCAGAGAGAGGCGGAAAAGAAGGTGGCTTGTAAGGTTGTTGGTTTTCAGGTTTGTCTAACAGATCAGGAATAAATTTAAGAGCAGTATAATCTCTGAATCTTTCTGGATGTCATATGGGTTTGCTGACAAACATTGGGGTTCAAAAGCCCCAGCACTGGCTTGGCTCTGAAGCAGCATGTGCTATTCCCAATTCAGACACTGAAGCGTGATGCAGCTTCCAGCCCTTGCCCAGCTTGGATATCCAGACTGCTTCACAGTTTTTATTTCTCTCCCTCTCTGTGAAGAAGTGCCTCACAGTGTCAGGGTGTACCATGCTGGAGTCCTAATCTTAGAATTAGCATCTAGATGCTACTGTAAAATAAATGGTGATGATGGTATTGATGAATTATCACTCGTTTGGTTGGTTTATTTTAATTTTGCTTTATTCTAGATCATAAAGAATTAACATAAATTCAAACTAGGATAAGATCTGTGTACCTAGGACCCCATAGAATTCCCACTGAAGTCATCAGGACTTGAACGGAAATTGAAGGAGATTCTGAAACTAATTCAAGGTAGGTGCTTATGCACTGCAATGGAGGGGGTCACAGCAACACCCAGCGTGACAGTCACCCCCAGTGAATCCATCAGACTGTGAATGAAAGCCAGTCAACAGAGCTGGGAGTGCAGACAATGCAGGGAGGGCAAAGAAGTGCTCAGTGTGAAAATGAAACCAAGGAGAGATGTTCTTAGCCCATTAAGAGCTATAATGAAATACAGCATCTTGAGTTTGTTGCTGTTAGAAGGAAGCCAGGAAACGAGCAAGAATTCATTATAAAGCTGCTCAAGACCAAAACATGAATCATTGGGTTCTAAAAAAACCCAGTTGTCTAGAGAATGGCATAGATGAAAATGAATGGAATCTCTTTAAATTACTCTCTGTATAAAGTCTTTCACATCCATCCTTTCTGGCTTTCTGATTAGTATCTTTCTGGGATATGGGTTTTTAAATAATTCCACACCATACTCCCAGCTTCTGCAATCAAAACACTGAAATGGCTCTTGATTCTGCATTTTTCATCTTCATTTACAGGGAAAAATGTCTTCTGCAGTAAGAAACTCGAACACCTACTGTCCTACCCATCTACTGGGTATCCCCAAAAGTGTATGCTGAAGGGTCAGTAATCAAATGAGATTAAGATCTCCTCATCACTGTACAAATAAGGGGACTTTTATATGTTATTGCTGCATAGAAGAGGATTAAATCACCTCTGGAAAGCCCTCAAGATCAGTAAAATGCTGAAAAGCTGGGACCTCTCTGATGTCAGCATCCCTGATAGGAGAGCAAAAAACCCCAAATCCCACACAGTAAATTGAGAAGACTTCCCTGCAAACCCAGATGGGAAACACAGCCTCTGGCTGTTTTGTTCATGCTCTGACCAGTGTCCTGAGAAAAGGAGGCTTGTATGACCACACGGTGTGCTTATCTGCATCTGTCCCTTGCACCAACCCCTTTCCAGCTCTTCTGAGCCCTTTAGCAATTATAGCTTCATGTGAAAAGCTCCACTGAAGGAGCAGCAGTATTGGGAGCTGAACTGGTGTCAGTCATGGGGGAAACCACCTGGAAAGTTGCCATGTTTTAAGAACCAGAAAAACACAACTTGAATTAATTTGTTACTGGATGTGTACCTCATCAGACCAAAGAAATCCAACCAAGAGATACAAGCCTGTTGAAAACTTGGTTCCCTTATCTCCCAGCTGGCTGGCTGGCAGGGTCCCTGTGGCAGGAGTTCTGATAAAAAAGATGCTGCACTGGTTACTCTGTTAACTGAGACCGCTTGGAGAAGCACAAGAAAGAAAGAATTTTCAGGAAAAATCAGAAACACAAGATTGCCTAAGACCTCAGGTTCCTTATGGGAACATGCCCCACTCATGACTGCTGGAGTGGATTTTACAAGGCTTACTGTGATGACATCCAAAATTTATTACAGCTTTTACAACAAGACCATGTCTAGTAAAGAACGATGTAGTGACAGTATTTACTTGCCTGGATTTAGCTTCTTTGGCTTCTTAGGGCACATAAATATACTTTTGTACTTCAAGAACAGCCATAGCTGCCTACTAAATCTTGAATAATACAAGGCAGCTTTGTAGACCTTTAAACACATGTCCCAACTTGGTTCCGTCTCATTCACAAATCTGCTTCCTTACTACCTGCGCAATCAGCCCCAAGGCCCTGCTCTGCTCATCTTCTGCCGACCTTAACTTCTAAAATGAAACTGTTTGGAAATCATGCTTTTTAACTCCTATGCTTTCTGAGAATGGAATTCATTACCTTCAGAAAGTGGCCAAGTTTGTTTTCCCACCTCCTCAGTTACCAAACAAAGTGAAAACCTTATCTGTCTTCCTTGATACGTGCGTGATGAATTTCGTACAACTTCATTCGAAAACCAATTTATTGACCATTGGTGTGTAAATCCTATCATACATATAAATCAAATTGTAAATTTCTGATAAGCACTGAAAAAGGTATTTTTCTGGTGTAATGGTTTAAAAAGACAATTTACAAGGACATCAGAGTAAAATAGGAATAGCTGGAAAAAACTAGCAATATTTCACGTTGCAGTTTTTGGGGAGCCAGACTTGAAGCATCTTGAAGTGACCTGAGTTCCAGAAAACAGCCTGAGTCTGATGTCAGAAAATCAGCCCCCTTGAAGTGCCTCATGCTCATGTTGTTGACCTTTTCACAGGTAAAAATAATATGTTCCATACACATTGTGCTTGCTGATATCCTGGTTACCAAAATTAAACAACGACTAGGGGATACTTTGCCAAGTAACGTGACTGCATTTGAAAAACCTGAACCCAACCAGGAGCAGCCACAAAACTGGGTCAGGGCCCAGCCCTGCTGTCTGTGTCATGCCAAAAGCTGGCTCAGCTGCTGGTGGCTGCCCCAGCCAGAGGAGCCCAGCAGCCTCCCCGCCTGATGCTGGCCTTGCCCTTGCCCTGCCATGGGGCTCCTTGAGCTTATCAGGGAGCTGGGGCAGAATGAAGGGAACTCTCAAGGACAACCTTCCCCAGGTACCCAGACTAGCCCTGGCCCTCCCAGGGAAGCCTGACCTACAAGCCCTAAAAGCCACACTCCCTACCCCGAGGCAGGGCACTACCCAGACCCAACACTTGTGCTTCCAAGAAGGACTGCTGTCAGGCAAGCAAATCCATTAATGACTGCAGCAAGAAATAAAAAAAATAAACCCAAAATAAACCCCAACTTAAATGCTAGTTTACCTACATTTTACAGTATTCCCCATATGCCACAAAGGGCTCAGGCTATTTCCACATTCAGTTTTGCTGTTGCTGTTCTTACAAAAACACATTCTTCTTTCCCTGTGACATTTCTTCATATCTTTGAAAGAATGCTCTCTGCTACCACAAAATATTTGGCTTGAATCCTCCAGTGAGGAGGAGCCAAGGGTTTGGCTCATGTTTTAAAAACAAAAGAAATATTACCCTAAACATAAAACAAATGAGTGCAACTGTAACAGTAGATGGAGATAGAGCTCCTAGCACAACCTATGAATAATTCCAAGTCCCATTAGAAGTAACACAGCTTTCTGAATTTCCCTAGAAAACAGCATGTCATGATTAGGTTCCAGCTTGACTGAAATGCAAAATACCACTTTTTTCAAAGACAGAGCTGAACGAAAGACAATATGTAGTGCAACAACTAAATTGCAAAGCATATTCACTCAGAATCCGAAATTGTGGAAGACAATGTGTGTACACAAAAGTACAGAGATATTAAAAGAGGGCTCTTACCTCCGTCCCCAGATCCTGAGCCAGCATCTGAAAAAAGAACAGAAAGAAATTTACATTCATGTGCTCCAGTATGTCCTGTGAGCATGCAAAGCAAGTGTACAGTGTACCTCGTGTTAGATGGCATCCCTGGGTAAATTATAGAGATCTAATCTGAATGTAATTCACTCAAGCCATCTTTCTCGTGTTTCCATTTCTTTTTTTTTCTTCAAAGTCTCTGTATCAGATGAAAATAACGTAAGCCATAGAATACTGCAATGTCCTTAGCAATCTCTAATTTGTTTTGTTGTATTTAGACCGATATATCTTTGTTATCAACAGTTGTGCAAAGTTATTCCACTTGGTCAATACCAAATCCTCACCAAGGAAATATTTTAAAATCCATTTGTTTCAGAAGACACCAATTGTAAATTCATATCATTATCTTTAGAAAACAGTGACATCTCATCAGATCATGACTAGCTGGAATAAACCATTAAATTACTATTATTCAAAGTCATCAGATAAATTATTAAAATGTCATTTTTCTCAAGGTTGTTGCTGAGTTTCAAAACTGTTGCTGAGTGCTTTCTTTTTCCTCTGCTCGACATTTTGTTGCCTGGAATGATGAGAGTCACAAACTTAGAAAGTGCAACATCACAAAATTGCCAAGCCCAGAGCTTCAGTAAGAAACTTTGTAAGCAAGGCAAAGCACGGAAATGCACTCCTGGAGGGTTACCAAAAATAACACCAAAGAGTAGTTTCTTCTGCAGGGAAGGGAGGGTGGCTGCCATCCTATCCTTCCCCTTAGTGCAACAGTTATGCCTTTATCAGCATCACGATTAAGCGAAAGAGTTTGGAAAAGCTGCTTTGGGATCAAAGTACCCTATGAACTGTTAGATCTCATTTACTGGCAGCAAGGTCTGGTGGATCTGAACTTGCACATGCCATCACTGCTCAAAACTAAGAAAGAAAAAGAAAATCTTTGCTAAATAATTTGTTGCAAGAATTGCTTCAAATGGTAGATTTATCCAGCAAGGCTGCGAAGGACAGATGCAAAAGGTGGCTGAAAAGGGGAATAGAAATAATGGTGTTTTCCCAGCGACCATGTCCTGAATTTTCCCGATCTCATCTTTTGTCCTGATGCTCCTTCCCAAATGAACTGCTGAGGAAAGAGCAAAGAAAGGTGTCTGCATTGCAGAGCCCTCATGGCTCTGGGAAGTGCTGCTTTTCCAGGTGTGACAGATCTCCCCAGCACGGAAGAAGAAATAAACATCTGCTCTCGCCTGCCTGCCACAGTGAGCCACCACGTTCTCTGGCTCCCTGGAGGAAAAGGACCTCGTGTTTCGCCTCCTGCCCCACCCTTCAGTGCCCAGACCCCTGCCAGGCATGGCCACAAGGGCTGCTCACTGCCACTTCTCCCAGAAGCCCAGGTCTCTTCTGGGGGTTCTTGAGCACCCTCTCTCTCTGCCCCATCCCATAGGGAAAACCTAAGGAAAACGGCTGCTCCCCTCTCAACTGAACTCCTCCTTGAAAGAAGGAAAAAGAGGCCAAAGACCTTGATCAAGACTTCAGGAAAACTTTTTTTCCCCCCCCTTCTCTGTTTCTGAAATCCACAATGTATTTCAAAGGAACGCTGCCAACACAGTCATTGCCAGCAGGCAAACAAGTTTCAGAAAAGTTGTAGCAATGTGCTGAAATTATCCCTTTAATCAAAACGTTTGAACCCAGAAAAGACCAGTTGCTGTGCTGAGAGAATTTACTAAATTGAACAAATCCTACACCACAGTAGGTTTTGTCAGCCTGAACTCCATTTAATACCAATTTATGGACAAAAAAATTGCAGCATATGTTTTTTTCTTCTTGAAAATTGTCAGGTAACAGCTTCAGAGAAGAACAACATTTCCAGGGAAAGGAGTTTATTTTCTCTCAGGTGTATGAAACATGAAATTACTGAACTGAAAAAAGTTTGTCTAATGTACTTTTTATTGACTCCTCCATCCTCAGCCAAGAAAAAATTCTGCTTTAAGTTTAAAGAACTCTCTCAAGAACAAAGGCTTACTCCTGCTCTTTTCAAGTCAACTTCACTGCCCACCTCTAACAGATACTGAGCACAAAAGAAAAACATCAAGAACTCCTGCACATAAGCAACTCGGTTTTCCTGACATATTTTGCTCATTCACCTTTCTACCTGTTCCATAAAAGCTGAGATATAAACAGCTCACGAGGCTCAGAGTTAAGCAAAGCTGCCTTATATGCCAGTCAGTTTTCACAAGGTGGCACAGACCTGTTTGTTTTGTGTGCTTTGGACTAAATCTTCAGCTGGTGTAAATTGGGAGGACTCATTACAACCAGTGGTCTGGTTCCTGTACCAGCTAGGAATCTGGCCCTATAAGGTTAAGGAAAAACCTAAGAAACTGGATTGCAGGCAATAATGCTCCAGTTCTCTCCAGATTATGGAGAGGTTTGTGGTAATCCAGATGCCCATTTATCAGACATCTGCTCACTTAATCTGTTACCAGTTCACTTGTCATAACAGCTCAGAAGTGTACGCAGGGCACAGGATGATCAGGAGCACAAGATACAAATTAAAAAAGAAATCTACTTCTGTGCTGAACTCTTCCGAACAGTGCCAGGGGTACAGTGTATCATGGACTGTGAGCCTATACTAAGTTACTTTAAAGGGAATGATGGCAGTGACTTCTCATGCCCCAAACTGCAAAGAATTAACCCGTAATGAATCCAAAGCAAGAATTCAAATGGCCATCCACAGGCCATTTTCCTGGGGGGCATGGCAAGGTGGGCAGGCAGCCTGGAGTGAGTTATACGTACCAGTGGCACACGATCCCTCGGACACCAGCAGGATTTCACTCTGCTGCTTGCAGGCAGCCTGTTTCAAGTAGCACTCATTCTGGTAGGTGTCACCATTGGAGCCACACACGGGCACGTAGTCATTGTTACACTGATGGGAAAGGACAGAGAGCAGCAGTGTTAGTCACACGAGCAGGGGGCATGGCACCCATTCAGGTGTCCCCACACACACGCCCTGCTCCTTCCCAGCATTAAAACCCTAGGAAAACAACTGAGAGGGAAACACTGACAATCCTGTCCTCACCTTTACAGCCACTAAGAGAGAGAGAGGGAGGGGTATTTTTAAAAAGAAACATCAGACTTGAAGAGATTAGGGGAAAGGTAGTCTGAACGTGCAAAGTGTTCAGTAAGTACCCCAGAGAGGTCTCTCACTGCCAGCAGGAGCAGGGGGCATACCCAGGGAAGGAATATGGGCAAGGTGAATGACTCCCCACATCTGCAGTAACAGCTCCTGTGTTTCCATCGGATGGCTCCAGACAAATGGTCATGAACAGGCTCTCTCTATCCCTCCTCCTGCACACACACGCCCTCAGTGCTACGGAGGTCTGCACACACACAAGTGTGTGTCTAGCTATTTAAGTACTGACTGGACACAGGGAAATTATTTCTGAGACACCAACGATCAAAGTCCATCCCTCTTTCTGCACAGACATTCCCGTTCCTGGCAAGCTGCAGCTGGGATGCTCCACAAAGGTCCAAGCTCTCCCCACGGTGGCCAGTGGGCAGGGGCGGCAGCACTGCAGAGAGCTCAGCCAGTGCACAAGTTTCTCACACCACGCACCCCTGCTTTGGCTCAAACTCCTGCTGAGCTCTGCTTGATTTCCTCTACCACTGGAAGACAGTTTTTCCCCTTCTCGTTCATTTAAAAAAATAACCATTTCATTTTATACTGGAAATTGGGCAACCTACCGGGTGCATTTATCACAAGATAATCATGCTTGGAGGCTTAGAAATACTTGGATGTGCCCTGTACATGGCAATTATACCAGGGATATGATTATCTCGTGATTACCCTACTCCTGGTATGCCTCATTGTTTAATTAGAACAAATGGAATTATCACAATTATTATTTACAAATGCTCACCTCTGCCTAAATCCAAGTAAAAATTTAGAAGAAATCGTACATCCTATTTAGCTGTATTATGCCACAAAGTCTGAGGTGTGTTTGTTGGGCACAATGTAAAACACAGAACTGAAATATCAGGGATATTAACGTCAAAAATGCTTTAAACTGAATGACTACAGAAGTGATTAACACAAACAATTGCATAGATTGCATTAATTGCAGGCCTCCACACAGAGCAGCTGCCAAGAAATTATTCATAGTTGGTCAGAGTGACATTTTGATTGGGCCAAAACAAATGACATTTTCCTTTTGCATTGTATTCTCTTAAATCTTCCCAAGCTGTTGCCCACCCCCAGCACCCTCTTCCCTCAGAACAAGGAAGAAAAACAGCAGCCACAACAGTAGAAATCCTCTCCTTCTGCTCCTCACAAAGGGCTCCATGCAGAGATTTTAAACTGTTGATTAAAAATGTTTCTAGGCTATTTTCACCATTATGTTCCAAATGTGAGCAATGTTTCAAGCATAAAATGCCAACTTCATCCAGAAGCTCAACAGCAATTGCTGGAGGCCGATCTGGAATACATAACCAGGACAATTAACACAATTGTGCTTATTTTTTAAAGCATGAAGCGTCAAATCATGCTTACTTTAGGTGTAATATCTGCTTGTCACCCAAGGATTTGTGAGGAATTTGGCCTGGAGTATCTCAACAGGCTTTGTTACATGCAGAAACGAGGTCGGAGTCTTTGCCCAAGAAATACAGCGGCAACTTCTGTGCCCGAGAAACATAAAGGCAACTCCTCTGCTGGTTTTGCCCAGAGCGGGGGACGATCTTTCACACTGACTCAGCTGCAGATCTGAAAGGCCAGACAGCCCCACATAAATGGTGAATTCCTGATCCACGGAAAGGAGTGCTACGAGCTAGGCTGGAACTTCTTCCAAAGCTTGGCAATTTTAAAATGCATTTGAGAGACACCAGAATCCCAGGAAGTATGAGTCCACTCTTCCCACCAGCACCTTTGAAAAACTAGCATTCAGATGGAAAAGGCAGGAGCCACAGGGAGCAAGGGAGGGTTATCTTCCAGATGGATCCTGCCTTGGCTTTGAGCTGGAAACTGTAGTGGAAGTTACCCAGGGAAGAAAACAAGACCACTGAGGAGAGGGTTGTGATGTTTGTCACCAGGTGGTTCCTAACCCACTACAGCTAGACTCTTGTACTTGCCCATGCTGAATCCTGTACTCACAGCTCATCACTATCACAAAGTACTTGCTGCTACTACTGGAGAATATCAGGTGTTGAATGTCAGTTTCCTCAGTCTAGAGACATGCTTTTGTCATTGGTTTAGGGGTCAATAGACCAGGCCCTAGATGTAGGAATGATTCTTCATCCCCAAGTAAGGACTGATCAAGCCCTTAGGGAAATCCCTGTCAAAACTAAACCCAGCAGCACAGTGCCACACTGTCCACTTCTCTCTTATACATGCCAGTTTTTAAAATACAGCTGTAGAGCAGGGAAATAGATGCCATCCAATTCAGCCAAGTGTCAGGCAAAGGCTGCCTTCCTCAGCACCTGCAGCCTTGAGTGTCCACTGCCACAGCCAGGGACAAAGCAGCTTTGGGAGTCTTTGGGCCAGTACTGAGCACTGAAAGCAGGTGATTTGTTTCCTAAAGATAATGGTAACCTGTGTAACTCGTCCTCCTGGTAACACCGTTAAAAGCTTGACCTTCTCCTACTTTCACGGATCAACTACTCCCAAAATGCCACCCAACTCTTGAACCAAGTAGCCCAAAAATATATTCCAGAAATACAACAAAGCTGGAAGTCAGAAAGGTGATGTTGCAGCTCCACAAACACTGAAGCACGTGGAAGATTCAACATGCATGAAAACAGGACTCCATCTTTCCATAAAAAACAGTGACTTGTCCACAGTCTTGTTGACTCAAGAGAAAAGACACTGATGGAAATAGCTGGAATATTTTTTTGATAAGCTCATGAAATGTAAGAGGGAAGAGCCCAGCTGCCAGACTGGTGGCTTTGGGCAAACAGGTACAGACCCCAGCAAGCCATGTCTCCAACCACATGCCTGCTGGCACAGCTCTACACCTTGTGTTGGACCCACTGAGCCTGAGGGAAGGGAGGGGTGGTGGTTTCCCTCACGCTCAGCCCTCCGGCTGGAGCCAGCACTGTGCCAGTGCCTTCTCTGCCTGCCAGAACCGAAGTCTGGGCTTGTCCTGCACAGGGGATGGGTCTGCATCTCCTGATCAGAGTGGGACATGGTGTTTCTCAATGAAATACATGTCCTGCTGTGAGGTGTCACAGCAGACTGTGACAAGAGAACCAGCCAATATGAACCTCTTTCTCAGCACATGCCTGCTGGCTCTCCAGTTGGAAGTCTAACTTGGATGTTCCGGAGCAGTCTGATCATATTCACCCCTTCAAATAAAAACAAATTCATTTTAACTCCACTTGGACAGACACGAAGCATCTGTGATTCTGGTTTGAACAAACCCAAAGAAAGACTGCAGAAGCTCTGCTCCCCACTTTTGTGTTCTTCAGCCCCTCAAGGCAAAGGCTGGTCAGCCCAGAACTCTTCATCAGTACAGAAGCAAAATGAGCTCTCCATCCTTGTCTATTCCCTCAAATTTCTGAAGAAAACAAAACACAGTTACAGTGATGAGGAGTCTGCTACTGATTTGCTCACTATCACCACAAAGAGTTGTCACTGAAATGGGAGCCCTGAATTCTGATGGGGGCCCCCTTACTCATGACATAAATTACCTGCGCAGCTCTGCCTCACTTAGCCAGCTTCAGACACCACACTAGAAATTAATTTTCTACTCCAGTGGCATATCTTTTTGGCTTGTCACACTGTCCACTGATGTTACAAGAGAAGCTAACATCCCCCCAAGCTCTGCCTGTATCAAAGTGCTCGCGTTTGACTACAGAAGCCCGGCACCACACTGCCCTGGGCAGCGCTGGCACAGCATCAGCCACAGGTAATTTGCCCTCCAAGGTCACAGTCAGCCCTGCGGCTCCACAGAGGGCTCACAGCAAGACAAAGAGCTCTGAGTGTTTACAGGGCCTGATCCAAAGGCCACTGAAACCAAAGATTGCTGTTGATTTCAACCTATTGCCCAGTGATTGGGCCCACAATTGCCTGACTCATTCTTTTGATCTTATTTACATATCCATATACCAACTACCTGATTTCCTTAAATCTGTTTCAACTTCCCCCTACAGAACTGCTAAACTCAGCATACTTGTAGTGTTCACCTCTCAAAGAGGGGACCACACAGCCTGGAGAGATTTACTTAGCTTCATTTACCCCAGATCACCAGGCATCAGCACCCTGCCTTGGAAAAACAGTGCTCCCAATGCCTTCTTCCCCGCCGACAGCAATATCTGAATTAGCACCCTCCAGGCTATGAGTTCACTGCTTTATGCCACATGGCAACATCACACAGGGACCAAAGACAAGACCCAAGCACTCTCAGTGGCTGCTCTAAGTTCCCAAGGCTCATGGCACAACATCTGCCCTGGCTTACCACCAGGCAATGGGACAAGTCACAGACGTTTCACTGCCTTACAGATTTTTCTTCGAAAGAGGAAACAGACCAGACCATAACCCTTATACCATTGCATATGCTGAGCCAAGGCAAATGCTCAGAACAGCATTCTCACACTGAAATTTTGATTGCACGCAAACTCCAAATGGAATAAAAGACTCCCATGGTCAATATGAATTCCCTTCCAACATGGGAAACACAAGCATTTTGGAACTACTGTCTTGCTCTCATTAGAGAAAATTCCTTCTTTGTTTAAAATGAAGGAAATTATCACTTGGGTTTTTTCTCCGAAGGAACATTTGGCTCCAGAAATATAAACGATACTTGCTATGCTTCAAAGTGAATAGTCTATCAAAGCTCAATATTAACATAATCATTACAGATGTGCACAATCTTGAGCTGTGCACTATTTGGCCTGCTCTACTGTAAACACTCAAATCAGCATTCTAAGTTTCACAACTGCACAAATCCACATTAAAATGCAGAGAAACACTGGGGCGTAAACACACGTACAATCCTGTGCTGGTACATGCTTTAAACTCCTTTAATTTGTGCGGTTTCTATTCAGGTCATTATTTAAAGACCAGCTGTTTTGAGAGTTAGCTAAAACATTAAATGGAATCGTTCATAATGAAATCGTCGGACTTTGAGAATGGCTCAGGTTTAGATGTAGCTGCAAGAGAAAGAGAGAAGAAATAGAAGGAAAACCCCCTACTACTCAGTAATAGCTCTCCTAAAACTATATAAAACCTAAAGGAAGTTCATCATTTTGGAACAGAGGGATTGCTCCTTAATCTGATCAGCTGGGCAGATAAACAGGCAGAAGCATTGTCACTATGCAGCCCTTCCTGAAAATATTGCATAAGCACATTACAGATCCATTTCTTTAACTAGATCAGAACTCCGAACACAATAAGCCATGATCTGTATCAGAAATGAATTTAGAAAGGACTCTAAATCCTTGTTAAAAGGGCAGAGATGAAAAATCAGAAATGTACAACCTGGAACTGCAGACCAGAATGGACATTTAAAGCCACAGCGTCTGCATTTTCCCAGAGAAACTTATGTCTTCTTGACACCAGTTGGTTCTCCTGCCAGCTTTTATACACGCTGCCAGGTTTTCCCTCTAACTTCTCTGCACATAGAGAAATAAATTGCCAAGTGATAGGTTATAAAGGGAGACCCTTGTTTTGTATTCTCATTAGTGAATTAGAGAACGAAATATCAATCTTCTTACCTTGAACTGACAGACACAAGTCACACTGTCTCCAATCCTTAAACACTCCCCATCAAATTTACAGGTATTGGTGTCGCAGAGAAAGAGATCATTTTCTCTGTCATCGTAACCTCAAATGTAAAGAGAGGAAAGAAAAAAGTCAGCTTTGGTCTAGCAAGAGGAACAATACGGAATAATGGCATTTTAATGCACATAGCACAACAACCTTGTTGATGAAGTGATAGAGTCCAGATTTTCTTTTGTCCTTCCCTGTCCTCAGCTTTTCACTTTTCCTCTTGCTTCTCCCTCAGTGTTTCTCTGAGTTCTTATCCCCCACTACCTCACCGACTTTTTTTTCTATTTCACGGATTGGGCTTCCTCAAAAGTCACCCTGTAATTATGCTATTTCATGGCTCTGGGTTGGAAATGTCACTAGCTTATCCCTATCCGATCACAAATCTGTTGGACAAAAGTCCAAATTGGAATTTCTCCAGCCCATGACACAACAAAGCCCCCAGTAATAAAGACAAACAGGCTGTGTGTTTTCTGCGATGGTCTGCCTGATCCCAATGAAGATTGATGACCTCTAAGTTAACAGGAGAAGTGCCAGGTTCCCCACGAGCCGATGAGTGAACCGAGCTCTTTGCCTTCATATTCTCCGGGAAAAACCAACAGATCTGACTGAAGATTCAGTTCACGAATACAAGCATGAATTTCAGATTTCGCTAGCTGACTTCCCACTCCAACAGCGAGTGGCAAGACACTAAACAAAACAGCTATATCCGACTCCAAACCCATTAAGATCTGAATCCATTGATTTTTTAAAAAACATCCGAGTGCTCTTAACCATATCGCTACATGTTTAAAACGAAGAGCTCACAGCGCAAATTCCCCCCGATCTAACACGTCATGTGCGATGCACACAGTACCCCAAATAACGCTCTTCCCCTCAGAAGGCTACTACAGTCTAATTTCCCAGTTAATTTACGCACTGGAGAATGGCCAGCTCCTAACCTACATAGGAAACCCGTTACAAAGGTCAGCCCGACTTTAAGGAACAGGCAGCGGGTTCCCGGTGTCGCGGCGCCCATACCCCGATCCGCTCTCCGTTCGGTGCGCACGGCAACAGCCGCCCGCAGGTTGCGCACACGCGGCGCCGTATCCCCGCGCCCCGCTCCCGCAGCCGAGCGCCCCGTTCCAGCGCAGAGCCGGGGCTCTCTCTCTGCCCGGGGAGCCGCCCGCACCGGCGGAGGGCGCGGCTGCCGCGCCCGGCGCCGCGGAGTAAGGGGCAAGCGGGGCCCCGGGGGCTGCGGTCGCACCGGGAGCGGCGGCGAGCCCCGACGCCCGGGACTTTTAGCCTTCGCTGTTCCCGTGCATTCAACGGGACGTGGCATCACCCTCTGAAGTTGCCTCCCCAGGGCTCGTCCGCGCAACTCCGAGCGCCCGGCGGGGCACGGCGGGGCTGCCGGGACGCTCGGCGGGGACGGGCGCGGGGTGCTCCGGTGCTTACCGGAGCAGTTCCAGCCGGTGGGCGTCTGGCAGTCACTTAAGGAGGTAGGGAAGGCCGCCAGCTTGTCGGGGCGGGCGAGGACGAGCAGCACGGCGGGCAGCAGCAGCCAGCAGCAGCAGTCGCAGAGCGTCCAGCCGCCGCCGCCGCCGCACTGCCGGGGCGGGGAGGGCTCCCAGGGCACCATGACTTCTTAACTCAACTCTCCGGCGGCGGCGTGCCCCCCGGGCGGCGCGGCGGGCGGCAGGGACGGGCGGCGGGGCCGCTGGGCATCCCGGGGCCCCGGCCGGCGGCGGCAGCGGGTCAGCGAGCGGCGGCCGGGCGCTACGCTGGGGCGAGCGGCGGAGCCCGGCGGGGCGGCGCGGGGGTGCGGGCGGCGGCGGGGCGGGGAGCGGCTGCCATAGGGGCCGGGCGGCGGGGAGCGGGGGGAGGGCGCGGAGGGGCCGCCGCCGCGCAGCCGCCGCCGCCGCCGCCTGCCCCGCTCTGCCGCCCGCATCCCTCTGCGCGGGGGAAGCAGCAGGTCCCGGCCCGCCGCGTCACGTGCGCCGCCGCGCCGCCCCCATTGGCCGAGCGGGATGCGGGGCCCGGCGGGCGGGGCCGGCGGTGCCGCTGCGCCCCGCGGCAGCGCCCGGGGCAGGGCCGGGCCGGGCCGGGCCGGGCCAGCGGGGCCGCGGGCAGCGCTGCGCACCCCTGCGCACCCCTGCGCCCGGGGGCGCCGTCCCGCCGGCTGCGGGGATGCGCCGGCCCCGTCGGGGCGCGGGCCAGGCAGCGCCGCGCCTCTCCGCGCCCCTCCGCGCCCAGACATGTGCGCGTACGGCCCGGGCCGGCGCCGAGCCGCAGGTGGCAAGCGCGCCCGCGGGCAGGGACATCCGTGACACCCTCCGCGCACACACACCGCACACGCTCGGGCGCTGCTGAAGTTGCCAACCGCGCGCCCGGGTGCCGGTATTTAATCACGCGCGGATGCGACGTTAGGAAAATAAAACGCGGTCACGGCTGTAGGGTCTGGAGAGGGCAGAGGGCCGGAGAGGTGACATGGGGAAGAAACGAGCACTGCGGGGAAAACAGGGAGAAGAGAGAGAGGAAAGATCTTGCCCAGCCTCGGCAGGCAGCGGCCAAGGTTTTCTCGGGCTGCAGCACCATCCCACCATCCCCGCCACGGAGCCGGAGGAAAATGCACCATCACGCTGGCACGGAGGGCTGCTCTGCCCCCCACACCTCAGGCACGCTGGCGGAGCGCAGCCCCGTAGCAGCATCCCGCCGCCTCCAGCCGGCGATGTGCCACGGGGCTGCGGGAGCCGCCTCCCCGCTGCGCCCTGCGCCGCGGATCCTCCTCCCCTGCTCCTATCTGGGGCTTCAGTTTTAGGAGGCGGTTGCCAGGACGGTCGGTGGGGACTCCCCTCGCTCCCCGGGCGGCGGGAGCACAGGAGCAGTGTCCCCCTCACCCTCCCTCCGCGGTCGGTGTTGGTAGCCGCCGGCCCAGCCCCTGCCCCGGCCCCGCCGCAGGGCTCGGGGCGGCCCAAGTTCGCCCCCTCCTTCGCGCATCTCCGGGCCCGTCGGCGATCGGCGCCCGGGCGTAGCGAAGCCGACAGACACTCGCCAGGTAAATCGGACCCCTTGCCCCCCGACCGGCGCTTAACGTGCGGCCGTGCTGCCGGCGGGATGGGGCGGCCGGCGGCTTGGGAGACAAGGACGCGTTAGACTGGAGAATAATAAAAAAAGATCGGATCGATTTCTGCAGACGGCAGCAGGGGAGCGCTTTCTAAACACGGGCGCTGGACCCCGCGGCCGCCCGTGCCGGTGGGAGCAGCCGGCGGAGCAGCCGGGCCGGGCAGGACCGCGGGGAGGATGCCAGGCGTTCGGCAGGCGGGCTGGGCTGGGCTGGCTGGTCCTGCCCCTCCTCCGGCCCCTCCTCCGCCCATGGGGGCAGCTCGGCATCTCCGAGGGCTCCGGCAGCGCACGGCCGAGCCCCGAGAGTGGGCGCTGCAGGCGGGAATAGGGTACGGTTCCCTCTGGGCCTGGAGACCCCCGAATGTGTCCGAGGAGACTCTGCTGGAAATTTGCTGTTCCCGAAAGTATGACCTCCTTTTCGACCCCTAAGTTAAAGATTTAGAACTTGCTTCTTAAAAACACTGGCTGACATGTTCAATGCATCCACGCTTTGATGAGTCCACACAAATCCTTGCACCAGTACTACTGCTTGTTATCCCTTCATACAGGGGCATGGTATGCGGGAGCCAAGGAATACTTCATGCTCCTTTAATTCCCGTCTAGCATCTCTGTAAGATCTAAACCAGGTTTTCTTCTGCCTCCTTTCTCCCCTGTGCATCTCTGTCTGCTCCCTGCTCTGCCCACCTGCTGCTATCTGTACTGACCTCTTCTGCCCACCTGTACTCCAGAAGCCTTTGCTACAATTAAAGGGTATCAATTTGCACATTCCAATGTGTTCTAAAACTCTGATGAAGATTCACACAAATCCGTGCCTACAATTTCCTATTTACTAATCAAGACCTAAGCAGAAAGAAAATACTAATTTTTACTGCCTGCTAGTGGTTGCACTGAATCTCATGCTTCATCTTCTGTGGGCTTACAGAGCATCTGCCAGCTGAGCACCTGGTGCCAGATAATTTTTTTTCCTTCATTTTATCTCCTTACTTCACTTTTTTATGCCATTTGGTTATTTCATATACTACCACATTCCTTTTATTTCCCCTGTCCCCTCTTCCCTCTTTTCCCTCTTCCTTTTTGTTTTAACTTTTTTTTTTTTTTTTTCTCTTTTTCATTACTGCTTGCTAAAATTCAGCTTTCTGCTTGACAGATCACTGAGGTGCTTAAAAATCAAAAATGTCCTGGCTGGCCAGTTACCACAGTCACACATCCTCTCCAGGGGAATGTCCTTCTCTCCCTTCCTATCCTTCTGCTCCCCCCTTGTTTCTTCTTCCCGCTTCCCTGCTTCTTCTGTGTGGTCTCACTTTTCTACATTCTCCTGGTTGCAATTAACAAAGCCTGCAGTTTCTATTCCCTTCTTCTTCTTTTCCTCCACTCTCCTCCCTTCTTCCACCCCAACCTGCCTTCATTTCCACGTAGCTACAGGTCATAAAGGCACCACTGGCCTCATCTGTGGACCATTTTAGCCAGACCACACAGGGAATGAAACTGCTAGGTCAGTCTTTCCCAGACGAGCAGCCAGACCCTCTCTGACGTGTCCCTCCTGCCACAATAACTCACGCTCAAGATGATGCCACGAGTGTACCCAGCCTTCACAGAGTACCATTAAATCCAGCAGCAGAACCCGGCTCTGGCCCGTGTTGTCCCCAGAGTGCCGTATAACACTGCAGCCACCGAGCTTCAGGCTCACGGTGCTGACTAACAATCACCCTGCTTTATTTTCAGCCACTCACACAACAGGCACTGCTTGGAAACAACGAAGAAGCCCCTCTGTTTGTATGCTGGTTCTCAGACTTTGGGATGTGGAAGTTTCACCAGAGGTCCTGTAATTGCCGCAACATGACACCTGAACTGTGAACCTGAAACTGTCTGAAGGGCAATCTCCTTACGGCACAGTAGAACAGTGTTTGCTCTGACTAGCACTGGTACTCTCCTTAAAAAGATTTTTGTTGTTGATATGAAAACTCTACTTATAAAAACATTTTTATAAGAGAAGAATACGCCTGTCTGTTCCAAAAGGGACGGCTAGGCCCGCAAGCCCCTTTTCTCAATTACGCTCTCTAGCAATTTTTTTTGAATTGTGGAGACTGAGATGCAATCATTTTTTCATGTAGTTCTTTGCTCCAAAGCATTCTACCCTCTTAATGCGACACCGCACACACCATCTCTCAGTAGCACATTATTCCCAGCTATACTTCAACACTTAGGCTAGTTGACATCTACAGTCTTGTACTCCCTGATGTGCCCATCCCATCTCACCGCTGCACAAAATCCACTACTTGTAAACCGTGCAGGCAGCGCTAGGCTGGTGTGAGGTACAAATTGTGACCAGCATCTCCTCACTGAAATACTGAGGGCATGCTATTGAGCTACCAGTGGGGTTCCTTGCAGCTACCTGTTGGACTCTAATGCCAGATGAGCAGCAAAAATAATCAACCCTCTTGGAAGAGCCCTTGTAGAAAGTGATGAGGGCAGGCTACATCGTGAGTGTTAGACCCATCTCTTGTAGAGCTTTACTGAGGCCTGCACAGTTTTGAGGTGCTTATGCTACAAGAAACAGGCCGATGAGAGGCTTCAAGGGCAGCTGATACTGGTGCAGATTTATCCAATACACGTGGCCATGCCATGCGTACCCATGCTCGGAGATCAGCTCCCAGCTGTCAAGCAGCTGTTCGAGATGTTTCAGGCCCTCAAAGATCTCAAAGCGAGGGCAGGGTGTGTCCTGGCTCTGCACTGCACTCCTTGAGCTGGGACTGGGCAGCAGCAGCTGGCAGAGGAGGCCAGGGGCCAGACTGCACCTGATCCCAGTCCCACGTAGCTGTGTCTGTGAGTAATGCCTTCTGTTGCTGTGCTTGGCCAGGAGACGCTGTACTGGCGAGGAATTATGCAACCTCAGTTATTCACACTTGTGTTATATCTTGGCTGTGCTGCTCTTGGGAGGCTGCAGATTCCAAAAAGTTTCCCACAACTTGGGAGAAGCCAAATGGTACAAGATGAGTGTACCAAAACCTCCTCAAAAACACAAGCTCTGGGTACACAACACTTGTTCTCTTTCTTCTCTGTCTATCCAAAGACTATGAAGCTAAGTTCATGGATCCTTATCTTTAAAACACTTTATGGCCTGTTTCTGATGTCTCTGAAGGCCCTAGGAAGGCAACCTTGGCCAAGAATATCAGTGAAAAAAAAGTTTTTACAGTTCAGTTAATATTTACAAACAATGTTTTCATTGAATCCGCACTAAAAGTATGGGCTAATGCTCCACAGCTGCTAAGAACAAATCCCACCAAATGTACGAGGGACATTTGAGTTAGCCTCTTCCCTGCTGACACCACATCACAGCCTGTTTATGAAACACACATTGACAGAATTGAAAAAACCCCAACCAAACCCCACTCTGCACAATTCTTGAGAGACTGAGAGCTACACGTGTGTAAGCTACGCAAGCTACCGCCACTAGTTATAGTTCCTAAGGAAAAAAAAGTGAAAAAATCTATTTAGCCTACAACAGACTTGCCCAAACATGGTCCCAGCCAATCCTAAAGAGAATGGAGTGCGGGGATCCCCTATTTTCAATGGTAATGCCTCTTGACAAAAGCATGGGTCTGATTCAAAAGATCCCACCAGAAAAGGCTTGGAAGCCCACTTGCCAGTCAAAAGACCCAACGCAGAAGGAAAGGATGTTACCTATTCCAGCAAAGACCAGTGAAGGACACACAACCTGTATGCACTTGCTCTGTATGAAGCTGGAATTTCTCCCCTCACTGTGGAGAAACAATGCTTATTCCAGGTCTGTATATTTTCAGGCCTGCTTTGACCAAAAGTTGGCATACTTAGCCTAGACACGTGTTTCTGTCAGAAGTTTGTGAATCTCAAGCAGATTTTATGATCATCTATTTTTCATGTGTGCAGGAAAAGCACACATGGCTTCACTCGAATGCACAGGCAGTAGCTCTTTACCTACATGCAGTTTTACAGATTTTATACAGCTTTCAGCTACATCACATATCTCAATGCAAAGTATGCCACTCTTGGATATCACATGGATTTTTAATGCTCTGAGGGATCCTTTGGGTCTATAAACAACAAGTAGATTACATACATCTATATCATGACAGACTTTTTCTCCCCCTTGCTTGTGAGAGAAATATGGCTTGTTGTTCCCTGGAACTAGTATGGAATCCAAGTGCAATTCATATACACTTACGAGAAAAGAGTGCCACATTTTTCATTGTAATTAACTGCTTCAGAGCAAGATTTCTCATGTATAAAGATGAAGAAAGGTCTCAGCTTTGCCTGAAAGACAACTTGCCTTTCAGCAATGTCTCACACTTTGAGTTTTGACTGAAACATTCCACTACTTTGGTGACCCGTTGTGCCAAAAAAGCTGTCTTGTGTTACTCTTTGCTTTCAACTGAATTTGCCGGCACATGCCAAGGGACAGAACAAAGTATTGCAATTCATACTGGAACACTATTCGGTGCTGTTCCACACATGAAATTGATGTCAGGAAAAAGTGCACAATGGGCATGGAAAACGCAAATAAATACTGTGATCCTTTTATCTTCAGTTTTAAATAGATGGATTGAAATGCATGGATCCTAAAGGTTTATGAACCTGTTTGTAGTCCATTCTGGAGTTTTAACGTTTCATGCAGCTTGTAAGAGGGGGTGTATTATTTATAAAAAGTCATGGTTATTCAGCAGTGTTTATTTCTGAAGAGCAACAAAACATCTTCAAGGGAGAAGAAGAAATTCATAACTCTGGTTTACTACCAGGGTTAGCCAACGTAACAGTCTTTTTTCATTATTAATTTACAAAGAACTTTACTCTTATGAGCACATTTGGAGCACTGGACATTTTGCTACCAGCAGTAGAAATCACCTCCTTCTCTCAGGACAGGCAGCACTGCAAGGGATTCAATGGTTTGACAGCCTTTCAAAGAGCAGATAGAGAAAGAGGTGGATGGTGAGAACTTTACTGTTGTAGAGAGACTTGAGCTTTATTTTTGCAGCTCTTTTCCCAGCACAGTATTGAATGGAAATTCAGAACCAGGGCCTGCAAGGAGAAAACCCAGAGCAACTATTCACCGATATAATTTCTGTGTGACATGAGTTTCTTGGCCATGTGAACAATTTCTTCTGTCTGATGAAACGTAACATCCAATTTCTTGTTTTCATTTTCTATCTTTGGGCTCCTTTACCCAGAGTTGTTTTTAAGACAACGGGCCTGAAAGAATTATAATGTAAAAGTAAGTGCAGCCTTAGCACATCTTTGGTCTTTCTAGCTACTTTACCTCATTGGAATTGCAGTGATTGCTTTTCTTCCTAGCAGGTAATAAATCAGTTTCAATGGAAAAGAAAAACAACTCAGACATAAACCAGCATTTTCAAATGGTGTTTCTCTGTCAACTTTTAGCTTCACCCTCTATGAAAGTGGAGCTTGCAGAAGTTAAGTTCAGCTCACCTCAACTGACCACACAGGATCCTTCTACCTAGATACAATTCCTGCAAGCCACCAAGGGGAATTCATAGTTTAACTGAACAAATCCCAAGCAGTCTGACCTATCTGTCCTGTCTCTGCTTGGCAATACTGTCAACAGAAACACCTGAAACTGTGTCTGTCTGTAGAGCAGAGAGCCCAGCCACGGAGAGATGTAGCACTGCTCGTCACTGGAGCCATTTCTGGCTTGTCTCCAGCAGAGCCTTGAGGACAGGTAGATGGGACTGCTCAGGGGTGACAGAGAGTGTCTCTGTGGTTAATAGTTCCCAACAGGTTTTATTTCCATGAATTTCCCACAAACCACGCAAACATATGGTAGCCAGGAGGACCTCTGGTCACAAGCTTCATGCTGTGTGAGAAGATAACTTTCCTAACCTTGGCACCTGCTAACATCATTTGATACTCCTACTTCTTGCATTATGAAACAATAAACAATCATTTTGTATTCAGCACCTTGTGCCAGCCCTTATCTGTAAGCTCTGCTCTGTGCCTCCTGATATATTACTAAATCATTCTAACAGATAACATCCTGCCCATGCTTTCCTTTTGCGTAGGAATGGAGACCTGGCACCTGTGCCCCTACTCATGAGAGGCATCAATGGGCAGTGTCTGACCACTGCATGCATTGCCAGCATGAGTGTCCCTGCCACAGTCCTGAGAGTGTCCCTGCTGTCCCGAGCACATGGCATGGGTACAGTGTGTGAGCCCAAAGACACTGCTACCCGTTAAACACAAGGGTTTGGGATCTAAAGGGCACTTGTACACCCCAGGCAAATATAGGCATAAGTTCAACTGCTCTGTCGTGGTATCGTGCCAAAGTGTGACCAGAGTGGTGGTGTGGTTCTGTGTGGCACTCAGTGAGAGCCTGGTGGACAGCCTTCAGCTGGCCTGTCTCAGGTCAGAGAATGAAGGGTCATGGGAGCATTTCCAGTTGTCCTTGGGAACGGAACATCAATGAAAATCAAGTATAACAGAAAAAGCTCTTGAAGGATTTGCATAAGAAGGATTTGCACCTGGATCAGAAGTCAAAATCCGTAGAAATTTTTGCATACACACACACACACACACACACACACACTCATACCCACACGCATGCACGAAACATAATGCTTTAGATATTATGAAATCAGATTCCACATCTGAGAAGGGAGAGGCCCAGAAGAGCTGCAGTTTTGTATAACATCATTTGGCACTTTCTATCTCAGGATCTGAAAGGGGTGTTTTGGCAATACTGACATTGTACACAACAGACTACCAACAGCACGCACAGAGATGGTGTTCTAAGGGAAGCGAATACTGCTTCCCGTTTAATGTATGCCACCAATATTTCAGGTGGAGTAGTCAGGTAGAGTATCTTAGTAAGCCACACTAATCTCCTATCTGATTTGCAAGCTATCACACATGTATTTAACTTTACCTTAAATGAAACAAAACAGCAATGCAGTGAAATATTGTTGAAACTTGAAAACAGTTCACTCCATGTAATTAAATTTTAATTTAAAATGTCATTGCTTGTGTATGATAGAAACATTTTTTATGATCAGACAATTTCTAAATAATAATTACCTTTATTTGAAGGCATATCAACTCCAAACAGTAAAAAATGCAAATGAAGATTCTTCACTAGCTAAAACATGGATGTCAAATTATATATATAAATAGTAACTTATTAAAAAAAAAACATTTGTCAAGTACATCAAGTAAAGCTCTGGAATAATACAGAGCTCGTGCTGCCTTAACCAGAAAGTTTAATAGCTTCCATTTAAAAAAAGAGGAATTAAAGGCAGAGTGCAGTCCTAAATACCACTCCCATCTACTCTGCAAATAGTGGCAGAGTAATTTTTCATTGGTCTGTGACACATGAACAGAAAGCATCCTGGGTATTTGCTGCCCAATACATGAGAAGTGGATTTTGGATCTAATATTGGGAGACCCAAACTGAAGGTGAGCAAGACACCTCTGCACTTGTGACATCCACAAAGTTACTCATCCCTCTCCACAGCCACCCAGCTGTGTTTTCCTCTGCTGGTGATCCGTGTCTTTGCTGACCCCACTCTGCTCCCGGACCCTGTGCAGTGAGGTTTCCAGGCACAGCACACACCCTGCTTTCCTGCAGTCCCACGCTGCTGGGAGAAGTGGGACCCTCTGGCACAAGTTGTCTTGGTTGAGTGTCTACCCTCCTCCTGCTGCAGCTCTGCTGGAGGATCTCCACCCCAGATGGGTGAGGATATGAGGATAGGACTGGCAAAGGCTTTGGCTTCCTATGGAAATGGCACACACTGCCCAGAACAGAGCCTTGCCACTTGTTTTTCCTTTACTTCCTAGAACTTGCCACAACTTTGGAGCAAGGCAATCACCGTTAAATTCTGTGCAGGAGAAATACACAGCAATTATGAGAAGTTCTCTGCAATCCCCTGTCCTACATTAGCCACTGCCTCACTGCAGGATGCAGACAGGGCGTGGAGGAGTCTGGTGCAAGAAGGACTCCAAGAGATCCCCTGCAGGTAATTTATGAGCTTAGACTGCTCTAAATGGTTCTTATTCCTGTCATAGCAGGAGGATGTAAAATCTGTGCTGTGCCAGCTCTGTAAAGCGAGCAGGGTGTGTGGATATGCAATAGGTTGATAACAGACAAGGTGCCAGTAGATGGCTCTCAAGATATGAGGCCTATGGCTTTCACAGGGCTGAGACACCTTCCCGGTTAGGGAGCAATGCTGCTGCTGCATGCCGGGAGCAAAGCAGCCCCTCCAACTGCACCTTGGGACAGGACAGGGATTGCATGGAACTGTGGCATCTTCTCCCCAGACATGCCTAAAAATAGCAAAGTTCTTAGCTTTGTTGTTTTTGATAACTCAAGGCAAAAATGCACTCCTCACTAAAGCATGCTTGAAATCTCCCTTTAATTCTTTAAGTGAGATTTAAGGGCTGTTTAAGTAGGCTGGGAAAAGCTGAGATTATGCTTCTGCAGTACCCCTGTTAGCGTGCAAGAAGAGGTACTGCCAGTCCCAGGGGGGTTATGTAGTTAATAAGTCAGATTTTCTTAACTAAACAGTTGAGCTATGTCTATTTAGAGTTGATTTTCTCAAGCATACATGAACTAACACCCCTAAGGGGAGGGGGTCCAGGAGGGATGCTCACAGTTAGAAATTCTACAGAGGATTGAAATGAATTTTTAGTACTGTGTAACTACAGTAGATAACATTGAATTGCAGAAGAGAGAAGAGAAGAGAAGAGAAGAGAAGAGAAGAGAAGAGAAGAGAAGAAGAGAAGAGAAGAGAAGAGAAGAGAAGAGAAGAGAAGAGAAGAGAAGAGAAGAGAAGAGAAGAGAAGAGAAGAGAAGAGAAGAGAAGAGAAGGAGAAGAGATCTCATTCTCAATTTAGGCAGTGATTTATATCCCAAGTCTAAATTTTGTGAATTAAGTAAAGGTAGAAAACAAAACCAGTTAAATTCTTTTAGCTATTCAATCCCTCCTAAAACAAGGAAGAGGATTTGTACGCCACAACTTTATTCACACACCTGGCCATTTAATATATAAACTAGAAATTCTGCTGGAAATGTTATTAAAATTTTAATTATATTTGATTTTATTGTTACTTTAAATGCAGTTTTTTCACAAAGCATGTCCTGAGGCCTTAGCCACTCAGCTGTGATATATTTTCCTGGTCAGCAACCCCAGTCTATATTTATTATACTCCTTCTGTTTCTTGGTTTCATGTCAGGGACAGCCAGAGTGATTTCTGACTAAATAATTAGCCAAGGGAACACCAGCTCTGTGTTTCCATACTCATTAGGTTAGCGAGAAAAGAAAACTAACTTTCATAATCTCTTTCCCTATAGGTACCTGGCAGTTTCCAGGAGCAAAGCAGGGAGAAAATGTAATTGCTAGAATCTCACACACTCATTAGACTAATGATATCTTTTTCTCTCAATCTTGCCCTATAAAGGCATCTGTAGAAGTGAAGGCATAGAGCTGCTGCTTCCCATTATAATAGGAAGAAGAAATGCAGGCTTGTAGTATTTCAGCCCCATCAAGCAATAGTGTGAGCGTGTAGAATATTACAGTATTATGTAATATGGTAGAATAAGATAATAGCATAATACAGTATTGTTATACACAGTGTGCCCAAACCATTTCCAGCCACAAGCAAAATAAGGGTGAGGGCAGGGGGCTTTTACTGGCACCAGCAAAGGTTAGGAGTCCTGAGTGACCTGCCTTC